>NC_031994.1:64330254-64332421 GCF_001879085.1 Nicotiana attenuata
TTTAATCTAAGACCAAATCAGTATTGTCAAGGCATGCTAAACTAATGATTGTTTGACTTCTCGGGGGTTAATTTGAGCCTTGTATGCTTGCTTGTCCTCCCCGTTTACTTGATATTTTTTGAATGTCGAGCTAGAATTTTATCCTTTAAACTCTACAAAGGCCCCCATCCCTTTCTTCCCCTTTAGGATTAGAAGTCCTAATACCCCGTGACTAATATGATTGGGACGGGTAGTAGCATGCGATAAGTAAACGATACCGTTCCGCGCTTTAATACCTTAACAGGGTGGGAAGGGTAGACATGGAGATGATGAATACACGTTAACACTCCGCGTACAATTGAGTACCAGTGTTGTGCGAATGATCCATGTAATGTATAAACCTAGGACCCCTTTCTCCTTCTTTATTAGTTTAATAAAATTTTCTGAATCTTTAAAGCTATTGCATTTTCAATTCCTGCTTCTCGCATGATCTTTTCAGATTATTTGCACTAAGTACTTGACCTTTTTCTCCACTTGCACGATTTTTTACACAATTGCTCCTTCAAAATTCAGCACTTCTTTTAACCTTTTGTGCTTCTTGTACTTGTTTATTTTTTACATCTAAAGTCACAATGGTAGCATGGCCGGAAACCACACTAGTGGATCTTGAGGGGTGCCTAACACCTTCACCTCGAGATAATTTCATTCTCTTACCCAAAACTCTGGTCTGCATCTTTAATTCTTCTAAAAGTGTCCTAATGCACTATAATAATTAGGTGGCGACTCTCCAAACTCTCAAAAAACCCAATTGCCAAAGTGGGAAAAGAGTTGTCTTCCCAAATGTCGTGAACCCGATTCCGCGAGGAAAAAGGGGGCGTCGACAGGGGGGGCAATCTCCGACAATTTTATACCTAAGGATCAATAGTTCCGAGCCGTTGGATCTAGTATCCTCGACGGCTGAGATCAAACGATGCTAAATGACGTCGTTTGAAGGGGTGGGGCTGGACCGGTGATGTTTGAGTTTGGGCTGGATTGGAGTGTTTATTATTTGGGCTGGGACTATTTAATTGCAAATGGCCCAAAAATAGACATAGCTTTTAAAATCTTTTTTGGACTTCTTTTATTTTCTTTTGTTCTTTTTATCAAATATTTTCCTTCATATTTTGCAAAATGCAAAAGACCTGATTTATTCCCCAAAATTACATTAATTATTTCCTCAAAATTGATTAAGTCCTAATTTAAAGGAAACTCATGACAAATTCAAAAATTAATAGTTAAAAATGCAAAATGAACTATTTTTGTTATTTTCTTCTTTGTAAAGTAACTTAATTACTAATTAATCCTAAAATGTAAAATTAAGCCCTAAATGCAAATGCCAAGTATATTTTTGTGTTTTCATTAATTAAAATGCACAAACCAAATGGAAACAATTAACATAAAATGTCACAAAAATCCACCAAATTACAAAATAATGAAAGAAATCATTTTTGTTTGAATTTCTGGGAATAATTCATATAGGGCAAAAATCACGTGCTCACAGCTGCCCCTCTTTGCTAGGAAACACGAAGAGTTTTCGTGCAAAGATAAGTGAGCGGAAACGAGCGATTTGTGCCCATTTGAACATTCCGTGTGAAGCATTCTTGAAAGATTTGACCGCACCCTGCTTCGGAGGTTGCCTACATATCCATGGCTAAAAAGGAATCAGGTTAGTGTAGTTCGGGAATGTCTGGTAGCTGGGACTACCATAAAGCTGTGATTTCACTGTTGCTGCTGCTGCTGCTGCTGCTTACTGAACCCCCTTATTACACCGTCAAAATAAAAAGAAGCTAAACTAGCTATGATCTATGAATTACAGAAATCCTATCTAAATCTTCAAACTTGCTCTTGTGTTTCCTGTTGCCTTGTTGTCTTGTATCCTCTCGGTGAAATCCCTTGTTGCCGCTTTGAATTGTAAACTGATATGTTTTTCCTTTCCTTCAGACTGCTGAACTTGAATGTATTCCTCTAATATACGGGCGGGCTCCCCACTTCAACACTTGAAAATGTATGCCTCTGTTATACGGGCGGGCTCCCGACTTCAACACTTGAAAATATATGCCTCTGTTATACGGGCGGGCTCCCGACTTCAACACTTGAAAATATATGCCTCTGTTATACGGGCGGGCTCCCGACTTCAACACTTGAAAAT
>NC_031994.1:64332470-64396872 GCF_001879085.1 Nicotiana attenuata
TCTCAAAACCTTGCCCCCTAAGGCAAGAAATGGTGCCTTTTATAGGCAAGTAACTAGGGCAGTCCTTGCAAGTTTTATTTTGCACTTTAGACCCTTATTTATTGACTTGCTACCCAAGTCACTACACCTATCTTTTTGAATTTCAACTTAAAACCCCATCTAGAAGGTCCTAGGGAGTTCCATTTTCAGTTACTATCAGATTCCTTATGTTGAATTACCCATATTACCCTTTTTGCTTCTGAAAATTACTAACTAAACTAGCCCTCTTTTACCTTGATCTACTAACCCTAGTTAACTAATTAAAGGCTGGAACACCCAAGCAATTATAAGAAAATCTTTAAAATTAAACTAATTAGCTAAGATTAACCCTAATTAATGCTAAGGCTAAATCAACAACAGGGAACTAATAGCAAATCAAAACTAAAATAAAATCACCACCATAGCAACAATCCAGAACCGGAATCAACCACAGAATATGAATTGAATTGAGTTAACATTAATTCTAAGAAACCCTAAATCAATAAAAAGTGAGAATTAAGGTTTAAAGCTTATACTAATAAGACCAAGCCACAAGTCAAACCCAAAGGAAGATTTCACAGGACCAAGAATTAGACCAAAAGTGAAAATTAAAACTAAAACATACTGAACAAAATCAATTAAGCAAAAATTCCAAATCAAATCAACTGAAGAACAAGGATAGATTGTGAGCAAATAAAAACAGAAAATTAAACAATAATAAAAACAAAACAAAAAAGAAGTCTTACTGATGTTACTCGACACTCAATGTCTGATGATGTAACTCACACGAGGATCACAGAAAAGCAACTTGGAAGCGCCGCCGCCACCGGAGAAACTTGCGGCGGCGCTAGGGTTTCGCAAATTCGAGGAAACCTGGTGGGATTTGAGGGAGAATGATAGGGGATTCGTAATGAGGGAGGTAAGAGGGTGGTTTAGTGTTAATTTGGCGAGGTTTGGAGAATGTAGGGTTTTGGCCGGAATTCGATTTGAAATTCGAGAAGATGGGCCAGGTTTTTAGGGAAGGGAGTTGTAAATTTTGAATGAGGAGAAGAAGGTGATACAGGGGTGTTAATTTTGTGTTGTTTGGAGAATCGCTGCCGCCGTGGGGCGATTTTCGGCAGCGGTCTAGGGCGGAGCAGGTGGAGGTTGTCTCTGATGAGGGTGGGGTGAGAGAGACGGGCCTGGGGGGGTAGGGTAGTTCAGACACTTATATATTAAGTGTACCCATAGTTCTGAGCCGTAGGATCATCCAACCTTGACGGCTCAGATTGAATTGGAATAAACGGCGTCATTTGGGGATTTAGCGGGTGGACCGGATCTGGGAATGGGTTTTGGGGCTGGGTCAAGGTCGATTGGGCCTGTGGAGATTGGACTGAAGTAGTCCAAGACAAGTCTCCTCTTTTGTTTTTCTTCTTTTATTTTCTTTTTATTCTCATTTCTTTTAAACTAAAAATGAAATCCAAATTAATTCCTAATCAAATTATCCTATTGTATTAAATTAATTAGCTCTAAATGACAATTATCACAAACGATTAAATACCAAAATAAAAGGAAGACTACTAAAACTCCAAAAGTAAACTATTTTTGTGATTTTTTGTATCTTGTAAACTCCTAATTACTAATTAATTCCAAAAATATGTAAAATTAAACCCTAAATGCAATGCATATATTTTGCATTTTTATATGAATTGAAAATGCACAAACAAATGCAAACAATCAACAGAAAATGCCACACAAAATTAAAAACAATGAAGAGAAATTATTTTGCTTGAATTTCTGGGAGTAATTCATATAGGGAAAAAATCATGTGCTCACAGCTGCCCCTGTTTGCCCGGAAACACGCAGAGTTTTCGTGCAAAGATAAGTGAGCAAATACGAGCGATTTTTGCCCGTGTGAATACTCCGTGTGAAGCATTTTTGAAAAGTTTGACCGCACCCAGCTTCTGAGGTTGCCTACATATCCTTGGCTAAAAAGGAATCAGGTCAGTGTAGTTCGGGAAGGTCTGGTAGTTGGGACTACCATGAAGCTGTGGTTTCACTATTGTTGTTGCCGCTGTTACTGCTTACTGAACCCCCTTATTACACCGTGTCAAAAAATAAAAAGAAACTAGACTAAGCTATGATCTATGAATTACAAAAGATCCTATCTATATCTTCAAACTTGCTCTTGTGGTTCTTGTTGTCTTGTATTCTCCCGGTGGAATCCATTTGTTGTTGCCTTGAATTGTGATATGAGATGTTTTGCCGTTTCTCCGAGTGACGCTGGATCGCCAAGACTTGAAATGTATGCCTCTATTCTCCAGGCGGGCTCCTAACTGCTGAAAATTGAAATGTATGCCTTTGTTCTCCAGGCGGGCTCCTGACTTCTGGAACATGAAATGTATGCCTCTGTTCTCCAGGCGGGCTCCTGACTTCAACAAAATAAACAAGAAACAAAAAAAATTTTCTGCCCCTATTTGGTAACTGGGCATCATATTACCAAATGCTAATAATAATTTGAAAGCTAAAATTTGAATTGTACTCCCTCTGTTCTACAGGCGGGCTCCTGACTTCTGAAACCTGAAATATATGTCTCTGTTCTCCAGGCGGGCTCCTGACTTCTGAAACTTGAAATGTATGCCTCTGTTCTCCAGGCTGGCTCCTGACTGCTAAAACTTGAAATATATGCCTCTGTTCTCCAGGCGGGCTCCTGACTGCTAAAACTTGAAATATATGCCTCTGTTCTCCAGGCGAGCTCCTGACTTCTGAAACTTGAAATGTATGCCTCTGTTCTCTAGGCGGGCTCCTGACTGCTATACCTTGAAATATATGCCTCTGTTCTCCAGGCGGGCTCCTGACTTCTGAAACTTGAAACGTATGCCTCTGTTCTCCAGGCGGGCTCCTGACTGCTAAAACTTGAAATATATGCCTCTGTTCTCCAGGCGGGCTCCTGATTGTTTTGAAATTTAAACTAAGTCCCATTTTCCAGGAGGGTCCTGAGAATTTATGGTCAAACCTGTTTTGGTGCTTGCTTTTTCCCTAAGGAGGGTTTCTCCGAAACCAACGAAAACTTTCTGCCCCTATTTCAATCAAAGAAAAATCTTGTCAGTTTAAAAATGGTGGTTAGTTGATGGCATTCTTTCTGAAGACGTCTCGGCTGCTGTGTTTTGCCTTGCCTTGCTTCTTGAACTGGCCCTGAACCGTTTGCTTTTCTGACTGACTTTCGACCCCTTTGACCTTCGATGACCTGAGTGTTTCATACCCGGATTGTTGCTTCTACCTCTCTGACCCCTTTTACCCGAAACTTTGCATACCCCGTAAAACTACCCAATCAAACCACCGATGAAACTTCCGGTGACTCTTTGTATCTTATTTTGCATCATGCCATCTTTGGTGCATTCTGGCCCCACTATGCTTTTGCAATTGGGAGACTGGTAGTGAGCCTCGACATCCTTTCTTCTTTGTTTTGAACGCGAGTGACATTGGAAAATCTTGAAGAACAAACCTCAAAAGGAATGAAATGTAATGACCTTGAGAGTTAAGGATAAAAGAATCCATAACCGGACGATTTACAAAAAGGAAAGAAAAAGAAAAGGGACTTATCTGAGTGGAACAGCTGGTGCCATTGATCATGCCATGCATTTTGGACTAACCGGCCCAATCTGCCCAACCAATCAACTTTCAATTGCCACGCTTTGCTGCCCCAGAATTCCATAACCTGATTTCTTTGACCCAAACCTTAACCTTATTCATCTTGCAATGTCTTGAACAGCTTTCAACCATAGACTCATCTCATTTGTCCATCTGAAAACTGACTTTCGCCTTAAGGTGCCCGTGAGGGTTTTCACCAATAAGACTCTCTCATTTATAATTTTCCTCAACTCACTTCGCCTTACGGTGCCCGTGAGGGTTTTCACCAATAAAACTCTCTCATTTTATTTCTCTCAACTCACTTTGTCTTACGGTGCCCGTAAGGGTTTTCACCAATAAGACTCTCTCATTTTCATCATTTTTCTGCTTGGACCAGAATGTTGTCCCTAACATAAATCACCTCTTCTTGCTCGACTTGGCATTCCCTGAAGACTGATCAGAAGGTCTTTCTTTGGACCGTAATGGAGGCTTTTGGACAGTGTTAGAAAGAAAGGGTATCAAAGGCTCAAAAACAATTCGACATAGGTTCAAAACTACAACTGTCGGAATAAAATCTCTTGCACAACCACAACTTCTGCCCCAATTTCTTCCTTGGGGACTTTTGAACTTTTATTTCGGTGTGACTGAACCTCAGAGAGAGGCTGCCTACGTACCCTTTTGGGATCAAGTCAAACGTAGTTCAGGTCATAAAATTACTTTGTTGTTGTGACTTTCTTTCTTTTTCTTCCACTTTCTCTTCTTTTCTTTTCTTTTTTCCTTTCTCTTTTTGTTGTTTGTTTTTTTTTCTTTTTCTTTTTTCTTCTTTTTCTTTTCTTTTCCTTCTCTTTCTCTTTTTGTTGTTTGTTTTTTCTTCTTTTTCTTTTTTCTTCTTTTTCTTTTCTTTTCCTTCTCTTTCTCTTCCTTTTTTCTTTCTTTTCTTCTTCCTTTTTCCTTCTCTCTCTTTTCATTCTTTTCTTTTCTTTTTTTCCTTGACTTATCTTTCACACTTGAGTTTCTGATCTTTGCTACTGATTTCTAAAGAGGGGTATGAAAGAAAATGAATGAGGCTCAAAGGGGGTAACAAAGGATAAAGTGTTTGGATAGCAGAACAAAATGCCTTCGTCATTCCAATCTTCAAAACATGCCAAGTACAAACAAATACAATTAGAACAAAGAAGATCATACATAATATCTCTTGACTGCATCAGAATTGATAGCCATTTCTACACATTTTCCTTCCACATCCGTCAAATATATTGCGCCATTGGACAACACTCTGGATACAACAAATGGTCCCTGCCAGTTTGGGGAGAACTTTCCTTTTGCTTCGGCCTGATGAGGTAATATACGTCTCAACACTAACTGCCCTACTTCAAACTTCCGCGGACGCACCATCTTGTTGTATGCCCTCGCCATTCTCTGTTGGTACAATTGGCCATGACACACTGCTAACATTCTTTTCTCATTGATCAAACTCAATTGCTCCGGCGGGTTCTGACCCACTCATCCTCATCAATTTTGGCTTCAGCGACAATCCGAAGGGATGAGATTTTAATTTTTTATAATTAGCTTGGCTTTTAAAACTGGGCCGAAGATTCCTCATGCATGTCATGTCATTGAAACCAGCCTAAAAGAACTATGTAAGGAAGAAAAGAAAAATAAAAATAAAACTATCAGGAATCATGAAAAAGGGAAATTGCATTTCATTGAAATTAAAAGATAGCAAGGTTTAACACATCCAAACGGACGGAACATAGAATCTGAATCACAACCCTGGAATAATCCAGACAACTAAAAGGAAATCAAAACCCACTACCAAAAATCCCTCCTAGTAGGAAGAGAAGTAGCTTCCCAATTGTTGACCTTCACATTCGGCTTGACAAAATGCACCTCTTCGTTACCAGAGCCTCCCCCAATTTCCACCGTGTTTACTTCATCAAATAAACTTTGGACCCTCTCAAATCAACTCCTCATCAAAGACAACCACAGGCTTTGGAACTGCTGACACCGGATGCTTCACTGCCCCTGGCTTGATAATGACGGGATCTGTGTGGGCACCTTCCACAATCACGACAGGCTTGTTCGACACTCCTGGCACAACCACTTTTGCCCTTTCTTGTTTCGTTGGAGGCGACAGCCTCAGTACAGGCAGGAAGGCATAGTATCTGGCCAGGCCTCCCCCTCTAGGGCGACCTCTACCTCCCCGACCTCCACCTCTAGCTGGCGGGGAAGGTGGGGTAGCAGTTGGTGCTGTAACCATAGCCTGAGAACTCTGCGGGGCACACTGCGGCTGAGAAGTCTATGGAGGTGCACCCCTCCTAAGTCTGGGACAATCCCTCACCATATGGAGTGTGTTGCCACACTCAAAACAAGCTCTGGGAGGACGTGGCGGCTGTGACTGGCCACTGAAAGCATCTCGTGCAGGAGGCACACTGGATACTGGAAGTGCATAATAGGGCTCCTAAGATCAAGGAGGAGCTGGAATACCACTGGCTGCTGGAAAAGCTGAATGAACGGGGCGACCGATATAACCCCTACCATGACAAGCTGCAGTTGAGGCATGGGCACCAGAATAATTGCCCGACTCTCGAGACCTCTTGGCCTCCCTCTCCTCTCTGTCCCGAGCATGCATACCCTCTATCCTCCTAGCAATGCTCACCATCTGCTGATAATGAATATCCATCTCCAACTCCCGAGCCATGCTAGAACTGATGCTGGAAATAAGCCCCTCAATAAACCGGTGAACCCTCTCACAAACAGCAGAAACCAAAGCTGGTGCATGTCTAGCCAAGTCAGTGAAACGGACAGCATACTCCGAGACAGTCATAGTACCCTGGCGCAAATGCTCAAACTCTGCGCGCCATGCATCCCTAAGGCTCTGAGGAACATACTCTCTTAGGAACATATCTAAAAACTAAGTCCAAGTCAGGGAAGCTTCCTCATCTGGACTGTCTAACTCATAAGTACGCCACCACTGATAGGCGGCTCCTCGAAGCTGGAAGGTAGTGAAGGAAACCCCGCTCGATCCTGATATACCCATGGTACGGAGGATACGGTAGCACTCCTCTAGAAATCCCAGAGCATCATCTGATGCTAGTCCACTGAATATAGGAGGCTGATACTTCTTGAACCTCTCAAGCCTCTTCTGCTCCTCCTCTGAAGCTACTGCCCTCTCCTCGGGCTGAGCTGGGGCTACAAGTTGTGCCGGTATAATCTCTGGGACCTGCTCAACATGCACTCGCTGCTCAGGAGTGCAGGCGGCGGGAGTCTGTGCTCCTCCCCTGGCCTGGGATGTGGCTGCAGCAAGGGGAAGCAACCCTGCCTGAGCTAGAGTGGGCTCCAGCTGGAACTGCTGGTGGCTCCTCGGTAGCAGCTCGCGCGGGTGCTTTGGCTACACCGCATGCGCATCCTCGGCCTCTACCCCGGCCCCGACCTCTAACGGCTCCCGCAGGGGGCGCGGGTGTCTGGTCACCTCCAGTAGCACGTGTCCTCACCATCTGTGAGAGTATAGAAGACAGAAGTTTAGAATTTCGATATCAAAAATCTCGCATGACAAGGAATTCAAATGAAGTGGAATTTTCTTAACAATTACATAGCCTCTCGTAGATAAGTACAGACATCTCCGTACCGATCCGCGAGACTCTAATAAACCGGCTTGTGATCCATGACTCCTACGAACCTAGAGCTCTGATACCAACTTGTCACAACCCAAGTTCGCCCTCCGTGAACTATCGTGATGGCACCTAGTCTCTACGACTAGGTAAGCCTAACAATTTGCGGAAAAGAAACGACATATGAAAACGAATATAAACTGAAGATAAAAACAAATAGAAACGTTTAAGATGCCACTCGGCATAAACCAATACAGGTTCTCAAAAACTGAATCAACTCCCAATACCCGAAATCACATGAAATCACAAGCTGAGAAACACTACATAAGGTTCTAACTCCAGAATGTCTAGTCAAAAGGAAGTACAGAAGATCTATAGCTAACAGAGGGAATAGAGAAAGACTCCTCGGCCTGCGGATGCGGCAGATATACCTCAAAGTCTCTGAAGGTCCCCTCGCCTCACTAACGATATGGCTGAGCAGATGAACTTGGATCTGCACACGGAAAACATGTGCAGGAAAGGGCATGAGTACACCACGGCGGTACCCAGTAAGTGTCAAGCCTAACCTCGGTCGGGTAGTGATGAGGAAGGTCAGGGCCTTACCGGTCATATACATACATACATATATATATATAAGGAAATGAAACAGTATGAAGTAACACAGGATAATAAAGATAACAACAAATACAACTAACAGAAAATCACAGAAAGAATGTAACTCCACGCAGAGGTAGCAACCAGGGATCTACCAGGATACCATCCTGTAGTCCCCAATGTAAATATCCAGCAACCGAGGATCTACCAGGATACCGTCCTGTAGTCCCCAAAGGTAAATATCCACTGGATCTTTAGCGGGTGTTGTCCCATAGTCCAACTCATAGTGCACGGGGGATCTACCGGAAATCCCGATCCGTAGTCCCCAAATGTAAATACCCAGTACTGGGGGAATCTACCAGGTGCAGTACCGTAGTTCCAGTATAATTGTGCAGGGGGATCTACCGGAATACCAATCCGTAGTCCCAAATAAGTAGGCAAGGGGGATCTACCGGGATATCGCCCGTAGTCCCAAAGTAAACACACATCAGCAACATGAAAAATATCCAACTCAATCCAATTTTATACCAAGGTAAGACAGGTATTTCTAACCTAGCATGCTGCACAGAATTCAAATAAAGCAGTTCGAGCAAGTAAAGCAATTAAGTCACTTAGACATGCTTCCCTAAGCTAACAGTAGGCTTAACTTGCAAGTAGTATAAACAGGGAAGAAAACACAGTTATAGTTACTTAATGAAAACCGGATTTTAAATAATTAGCACATGTACGCACTCGTCACCTCACGTACAAGGCATTTCATATATCAACAATGCCAAATCCTAAGGGGAGTTCCCCCTCACAAGATTAGGCAAGCCCCTTACCTCGAACCAGCTCAATCAACTCGATATCACGTTCTTGCCACGAGTACCCGACTTCAAATGGCCCAAATCTATTCAAAGTAATTGCATAATGTAAATATAACTTCAAGTAACCAATTCAACTAATTAATTCGAAGCTAACACACAAAATTAGGAAAATCGCCCAAAAAAGTCCCCCGGGCCCACGTCTCGGAATCGGGTAAAATTTAAAAATTCAGAATCCTCACACTCTCACGAGTTCATATATACATACCAAAATTATTCCAATCCGACATCAAAATCTTGATCAAAACCCCAAAATTAGGCCTAAGAACCTTTTCCAAATTTTTTCCCAATTTCTCATCCCAAATCCGAAATTAGATGATGAATTCATGATTAGATTAATGGGTTATAAGCAAAAAGGAGTTAAGAATCTTTACCAGTTAACTCCCTCCGAAAATCTCTCCAAAAAATGCTTCCTACCGAGATCCCAATTCAATTTTCCAAGTTTTGATTTCAAACCCTCGTTCTTCCCCTTTTCTGACCAGTGGATCCGCATCTGCGAGTCCTGCTTTTGCGTAGAATAAGTCGCACCTGCAACTTTTCATTAAACCAACAAATTCCGCATTTGCGACCTCTTGTACGCAGATGTGGTGCCGCTTCTGCGGTGCCTGGGCCGCATCTGCGACCAATCCCAATTTCGCCTCAGACCGCACCTGCGGTCCTCCAAATGCTTCTGTGGTGCCGCACCTGCGGACCCATACACACAGGTGCGGTTATGACAGGTTCAGCCAACTTCAGATTTCTCCTAAGTCCAATTCAACTTCCGTTAAGCACCCAAAACTCACCCGAGGCCCCCGGGACCACAACCAAACATGCCAACCAATCATAAAACACAAACAAACTTATTCCAACCCTCGAATCACATCAAACAACACTAAAACCACAAATCACTCCCAATCCAAGCCTAAGGTTTTCCAAAACATCAAATTTCCGCTTTCGATCAAAAAGCCTATCAAACCTTGTCCGAATTACCTGAAATTTTTCACACACGTCCCAAATGACACAACGGACCTAATCCAACTTCCAAAATTCCATTCCGACCATGATATCAAAATCTCACTATCGAACCAGAAACTTCAAAAATTTGACTTTCGGCATTTCTAGCCTAATCAAGCTACGGACCTCCAAAACACAATCCGAACATGCCCTCAAGCCCGAAATCACCCAACGGAGCTAACGGAACCAACGGAATTCCATTCGGAGGCCGTCCTCACACTGCTCCGACTACGGTCCAAATCCTAAAGCTTAAACTCTCATTTAGGGACTAAGCGTTCCAAAACACTCCGAAACTCAAAACGAATCATATCGGCAACCCGCAATAGCAGAAATAAGCACGGGGAAAGCAGTTAATAGGGGATCGGACGTTAATTCTTAAAATGACCAGTCGGGTCGTTGCATATGGGTCCGACTAGCTAAGATCTCCGGCCAATTCCCGATTTCTGTCAACTAGGGTTTACCTAATTTTTCCCTAATCTGACTTTTACTGATTTTGCATGATGTTATTTCCATATTTATGTTGATTTTATAGTATTTACTTGTTTGTTTGATGGATTTCTACTAATATATAAACCCCTCCCCATTCCCCTTATGGACAGCCTTTAATCGCTAGATTTTCACTAAAAATTTCGAAGCTATTGTTCTGTTATTCCTTCATTCTCTTGTTCTGTGCTTTATTTCTTGGCCGGCTGGAAGCCAAGGCCACTAGGATCCTATTTTTCAACCTTTTCTTGGTGGGAGCATTGTCCGGGGCTCCTTTGAAGCTCTTGGGAACTTTGACGCATTAAGATTCTGGGTTCTTATTTAATTTTTTGTTCTTTCTTGCTGTCCGTTTAACTGGTAAGACACTTGGCTTCGCAATTTCATTCTACATGCCTGTAATTTGCATATATTCTCACTTCTGAGGTGCATGACTTAATGTATTTCTGGGCTACCTTTTGTGTGCAACTCTGTTAACTTTATACTCGTTCAAGTCTCTTTAGCATTTAATTTCACTTAATGTTGCTAGTTCTGAGACATGCTTATGCCTAATTTGAATAATTTGGACTCTGTTAAGTCTGTTTAGCCAATGTGTTCTGGGCCACTTCTGTGTGTGACCTTGCCAGTTTCGCACTTGTTTGAACTTCTTTAGTATTTTATTTTACCTAGAAGCTGTCAATTCTGCTATTTGAATGTGTTTCCTCCGAATAAATTGGACCTTCTTTAGTTAATTAGTCTACTGGTCAATACCGGAATGCCTGCGTTTGCTGTTTTACATGGTTTACTTTCCCACTCTATTTTGAATCTCCATAATGATAGTCTGGCCTATGTAATGTGTTCTAATCTGTGTCAAGACCTTTTCTATCAACTATGATTTGCTTTCCTGATTGTGTGTCTCACAGTATATCCCTGTTTTACTTAGTCCTATATCCTTAGTAACTATTTGAAACCTTTAGAATAGCCACCTTAGTTTGTGTTTACATACCATGTTTGACACTTTTCTGCTTCATGATACAAGTTAACATGGTTGTCTTGTAATACTAGGATGCATACTTAGCATAATTTGGACCTTTTAGGTTTTAAACTTGTTTAGTATCATGCACCTATGTATGATAATCTTTGCAAACTTGTTTCTCCCTTTATGCTTTCAATATGTGGCTGCCTATATGTTATTTTGCTAAGTGTTGAACCTGCTTCTGAGTCTTGCTTGAACCTGCTTCTAAATCTTGTGACCGGTTTGCTTAGTTGCTCTGTGTTCTCAACTTTGCTATGTCTTCTTTAAGCTATGAGTGTATTTCCTCAACTTCCGTCCCTTAACCATTGTCCACTCTCTCTCATTTGTTACCTATGATGTTCTGAACCTATCATTCTTGGCCGGCTGAAAGCCAAGGCCGCCAAGGCACTTACTACTGACCTCCCTAGTGTGAGCACTGCTCGGGGTCCATTTGAGACCCTTGTCAACTCTGCCACACTGGGATTTAGGGTCCTTTAGTCATTCCCTCTACTACTGAGACCTGCATTATTCCTGACACTCAACTCTTTCTTCCTATGGTCTATTGAATATTTAAATTGGTTGGTCAATCTACGGTTGTGTGATCTAGCTTAAGTTCTTCTCTGGATTCTAGTTTGTGCTGATGAATATAGTTCCTAGGTATGCTGCGTGAGAGTTATTGAAGGCCCGGGCAATGCTGGGTGTTTTCTTTTGGTCCTGCTATGGGCCTGCCGTCATTATTTGTACAACACTTGTAATTATATTTATTATTGGGCCTGTCATAATTTGAAATGAACAACTGGGTTTTAGTAAAAAATGGGGAATGTGTAGATTCTTAATGTTTGCATGTAAAGGGGTAGATAATATGCCTATAGGACTCATTGATTCACTTGCTATATATGTCGTTCGGTCTATATGTGCACTATAGAAGTCATTTCATTAGGGGAAGCACACACGTATACACTGTTTGTTATCAAACATGAATTCAAATGCTGCAATTATTCTTATTGCTATGTGTTGCTAGAAAACCTGCCTATAGGAACAAATGTCAATGAACTAGGACTCATTTATTTCACTTAGGCTGTTGTCAGAAAGTATGAGTAATTCTTAGTGTCTCCTAATAGATTTCACTATCACCTGGAGCATAAATCACTTAAACGCAGCATCTGTAGGATAAAATACTGGAAATCTGCAATCAGCATGCAAATCGTATAATCATTTAGAGATAAATAGCGCCTGCCCTTTAAAAATGCTTGTACACTTTTGTGCTTTGTCACCTAGCAATCATGTCTCTAGGGTTTAAGGTTCTTAATTCTGAAACCTCTTAACTTGAATACTTGTCTTGCGTGCATTTGTTGCCTAAGTGTGGAGGCAAACTTGAGCCTTAACTACCTATATGTGAAGTCCAATGTGATTTTGTATGTCGCCTAGTTTTGACATTTTTTGTGCAGCCTAAGTTAAGTCTATAACCACCAAAAGTAGAGGTTCGATGCCTCCTGGACCATAGGCATGGGACGGGTAGTGCACATATGAGGTTCAATTTATAATTGAACTATTGCGCTTCAGGTAACGACTTGAAGATAGTAATCGGGTAGCAGGAGATGATAGTCTATGCCCGCTGAATAATATGAGTAGCACCCTATTCAGAGGGAGTTACAAAGTATTATTTATGTTGCACACCGTGATACTTTAAGCCAAAAAACTTAGGACCCCCCATCTTATTTCTATTTATGTGCGAGTCAAGTGTTTGTAATTATTTAAAGTCTTTTAATAATGAATTTTCCCAAACTCCTTGCTTTCTTTGTATTTGTTTGTCTGACTAATTCATATAATTTGAGTTCGGTCGGGACCCACAGTTATGGATCTCGAAGAGTGCCTAACACCTTCTCTTCGAGGTAATTTGAGCCCTTACCCGATGTTTGGTTACGTAAACTGGTTAAACCAGAGTTATTCGCAAATGGGTGCTCAAACGCACCTCAAACCCGTTAGGTGGTGACTCTCTCTTTTAATACCTTCCTTAAAAGAGTTGTCACGTGTCAAAACCCTATTTCGCGAGAAACAGGGGTGCGACAGCATGGCGACTCTGCTGGGGATATTTTAGGCTCTTACCATAGCGAATTTGATTTGTATGAATTAGTCTTCTCTGACAAACGTGTCTGTTATTGTTTTGTTGTTACATGGATATCCGTTCCCGTTGCCCTGTTATTGCTGCCTGTACACGCTTTCCCCATTTTTTCCTTTATTTGAATTCGCATTAGTATGCAAATGCTCAATTCGGTCATAACACGCGTTTTTCTTTCGTGTCTGCTTGCTCCAAGACATTTTTTTTAAAGAATTGCTACATCATGTCTCTCCCCACCCTCACTCCCTCGTTTACTTGATTACAATTACCACATTGCGCGTACTAACTTCTTCCTTGTTTTCCTTTCTTTTTATGTCATTACATTTCATTTAATACTGCATTTACTGTTTTCATCATGCAAAATATTTGACAACGTGTTGTTTTATCTTTGCATAAAGCATGCTGCACATCATATCCCACTCGTGCGTAATTAATACCATAGTGGCGCTTGATGGGTATCTGCGCTCTTCCTCAATTACCCTTTCAATTTGGAAAGGCTTATTTGCGGTAAAACTAGTCGATCAGCGGTGCAGTCGACGGTTCCGTGCCTTTCTCTCTCAAGTTGTCCACTTGAGGGTACCGGTCTAGACTCTTCTAGAAACCCCCACTCTAATATTAACTGTGCATGCATCATGTCCAAACCTAGTATTGGTTAGAATGTTGTCCGCGTAATAACTCGCTAAGGCAAGCCTTGTCCAAAGTCCGTCGGGATTTCCATAATCCCAATGGACACAATCACGATTTGTGCATTATTTGGAGAAAACATGCCAATATTTTGATCATTAATGTGTAAATAGCCAAATCCGGAGGGGGAAAGGAATAACTTTATTTGTTTTGCAGAAATGAGGCACGAAGTCCCCAGGTTCGGCATGGTTCAAAATATCCCACCTTTGCTGCTAGATTGGTGGGAAAATCTCTCACCAAGTGACAAAAATCATGTGAAAAGGGTCCTCGAAAATTTACCCTCCTTGTTAGACATTCAGCTAAACAATGCATAAATTGAGGCCGCCACCATATTTTGGGATGAGAAGAGAACCATCTTCCGTTTTGGCGACATAGAAACGACTCCCCTTTTAGAAGAAATAGGAGGCTACCCTGGGCTCCCATGAGATAGCCCTAGTTTGTTGACACCGGAAAATTGCACCTCTCGAGGTTTCTTGAAAATGATGGGTTTTAGAAAAAATGATGAGTTAGTCTGTCTGAAGAAGTCTTATATACCATTCGATTTCCTTTATGAGTGTTATGGGCAGAGAAAGTCATATCGCCTTTATCATGATGAGTTTGTCATCACTTCTTTGGGTTGGACTCACCGTCGAGTTTTTCTATTCATTGTCTACTTTCTGGGGATGCTGGTATTTCCAATACAGGGAGAAAGGATCCACACTCGCATAGCTATGGTCACTAAGACCTTAATGAAGGGGATTGAGGGGCAAACTTATACTATTGTCCCTATGATTTTGGCTAAGATGTAGGCTTGACCGTTGCAAAAAGGGGTATAGGCATTTCAAGGGTTGCAATCTGTTGCTACAAGTATGGTTGTTGGAACACCTTCAGAGAGGAGAATACAATCAAGAACATCCGCGACGACCATGGAATGACCACCCTATCACCATCCGAGAAGAATGACTTTTATCCTAAACAGGTTTGCGCAACTAGAAAATGCTATGAGCTAGGTACATTTCTTCAGCAATCTGACTGATGACAAGGTACATTGGATGTTCGAGTGGTTCCCTAGCAATGAATTCATCATCAGGTCCAGAGATGCTCCTCATCTAGTGCTAATTGGATTGAGGGGGATCTATCCTTATGCTCCTATCAGAGTTATGAGGCAAGTTGGGAGAAAACAGGTTTTACCACGAGTTTCTAAAATGGTTCAGTACATAGCGGACTTCCAGGGAAACACCATTTCATTCAAGTTCGAGGCACAACACATGTGGCATCAAAAGATCGTTGTGGAGAAAGATACCATCGAGCCAGATCGATATCATACCGGCCATGTGTACTTCTATCCATCATGGTTGGTAGATGATATAGCGGGGGATGTCAAGCCAGGGATAAATCTAAAGAATAGGGTTATAGACGACGCTGCTGAAGCACAAGTCAAATACAGGATGTTACGCAAAAGGGTTTTTAAGTCTGAAGCCAGGCATTTGGAACAACATAAAGTAGACATGGAAGCAATCAACAAGTGGAAAGAAATCGCTACTAAATTAACAGAGAGGTTGGAATATTTTGAGCAGGGGTTGATGGAGCTTGAGGGAAAGATAAGGAAAGGATCTCAAACTGTCAAAATGCAGAGGGCAACGAAGGAGGGCATCTGGCAAGGGCTTATCTATTGTTGGACATGCGCGACCTGGGGAATCTGATCGATGGAGCAAAGAAGGCATGGAGAAGGTCCCTCTGGGGCTAAATAGATTAGGGAATGATGTTTTTATTTGCTTTCTAGACTCGTTTTATACTTTGCTTGTAATAAGGCAAATACCATTAGTGACTTTTTTATAATTATTGTCATTTAGTAGAGATTTGGTTCATTTATCATATTAATGAAATGACGCAATTGTTGGCATCGATTTTCTCCAAATCAATATGCCGTTTAGGCCTACCTCGGGAACAATGAGGTCCCCAAACAAGGACGCGAATTTATAATTCCGCAATACGTGTTTAAATACCGCAAATATCCCTTTAATACTCCTTACTGACTTGTTTACCTTAAGGTTGGTTCGTGCATACTGGCTTCATCAGCATATCATACCAAATCTAGAGGTCCTCCACCTCCTCCTCCTCCAATTGATCCTAAAAGCAAGGGAAAAGCTAAAATGGACAGTATGAGTGGTATCAGGAAAGACAATGCTACGCATGCAAAGAATGTCGAGACTTCGGATGGTCTGAGTACTCCAGAACAAAATGACTTGGTCCTGCGGTTAGAACAGAAGATACTGGAGTTACAAGGGGAACTTGAGCAGGTCCTGAACTTGGCAATTCTTTCCCTTACCCTAAACGTCCCCGACGTCAACCAACAAAACACCCAAAACCAAGCACCTCCCCAGAACACACAAAACCAACAAAATCCTCCCGCACCTCATCAGTATGCCACACCTCCTCAAAATCCTAATCCTCCGCCAGTATCGACCCCTCCACAACATCTTCACCATCCAACCTAGTATCCACAAACCACTACTTACCACACTTCTCAAAACGCACCACAACCTACCCCTGATCCCCAAAACTCAACCAATAACCACCACTACGCCCAAATTCCTGGAGTCCATCAAAGCAACCCCATATACGTGGAAACCTTACCCTACACTCTATAACAGACCCTACATACGACGGAGTCCGCCGAGAAGGACCTGCTCATCAATAACATGGCAGAGGAGCTCAACAAACTTACTAGTCGAGTCCAAGGTGTTGAAGGCGGCAAAGACATTGGGTTTGAATAATGAGGATTTGTGTGTTCAGCCAGATGTAGAATTACCAGAGGGCTACAAACCTCCTAAGTTCAAAATATTCGACGGGACGGGTGATCCGAAGGTACATTTGAGGACATATTGTAAAAAGCTCATAGAGGTTGGTAAAGATGAAAGAATCCGCATGAAGCTGTTCATGAGGAGCCTCACTGGAGACTCCCTATCCTAGTACATCAGTCAAAACCCGAAGAAATGGGTTAACTGGGTAAGCATGGCATCAAATTTTATGGATCGGTTCAGGTTCAATACAGAAAATGCGCCAGACGTCTTCTACATTCAGAATCTTAAGAAGAAGCCAACAGAAACTTTCTGCGAGTATGCTACTCAGTGGAGGTCTGAAGCTGCAAAAGTAAGGCCAGCACTGGAAGAAGAACAGATGAACAAGTTCTTTGTCCGAGCTCAGGATCCGCAGTATTATGAGAGACTGATGGTTATTGAGAACCAAATTTCTGACATCATCAAGTTAGGATAAAGAATAGAAGAAGGGATTAAGAGCGGAATGTGACAAATTTTGAGGCACTCCGGGCCACAAACAAAGCTTTGCAGTCGGGCGGTATTTCTAAAAAGAAGAAGTAGGGGCAGTGATGGTGACCCAAGGTCCAAAGTCTCCTCTCACATACCAAACACCCCCACCCACATATCAGCCTTCGCCTCCCAGATACCAACAACCTACTGCCAAAACCCAGCCAGCATACTACCACTCCCTACCAGCCCGCCAAAATTACCAAAAACCCAGACCAAATTCCGATCGCAGACCGCCCAAGCAATACACCCCGATTGCTGAACCCATCGACCAATTGTATGAAAGACTAAATGTTGCCGGTTACGTCACTCTTATTCCCACCGTTGCCATGGAAAACTCCTCTTAGTGGGTCAATCCAAACAAGATATGTGCCTACCACTCGGGCATGAAGGGTCATACTATTGATGAATATCGCACTTTGAAGGATAAGATCCAGACGTTGATTGACACCAAGGTTATACAAGCAAAAGAGTCTACTCCTAATGTCTGCAATAATCCTCTCCTAGATCACAGGGGCAAGGGGGTAAATGTGATAGAAACCGATGAAGAATGGGATCCAGAAGGGTCAATTGGACTCATTCGTGAAGAGGATGAACCTAAAATACCTCCAGTCACTCTCACACCTATTGTGGTGCAGATTCAGTCACCGATTGAGGTTAAAGTAGCCACACCGACTCTGTTTGAGGTTGAAGTAACAACACCCTCAACCACGCCAACTCCGTTTTAGGTGGAAGTGACCACACCCTTCACTATGACGGTAGCACCTACGCCGTCCTTTAAGTCTAATGCTATACCTTGGGACTATGCTGCGGAAGCAAGAAGGGAAGGGAAAGGGAAAATGGAGGAAACATGTGTAGCACAAGGCATGACCAGAACTGGTAGGGTTTACACACCCGAGCATTTAGGATGAACAAGCAAAGAAGCCGCTTCCAAGCCGATTATCATCGAAACTGGCCCGGATGATCTTTGGAGAAAGGTGCAAGCAAGAGAGTATTCTATGGTTGATCATCTGAACAAAACCCCTGCTCAGATATCCATTCTATCACTACTGCAGAACACCGAAGCACATAGGAATGCATTGATAAATGTGTTGACTGAAGCTTATGTACCCAACAACATTACCAGTGGGGAGATGGCCAATATGGTAGAGCAAGTATTGGAGAGCCACAAGATCACTTTTCACAAAGACGAACTGCCATCGGAAGGACTGAGTCACAACAGGGCACTACATATCACAGTACAGTTTGAGGATAAATTCATCGCCAAGGTCCTGATAGATGGGGGTTCGAGTCTCAACATATGTCTGTTCACCAATTTAAAGAGGTTGGGTAAAGGTTTGAATGAGATACGAGCAGGAACTGTGAACGTGAAAGCATTCGATGGGTCCCAAAGGGCCACGATTAGGGAGACCAACCTTTGTTTGTAGATGGGCCCGACTTGGTTTGACATTGAATTTCAAGTATTGGACATATCCACCATATACAATTTGTTGTTGGGATGACCTTGGATACATGCTGCTGGGGTCGTAGCCTCCACTCTACACCAGGCCATAAAGTTTGAATGGAATCATCAGAAATACATTTTCTGAAATACATTTTCTAGAAACCCATGCCTACAGGGAAGCTAGCAAAATGGCAGATACTGTTAAGTGAATTTGATATTGTCTATGTAACTCAGAATGCAGCCAAGGGACAGGTATTAGCAGATCATCTTGCAAAAAAACCTGTAGGAGGAGAATATGAACCACTGAAAATGTATTTTCCCGATGAAGAAGTGTCATTTGTAGGAGAATATATCATCGAAACTTACGACGGTTGGAGAATGTTCTTCGAAGGGGCCGCGAACTTCAAAAGAGTGGGTATTGGAGCCGTTTTGGTGTTAGAGACAGGTCAACATTACCCGATATCTGCAAAACTCAAGTTTTCGTTCACCAACAATATGGCAGAATATGAGGCTTGCATCTTGGGGATCAATTTGGCCATTGACATGAATATCCAAGAATTGCTGGTAATTGGTGATTTAGACCTTCTGGTACATCAGGTTCTAGGAGAGTGGGCTACAAAGAATACCAAAATACTACCGTATTTGTATCATGTGCAAGAGTTGATGAAGAGATTCACAATGGTAGAGTTCAAACATATTCCAAGAATCCAGAATGAGTTCGCAGACGCATTGGCCACTTTATCCTCCATGGTACAGCACCTGGACAAGAATTTCATCGACCTTGTTATAGTAAGAATCCATAGTCAGTCAGCCTATTACGCTCACGTTGAAGAAGAAACGGATGGGAATCCATGGTTCCATGATATCAAGGAATACTTGGCAAAAGGAGAATACCTGGAGCATGCAAATCATACTCAAAAATCCACACTCCGAAGATTATCCAACCATTTCTTCCAAAGTGGAGGAATTCTGTACAGAAGGACTCTAGACCTAGGATTATTACGGTGTGTTGACGCCAAGGAAGCTTCCAAACTACTCGAAGAGATACATGCCGGAACTTGCCGACCACACATGAACGGTTTCGTTTTAGCCAAGAAGATATTGAGGGCAGGATATTTTTGGATGACTATGGAAACAGACTGCATCAGGTATGTCCAAAAGTGTCATCAGTGCCAAATACATGCAGATATGATACGGGTACCACCAAATGAACTTATTGCAACGAGTGAACCTTGGCCTTTTGCCGCTTGGGAATGGATGTCATCGGTCCGATCGAGCTCGCCGCTTTAAACGGGCACAGGTTCATTTTAGTGGCCAGAGACTACTTCACAAAATGGGTTGAAGCTGCATCTTGCAGGGCTGTAATCAAGAAAGTCATCGCAGATTTTGTCAGGGATCGTATTGTTTGCCGATTCGGGATACCAGAATCCATCATCACCGACAATGTTGCCAACCTCAATGGTGACTTAATGAAAGCTATGTGTGAAACTTTCAAGATCAAGCATAAGAATTCCACAGCATATAGGCCGCAAATGAATGGAGCTGTGGAGGTCGCAAATAAGAACATCAAGAAAATATTGAGAAAGATGGTAGACAACCACAAGCAACGGCACGAGAAATTACCATTTGCCTTATTGGGGTATCGTACTACAGTCTGCACATCAACTGGGGTAACTCCCTGCTTGCTGGTATACGGTACTGAAGCTGTGATTCCCGCCGAAGTCAGAATTCCTTCTTTAAGAATCATACAAGAAGCTGAAATCAGTGATGCAGAATGGATAAGAAGTCGCTACGAGCAATTATCTCTCATTGACGGGAAAAGAATGAATGTGGTATGCCATGGTCAACTTTACCAGAACAGAATGTCCAGAGCTTTCAACAAAAGGGTCAAACCTAGATAGTTCACACCGGGGCAGTTGGTGCTGAAGCGGATCTTCCCGCATCAAGATGAAGCCAAAGGGAAATTTTTACCCAATTGGCAATGGCCCTACATAGTTCACAAAGTACTAGCAGGAGGAGCACTCATACTCGTACAAATGGACGGAGAAATTTGGCCAAAGCCTATCAATTCAAACGCAGTCAAGAGATATTATGTTTAGATTGTTTACATTTCTTCATCTAATGTAACTGAACTATGCTTGACCTGATTCCCGTTTAGGAGGGGATACGTAGGCAGCCCTGTAGGTTCGGTCACATCTTAATAAAATCTTCATTTTCCCCATGGTCAAAAACTGGGCAAAATTTTGAGGAGGACCCTCAAAATTTCGGAGCAAGTCAAGCCAATTTCATTATATGCAGAACGGTCAAAGAATCGCTTATTAAACCGGGGCAGAATTTTGAGGAGGACCCTCAAAATTCTAATGCAAAGAAGTCGCAATGTCTCTAAAGTATCACAGTTATTGGTTCATCTTATTTACTTGATATTGCATACTACTATGTTTTTAAATAACTACATTCATCAAATGCACGCATATTTTTTGAAAACTTTATTTCTATGACAACCAGATGTTACCCAGGGTAACTCAAACGGAATCTCAAGACAAGAGCATGGGCAAGCAGAAGACAAAAGCACGAACCAACCTTCCCCGCAAAACTCACGATTTTTCTTTGGATGCAGGCACAATGAACATAATAAGAGTATTCACACATATCAAAATCACTATCTTCGTAACGACAAAATTGCCAAACGCAAACATGTCTCCATATAAGAAATACTCTGCTATCATTCATTGTTTTTTCTTTGCATGAGACTAAGCCTTGTCTCCAATTTTGCATGAGGCTAAGCATTGCCTCCCTAATTGCATGAGACTAAGCATTGTCTCCTAATTGCATGAGACTAAGCCCTGTCTCCTATTTTGCATGAGTCTAAGCATTGCCTCCCTAATCACATAAGGCTAAGCACTGCCTTCCATTGCATGAGACTAAGCCCTATCTCTTTAATTGCATAAGGCTAGTCATTGCCTTTCCCTGCATGAGACTAAGCACTGTCTCCTAATTTCATGAGACTAATCCATGTCGCCTATTTTGCATGAGGCTAAGCATTGCCTTCCTAATAAGGCAAAGCATTGCCTCCCTAATTGCGTGAGACTAAGCCCTGTCTCCTTTCCTTGCATGAGACTAAGCATTGTCTCCTATTTTTGCATGAGGCTAAGCCCTGCCTCGTCAATTGCATAATGCTAAGCACTGCCTTCCATTGCATGAGACTAAGCCTTGTCTCCTAATTGCATGAGACTAAGGCCTGTCTCCTATTTTGCATGAGGCTAAGCATTGCCTCCTCAATTGCATAAGGCTAAGCATTGCCTTTCCCTGCATGAGACTAAGCACTGTCTCTTAATTGCATGAGACTAAGCCCTGTCTCCTATTTTGCATGAGGCTAAGCATTGCCTCCCTAATCGCATAAGGCTAAGCATTGCCTTCCATTGCATAAGACTAAGCCATGTCTCCTTTCTTTGCATGAGACTAAGCATTGTCTCTTATTTTTGCATAAGACTAAGCATTGTCTCCTAATTGCATCAGACTAAGCACTATCTCCCTTTCTTGCATTAGGCTATGCCCTGTCTCCTCAACTACATAAGGCTAAGCTCTGCCTTTCCTTGCATAATACTGAATGCTATGCTATTTGAAATCTAGCACTATTTTTTGCTTTCCCGGGGCTAAGCTCTGTCCCGGTCTTATAACAAGACTAAGATCTGTCTTGTTTTGCTTCTTATATGACCCAGCATCATATCTTTGCATCTCATGGGCTGAGACATCCCCATCTTGTCCAAAGGCGTCACAGTCCGAAGGCATCATCCTCATAGCCTGAAGACACCATGTCATGGCCTAAGGATCTATCGTTATTGCATATCATTATTCAAAGGCGTCATAGTTCAGAGGCACCATTTTCATGGCCCGAGAACATCATTTCATTGCCTGCGAATCCTTTATCTCACAATTCATGGCCCAGGACGTCATGGTCCAAGGACATCATCCTCACCATCCAAAACAACCTTCATAGTCCAAAGGGAATTTGCATCATATTTAAATTCTTGCAATTACCCATATGTATTTGCATGCATCGGGTTTTAAGTTTTGCAGGTAATCCAAGAAGTGACCATTCTTCAGACGGGAGCAATCTTCGCTCCGGTTTCCGTTCATAACGCTCATATCTTGCAATTGTTTCAAATGTAACCAACCACCAGTAATTGCCCACCTTTACTCTATGACCGTTCACATATTTGCCCTGCGGTACATCCATAATGTCTCAAATTCACATTCATGACTCCATATAAATTCATCCAATATTGTCCTACCCAAAAGAACCCTTTTCCGAAACATACGACCATTTCTATAACAACTCCATCGGTTTCGTTCACTGTTGGATCCACAACTATACACGGCCTGAATCCCGTAACACCAGGATATGTAGGCAACTCAGAAACCGGAGTTCGGCCTCTATTTTTAAAATTATCACATTAGGTCAAAATCGGTCATCATTTCTTTACCTAACAACTCTTTCATCATTTCCGGGTAAAGAGGGGCAGCTGTTGATACCCAATTTTTCCCTCATATTTTTAAATTGTATATATATACTTTCAAAATAGTATATTTGCATCATCATTTAGTTTAAAAACATATACAAGCATTTTAAATAATTTTTCATAATTTTTAGAGCTTTTAAATTGATTTTCCTGCATTTAATTGTTTGAATAATTATTAATTACTCCTTCAAATTATTTTGTGATGACTTAGTTACCTAAAATTATTATTTGCACCTATAATACATGTTTTAAATATTTTTTATATAATTACATTAGAATTTTTTAGCTAGTTATCTAATTTTGCAATAATAGCTTATATTCATATACAAATGCTCTGTATTTATACTATTTGTGCAAAAAATAGCATTTTTATTTTTATAATGCTAAATCGTTATTTTTAATCATTTTAGCGCATAAAAAATATTTTTTACTCATTTACTAATTATTTTTATAAATTATTCTGCTAAATTATATGCGTTTAAAAGGCAGGCCCAATTTTGAGTGATTTTTCGGACCAAATTGGCCCAACACCTTAGCCCAGAACCCCAGCCCAAAGCCAAACGACCCTTTACAAACCCGGTTGGTACCCGTTTCAAATAACCCGCCCCACTTCCCCATTGATCCTAGCCGTTGATCTCAAATAATCAACAACCCTTAATAAATCAACCCATATCCTTATATCTCCATAACCCAAACCCAAACCCTAACCCATTCCTCCTAAGACGCTGCCCCTAAATCCTCTCTTCTCCTCTCCTCTCAAACCCTAGCAGTCGTCCCTCTTATTCTATCCAAAATCTGACCTCAAAATGGAATCACTCTATGATTCCTTTTCCATTTATGCTCTGTCTCGTTGTTTCTTACCCAATTTTGGTATTAAATAAGTACTTGCTCTATTTTGGCAAGTGTAAATCTCCAAATCAAGGGGGGTTAGCTTCACCCTTCAAAATCTGGACGATATCTCGTCCATATGCATCATAGCAAGGCTATATGGGTCCGATTAGTCAAGATCTCCGGCCAATTCCCGATTTCTGTCAACTAGGGTTTACCTAATTTTTTAGTATTTCCTTGTTTGTTTGATGGATTTCTACTAATATATAAACCCCTCCCCATTCCCCTTATGGACAGCCTTTAGTCACTATATTTTCACTAAAAATTTCGAAGCTATTGTTTTGTTATTCCTTCATTCTCTTGTTCTGTGCTTTATTTCTCGACCGGCTGGAAGCCAAGGCCACTGGGATCCTATTATTCAACGTTTTATTGGTGTGAGCATTGCCCGGGGCTCCTTTGAAGCTCTTGGGAACTTTGACACATTAAGATTCTGGGTTCTTGTGGAATTTTTTGTTCTTTCTTGTTGTCCGTTTAACTTGTAAGACACTTGTCTTCGCAATTTCGTTCTCACGTGCCTGTAATTTGCATATATTCTCACTTCTAAAGTGCATGACTTAATGTGTTTTCGGGTTACCTTTTCTATGCAACTCTATTAACTTTATACTCGTTTAAGTCTTTTTAGCATTTAATTTCACTTAATGTTGCTTGTTCTGAGACATGATTATGACTAATTTGAATAATTTGGACTCTCTTAAGTCCATTTAGCCAATGTGTTCTGGGCTACTTCTGTATGTGACCTTTCCAGTTTCGCACTTGTTTGAACTTCTTCAGTATTTTATTTTACCTAAGAGCTGTCAATTCTGCAATTTGAATGTGCTTCCTCCAAATAAATTGGACCTTCTTTAGTTAATTAGTCTACTGGTCAATACCTGAATGCCTAATGTAACGACCCGGCCGGTCATTTTGAGAATTTACGCTCCGATCCCCTATTAACTGCTTTTTTGCTATTGTGGGTTGCCGGGAAGATTCGTTTTGAGTTTCGGAGTGTTTTGGGACACTTAGTCCCTAAATGAGAGCTTAAGCTTTAGAATTTAGACCGTAGTCGGAACAGTGTGAAGACGGCCTCAGAATGGAATTTCGTCGATTCTGTTAGCTCCGTTGAGTAATTTTGGGCTTAGGGGCGTGTTCGGATGGTATTTTGGAGGTCCGTAGCTTATTTAGGCTTGAAATGCCGAAAGTTGAATTTTTGAAGTTTCCGGATCGCTAGTGAAATTTTGATATCGGGGTCGGAATCCGATTCCGAAAGTTGGAATAGTTCCGTAGTGTTGAATGTGACTTGTGTGCAAAATTTGGGGTCAATCAGACTTGGTTTGGTTGGTTTTGTCATCGGATGTAGAATTCTTAAGATTTCAAGTTCATTAGGCTTGGATTGGAGGGTGAATCGTGGTTTTAGCGTTGTTTGATGTGATTTGAGGATTGGACTAAGTTCGTATGATGTTTTAGGATTCGTTGGCATGTTTGGTTGAGGTCCCGGGGGGCCTCGGGTGTGTTTCGGATGCTCAACAGGTCATTTTTAGACTTAGGAATGCAGCAGATTTTGCTAGAATTTCTGTTGTAGACAATTGGCCTTCGCATTCGCGAAGGGGAGTCGCGTTCGCGAAGGCTGGCCAGTGGAAGCATCCCGAAAGCGAGGTGCTGAGCGCGTTCGCGAAGAGGAAAGGCGGAGCAGTTGGGGACCCCAGGAAATTGCTCTACGCGTTCGTGAGTATAGGGTCGCGTTCGCGAAGGTCCTGGAGCTGAAGCTACGCGTTCGCGAGTGGACCCTCGCGTTCGCGAAGAAGGAAAGTTGGCTAGAGGATTTTTGTGCATCGCATTCGTGATTGTGGTCTCACGTTCGCGGAGAAGAATGCATCTGGGTAGAACTTAAATTCCAAAATCGAGGGTTTGAGTTCATAACTCAAAAAGTGGATTGAGAGCTCGGCAGGAGACGAAATTTGGAGAGATTTTTGGAGGAAGTTTGTGGGTAATGATTCCCAACTCCTTTTTTGTTATATCCCATTAATCAATACATGAATTCATCATCTAATTTCGGATTTAGGGTGAAAAGTTGGGGAAAATTGAGAAAAGTTCTTAGGCCTAATTTTGGGATTTTGATCGAGATTTTGGTATCAGATTTGAGTGAATTTGGTATGGTTAGACTCGTGAGTGAATGGGTGTTCATAATTTGGGCGTTCTTGTATTTTCTTGCCTTAGCTTCGATTTCTTTAGCTAAATTAGTTTATTGTAGTTGTATTTACGTTATGATATTGATTTGATTAGATTTGGGCCACTCAGAGTTGGATACTCGTGGCAAGAGCGTGATTTCGGATTGATTTGAGCTGGTTCGAGGTAAATGGCTTGCCTAACCTTGTGTGGGGGAACTCCCCTTAGGATTTGGTACCGTTGTTGTTGTATGAATGCCGTGTACGTGAGGTGGCGAGTGCGTACACGTGCTAATTGTTAGAAAACCCCATTTTCATTTAGTAAATAATTGTGTTTCCTTTTTGTTGAACACTACTTGTAATTGAAAGCCTACTGTTTAGCTTAGAAAAGCATGCTTAAGTGACTCAACTATTCTATCTGCTTAAACTGTTTACTTGAACTCTGTGCAGCATGTTTAGAAGAGAAATATCTGTTTTCTTGGTACGAACTTGGATAGAACTGAAGATTTTTTCTGGAGACTGTTGTGTGTTTACTTTGGGACTACGGGACGATACCCTGGGAGACCCCTTGCATGTTTACTTTGGGACTACGGATCAGTATACCGGGAGATCCCCTGCACATTTATATTTGGGACTACGGGACGATATCCCGGGAGATCCCCCTGTACTGGATATTTATGTTTGGGACTACGGATCGTTATTTCGGGAGATCCTCTGCACATTTATGTTTGGGGCTATGGGGCGTTATCCTGGGAGACCCCCTGTTGTTATCTTTGTGTATTGGGTTGTTTCTTCCTGTGATTTCATCCTTATTGACTGTTAGCATCTTTAATTATACTGTCTTATTTTACGTTATTTTACCTTGTTATATATATATATAACCAGTAGGGCCCTGACCTTCCTCGTCACTACTCGACCGAGGTTAGGCTCGGCACTTACTGGGTACCGCTGTGGTGTACTCATGCCCTTTCCTGCACATGTTTTTCATGTTCAGATCCAGGTTCTTCTGCTCAGCCGTTCTATCAGTGAGTCGGGCAATATCAGAGACTTCGAGGTATATCTGCCGCGTCCGCAGACCTAGAAGTCCCTCTCTGTTCTTCCCTTTAGCTTTAGACTTGTTGTATTTACTTTTGATTAGACATTCTGGAGTTAGAACACTATGTAGTTTTCTCTAGCTTGTGATTTCATGAGATTCCGGGTTTTGGGAGATTCGATTTAGTTTTGAGAGTGTGTATTGTATATGTCGAGCGGCATTCTAAACTCTTTTATTATGTTTTTAATCGTAATTTTATTTTCTTTTTCCGCAATTTGCTAGGCTTACCTAGTCATAGAGACTAGGTGCTGTCACGACAGTTCATGGCGGGAGAACTTGGGTCGTGACACCTACGTTTGCTGTTTGACATGGTTTACTTTCCCATTCTATCCTGAATCTCCGTAATGATAGTCTGGCCTATGTAATGTGTTCTAATATGTGTCAAGACCTTTTCTATCAACTATGATCTGCTTCCCTGATAGTGTGTCTCACAGCATATCCCTGTTTTACTTAGTCCTATATCCTTAGTAACTGTTTGAAACCTTTAGAATAGCCACCTTAGTTTGTGTTTCCATACATTGTTTGACACTTTTCTGCTTCATGATACAAGTTAACATGGTTGTCTTGTAATACTAGGATGCATACTTAGCATAATTTGGACCTTCTAGGTTTTAAACTTGTTTAGTATTATGCACCTATGTACATAATCTTTGCAAACTTGTTTCTCCCTTTATTCTTTCAATATGTAACTGCCTATATGTTATTTTGTTAAGTGTTAAACCTGCTTCTGAGTCTTGCTTGAACCTGCTTCTAAGTCTTGTGACATGTTTGCTTAGTTGCTCTGTGTTCTCAACTTTGCTATGTCTACTTTAAGCTATGAGTGTATTTCCTCAACGTCCGTCGCATAACCATTGTCCACTCTCTCTCATTTGTTACCTATGCTATTCTGAACCTATCATTCTTGGCCGGCTGAAAGCCAAGGCTACCAAGGTTCCTACTACTGACCTCCCTAGTGTGAGCACTGCTCGGGGTCGATTTGAGACCCTTGTGAACTCTGACACACTGGAATTTGGGGTCCTTTAGTCATTCTCTCTACTACTGAGACCTGCACTATTCCTGACACTCCACTCTTTCTTCCTATGGTCTATTGAATATGTAAATTGGTTGGTCAATCTACGGTTGTGTGATCTAGCTTAAGTTCTTCTCTGGATTCTGGTTTGTGCTGATGAGTATGGTTCCTGGGTATGCTGCGTGAGAGTTATTGAAGGCCCAGGCAATGCTGGGTGTTTTCTTTTGGGCCTGCTATGGGCCTACCGTCATTATTTGTACAATACTTGTAATTAAATTGATTATTGGGCCTGTAAAATTTGTAATGAACAACTGGGTGTTAGTAAAAAATGGGAAATGGATAGATTCTTAATGTTTGCATGAAAAAGGGTAGATAATATGCCTATAGGACTCATTGATTCACTTGCTATATGTGTCGTTCGATCTATATGAGCACTATAGAAATCATGTCATTAGCGAAGCACACACATATACACTGCTTGTTAGCAAACATGAATTCAAATGCTGCAATTATTCTTATTGCTATGTGTTGCAGAAAACCTGCCTATAGGAACAAATGTCAATGAACTATCTTTCAATTCGCTCAGCATATTCACTAGCAATCATGCCTATAGGATTCTTATCACTTCATTTGATATTGTCTTGCACTGTTCACTAGAAATCATGCCTATAGAACTAAGTATAACAATAAAATAGGTCCCAAGTCTTAATTGTTAAAGATCCTGTCTATAGGACACTATCATCCGCCTTAGTAATTGTTAATACTGCACCTCCCAACTTTGTTTATTATTTCACTTAGGCCACTGTCAGAAAGTATCAGTAATTCTGAGTTTCTCCTAATAGATTTCACTATCACCTGGAGCGTAAATCACTTAAACGCAGTGTCTGTAGGATAAGATACTGGAAATTTGCAATCAGCATGCAAATCGTATAACCATTTAGAGATAAACAATGCCTGCCCTTTGAAAATGCTTGTACACTTTGATGCTTTGTCACCTACAAATTATGTCTATAGGGTTTAAGGTTCTTAATTCTGAAACCACTTAACTTGAATACTTGTCTTGCATGCATTTGTTGCCTAAGTGTGGAGGCAAACTTGAGCCTTAACTGCCTATATGTGAAGTCCAATGTGTGTTTGTATGTCGCCTAGTTTTGACATTTTCTGAGCAGCCTAAGTTATGTCTAGAACCACCAAAAGTAGAGGTCCAATGCCTCCTGGACCATAGGCTTGGGACAGGTAGTGCACGCATAAGGTACGATTTATAATTGAACTAGTGCGCTTGAGGTAACAACTAGAAGATAGTAATCGGGTAGTAGGAGATGATTCTGTGCCCGCTGAATAATATGAGTAACACCGTATTCAGAGGGAGTTACGAAGTATTATTTATGTTGCACGGGGTAATCCTTTAGGCTATAAAACATAGGACCCCCCATCCTATTTCTATTTATCTGTGAGTCAAGTGTTTGTATTTATTTAAAATCTTTTAATAATGAATTTTCCCAAACTCCTTGCTTTCTTTGTCTTTGTTTGTCTGACTAATTCATATAACTCGAGTTCCGCCGGGATCCATAATTGTGGACCTCGAAGAGTGCCTAACATCTTCTCTTCGAGGTAATTTGAGCCCTTACCCGATCTTTGGTGACACAAACTGGTTAAACCAGAGTTATTTGCAAATAGGTGCCCTAACGCACCTCAAACCCGTTAGGTGGCGACTCTCTCTTTTAATACCATCCTTAAAAGAGTTGTCATGTGTCGAAACCCGATTTCACGAGAAAAAGGGGCGCGACAGTTAGCATAGCAGTTCGAAACTTGGTATTTTGGTCCGAGACCTCTAGCTAACTGAAACACCTTCTTTGTTTCATTTACCAGTTTTTTGAATGTTGCAAGACTGTCACAAACACTTTTGAATTTCTTAAGATATTCATCTAGTGAGAGATTTCCCTTTTTAAACTCATCAAGGTATCATCAAGCATCATTTTTTTCTCCATTATGAGGAACAATTTGTTCTTCAATGGATTTCCATACCTTGTGAGCCGAGGTTATATATTCAAGGCAGATCAGCACCTCTATTTTAACATTCCTCAATAGCCAGGCCATTAACAGACCATCATTTTTTGTCCAGAGTGTATAAATTGGATTTGGCTCAATTTTGCCGTTATCCTTAGTAATCTCCTTTTTCGGTTCACTGCCTTCAATCAAATGATATTACATGTCTAAACTTTGAGTCAATGGCTCCATTTGTGATCTCCATAGCAGGTAATTGAAGTTGTCAAGTTTCATAGAGATAAGGCTGGAATACTGATGAAGAACTTGTAGAGTAAGTTCAGGTTCAGTGTTGGAAAGAGCAGAAGGGGCCATGTGGTTGTGGTCGATCTCTCGTGATACTCTGATACCAAGATATAAGTTTTAGAATTGCGAGAGATAAAATAGGAAAGAAAAGATTAATTAGCATCTTCCTGATTTGGTTCTAACGGTCAAGAGGAGATTAAGGAGCTATGAATCTTGATTGAGAAAATCCCTAGGATATGGCAGCACATTGAATGAGATTTGACACCAAGTGATTGGCTCTTTATATGAGACATGAACCATAGCTGTAGGTAGGGCAGTAATGTGAGCCGGGCCCGGTCTTAAATGGGCTTCATGGGCCGGTCCTAAGTGGGCCCGGGCTTCGTGAGCCGGTCCCTAGTGGTCCCGGGCTTCATGGGATTTTTGTAAGAACCATACCAGGACCAGGACCACGAACTAATGGTCCTGGGCTAAGTGGGCCGGTCCCAGGCCTATGTGGCCTAAGTGAGCCCAATGATTACTTTCTATTTTTGTTAAAAACTTTTATCTAAGGCAATTCCTTGTAAAAATTATATTATAGAATTGTGAATTCAAATTTAAACACAAAAATATTGTAAAGAGATATTCAAAGCAATGCGTTATAATTTTATTATAGCATTAAGAAAACATGGCAATATCTTTCTTAGTCTTCCTCCCTCCATGGAATGAGCACAACAAGTTGCTAATACCACCATTGAGAATAAAAAGAAACTAATCAAGATGAGCCAAAATACAAGTTACATATTAATTAACATGGTATCTCTTACAAATTTCATAAATCCTTCAAGGTCCGGAGGAATTTCCGTTGGTGGTGGCGGAAAAGAAGCTTGTTCATCACCGCTTCCGGGCGAAGCTGCATCCTCCGCAAGTTCACCTAGCATTTCTTCGTAAGCTTCGTCTACCTCAGGTTGTGATTCATCAAGTCCAAAAAATTTTCGTTTCGAATGGATCCAATCTCTGAAAAGTACCAATTTTTCCAAGCTCTCCCTCATAGACGTTCTATAATCACCAAGTTGAAGTCTTGCTCGACTGAAAGCGCTCTCCGATGCCACTGTTGAAGCTTGAATGGTTAAAATATCTCAGGCCATCCTTGAAAGAATCAGAAAGTATTTTTCTTTGTCCTTCCACCATTCCAAAATATTAAAGAAGTTGTCGGGATTCACTTCCTCAATTTCTTGTGACAAATAAACTTCAAGCTCATTTAGTTGTGAACAATCACTAGTACTAGAACCTTGAGAACCCCTGAACCCGGCCCAAGCAGTAAGTGCTCTTACTCCCGCAGTTCTTTTAGATGATTGAGAACTAGAAGAAGAAGGAGTTGAAACATTTGGTCTAGCATGATCTATTGCAATTTGATAAGCACTATAAATAGTTTGAGCATTTATTTTAATTGAGGCTTGTGCTTCCGGAAGTGTAGACAACTCCTCATCTTCAAGTGTTAAACCATTATAAACAGTTTCATACCAAAATTGAGGACCTCCTAATTTCATAGTGGGATTTAACAAGGCAGCAACACCATAAATAGCGGGAATAGGGAAAAAAATATATTTTAATCTTTTTTCTCATAGAATCAATAGCTTGTTCATAAATTTCCCCACCCTCTGAATATAAGCAAATAAATTTGCAATTTCTGCAATATAAACTAAACAATTAGAAATAGTAGGATAATATTGCCCAGAAAATTCATTTGTAGCAATATGAAATTTTTCTAAAAAATCTACAAGCATTTTAACATTAGCCCAATCCGCATTTGTAAGGTGATCATCATCATCACTTACATGAGCATTAAACTTTGAGTTTATGGGGTTTCTATATTCATATGAAACAACTAAACTTTCATACATGTAATGCCATCTAGTTGGACAAGGTTTAGGAACCTTTCTTGCTCTTAGGCCAAATTCATCGCATCTTTTAAAATATTCTCTAAGTCTACTTCTACGATTTGAATAAAAAATCCAGTGAAGAGCCATTTTAACCTTTTCAATTTTAACATTTAAAATTCTCATACCATCACACACAATTAAATGGTAAATATGACAAATACATCTAACATGAAAAATGTTACTAAATGCAGGATTTAGCGTAGTGGTAAGCAAGGCTACAGCATTAGTTTTACTAGTAGCATTATCCATTGAAATTGATATTATTTTATCACTAATGCAAAAATATCTACAAATATCCGTAACCGTGCTAGAAATAAACCGCCATGTGTGACGTGAATTAATTATTCTATAAGCAACAATGCGCTTTTACATTATCCAATCCTCATCGATCTAATGACTGCTAACAGTAAGATAATCACAGTCACTACCACTTCTACCAATATCAGTAGTAATAGCAACACGACAATTTATATGAGTAAATAAATAGCACAAATATTGTTCATATTCATATTTATATTTATAAATATCGCTCTTTACGGTTGTGCGAGGCCATCCTTTATAAGTAGGATTGAAAACTTTTCTAATATAATGCACCAAAGTGAGGGTTAGAAGGAAAACTATAGGGTAAGAACATAACAGTAACCATTTTTGTCAATTCTTCCCAATCTTTTCTGGATCATAATATAAAATACCACCAGTAACAGTGTTAATTTTCGGTTGAAATTGATTTGACCTGGTACTAAGGTTAGCCTGACTAGGTACACTTGTCCCCTCGGCCAAAGCTTTTATACGAAGATATTTAACTTTATCTTGAGGGTGTAGCATTATGTGTCTCCTCAAACTTCCTGTCCTCCCCCTACCCCCCCCCCCCCTTCCCCCCGACCTCTAACATATTTAAAAGCTAACTCTTTGCCACAAGTTTTCCACTTAGCCCTATTTTGTCTCTTAGTTGAGTAAAAAAATGGTCAAACAAGAGATGTTTCACTCCGTTTAGAAGGTTGTCTAGAAAAAGTAGGGGTAGTAACAGGAGGGTCAGACGGGGCATCATTTGGATTATTATTAGTTGGGTTAACTTCAGCAACAGGACTAGTGGGTGTATCGTCATCGGTTGCGTTTCATCAAAATCTATTCCTTCATCATCATTTTAATCAATAGTTGGATTACCATAAAGAGCATTCATATATTCATGGTTTAATTGTTCACCACCTCCAACATTATGCAAATATTGACTCTCAGTAAATTGTAATAAAATATTATCACTATCAAGAATAGGAGCAGGTGGAGGACGGGTATGGGGTTTGGGTAGGGGAGCCCGGGGAATTGGAGGAGATAGATTGGCCACTAGATTCACCACTCTTCGATTTCCCCTTATTTTTACTAAATATTTTTTTAAACGAAAAATCCATCTTAATTAATCAAACAATACAAATTAAATAAAATAAAATAAAACTATAATATTAAAACTTAAGAGTTGGAACGAGTTTACCGAATTGACGAACAACTTGTTGAAAATTAATTATCCAACTTCACAATTTTTCACACAAATTGCAACAATAAAATAAGCAATTATAGAAGAAAATTAGAGAGAGATTGATGATTTTGTGAGAAATATGAATGAATAGGGAAAAAGTGTAATTATAAAAAGTTTGGGGTTAAAAACAAAATTGGGAGGGGGGGGGGGTCGGGGTAAACGGATAAAATGGTCAACGGCTATTTTGGCAGAGATAACGGCTAGATTTTAAAGCCCTAACGGGCAAATTTTTTTTAAAAAAAATTTGGAGTCGTTGGGCCCGTTTAGGACCGGTTGAACCGGCCCACTTCCAAGCCAGTCCCGGTCTCGCGGGCTTGAAGCACAAGACCGGCCCACTTTCAACCCCACCACCCATCGATCCCGGTCCTATCCGGTTAGGGCCGTTTAGGCCCACCGCCTATTTGGGCTTGCGGTCTTGGACCGGGTCCGATCCTAACCGGCCCACATATCACCTTTAGCTATAGGTTGGACTTCATTCTTTTTAAAAAGGGGGTTAAGAAAACTTCTAGGTTGGTAAGCTTGCATATGACATCTGATAAGACGAATCTGACACCGAAAAAAAAGAGAAAGGTGAAATATTACATAAAACAAAGCGCAGGTTTACATGGTATATATACTTTTGAGTTAGATTCCGTACGTAACCCAAGATATACAAATCCGTAAAATTTGTTGAACCAAAACAAAAAATACATATCATGAGCTTGAGTTGCGACAAGAAAGCTACATTTCTGTGCATCAATGAACCACAATATTAAAGATAAAAAAAATTCTGACCAAATTTTTACTTCACCAACCTGGGCTTTACCCGTGAATGTTAGATAATTAGTTTGGAAACACAAGGAATTTGGACGATCTTTGTTTAATATTTGTCTAAGACATGTCGAATCATGCTTGTTGATTGCGAAAACAAATATAGAACATTCATGAGCAGGCGCTTGAGAAAAACTTAGGAACATAACTTATTCAAATACTGATAGTAACATCTATGACAAAACTAGCAATGGAGTTAGGATTTGAAGTTTATGAATTTAATATTTTATTTATTTTAAGTTATTGAATTTTAAATTAATTTATATATAATGAATAAATTGTTTGAAACAAATATAGAGATTGAACTCAGCCGAACCTGTAACTCGTACTCTAGCTCCGCACCAGGCATCATGTTTTATGATGGCACCGACCTACTAAATACTCCAATGACTATACTTCCATAATTCATTTTGTTTCCCGTGTTATTGAAAATAATGTTGGTATTGTAGTTTGCATAAATTATAGGGTGTTTATTTTCATATTTGGTTTCTGCAATAATAAATACCTGTATTGCGTATAAGCTAGTTCTTCTATAAAGTTACGTTATACCAAATTCGATGTTAGAATATAACTTCGTAACGATCCAACCAATCGTTCTAAGTAATTGCATTTCGCTCAGTAGTTTTTTGGCATGAGTAGCTCCGTATGATGTATTATGACTTATGTAAATCGTCAATTTTGGTTTTCAGGCTATTCGGAATTGATTTGGAAGAATGATTCTCAGCTAGAAGCTTTAAATTTGAATGGTTTGACCAAGTTTGACTTTTTAGTATTTGAACTCGGATTGAATTTCTGATGATTTCGTTGGTTACGTTGGGTGATTTGGACTTAGGAGCGCGTCCAGATTGTGATTTGGAGATCCGTAGTAGAATTTGGCTTAAAATGGCGAAAGTTGGAATTTTGAAAAGCTTGACCGGGAGTGGACTTTTTGATATCGGGGTCGGATTTCGATTCCGGAAGTTGGAGCAAGTCTGTAATGTCAAATGTGACGTGTGTGTAAAATTTGAGGTCAATCGGACGTAATTTGATAGGTTTCGGCATCGGTTATAGAAGTTTGAAGTTTCAAGTTCATTGATTTGGAATTGAGGTGTGATTCGTCATTTCGATGTTGTTGTGTGTGTTTTGAGGCCTCGTATAGGACTTGTGGGTATGTCCGAACAGGGTCCCGAGGGGCTCGGGTGAGTTTCGGATAGGTTTGGGTTGTGTTGCGCTCGTTTTTTATACTTCAACGTCGTTTCTTCAAGCATAAATGGTACTACATTAAGCAAATGAGCTCCGATTTCTATTTTATTGAAGCGTTAGATCCTTATCGTAATTACGGAGCCATAGCAAAAAAGAATCATCGAATTTGGACAACGTATGAGGATTTTATGGTCATTTTACTAGGAAATGGGTTGCCAGATTTTTCAGAATAATTATGAAATTGCCACTGAATTCATATTTAAAAATCTGCATTATTTTCAAATATTGAAACCAACATATCTCCTTCAATATAAGGTCAAATGGAGTGATTGAAGGGCCTAACTTGACTAAATGTTCACAAGAAATCCATTGGAGGCATCAAAAGCGAATTTCAGGATCGTTTGCCACGAGAAGCGAAGCAGAATAGCTGGCAAAAAAAATATATAAAATAAGGGTTTGTTCATTTGGTCATATTTTGAGTTGGGAAGCTCGGATTTGGGCGATTTTGGAGGCGATTTTCACCATATGGATTGGGGTAAGTTTTCTCTACTCGGTTTTGGTTATATTTCATGAATCCATCTTCGTTTTTGGCATTTGATTGATGATTTCAAAGTGAAATTTGGGGGTTTTTACCTAAAGTTTCATAAAGTGAATTTTTAAGTTTTGAACATGGATTCGGAGTCGGAATTGGATGAAATTAGTATGGTTGGACTCATAATTGAATGGGTTATCGAATTTTGTGAGTTTTGTCGGATTCCGAGATGCAGGCCCGAGTTGGGCTTTTTGGCCGATTTTGGGCTTTTGATTAAAGATTCGACCTTTTTCTATTAGGATTGGTTCCTTTAGCATTGTTTGATGTATTTGAGTTGTTTTTAGTTAGTTTCCAGTCGTAACGCGCAAGATGGCATTTTTGGAGCATCGCTTGGCTTGCTCGGTGTTGGAATCGGCTTGTTCAAGATAAGTAACTCTTCTAAACTTAGTGCTGAGAGTATGAAACCCCAAATTATGTGTTGTGTGTTTGGTATTGAGGTGAAGCATATGCTAGGTGACGGGCGTGTGGGCGTGCACCCTGTGAATTGTTACTCCGTTGTTTTCCTTGGCACCGTTTAGTGGCCCTAGTTCATTGATATCTGTGTTTTCACCATGTGATTAATTAATTGAGCTGTCAATCATGCTAGATATCATGTTTAAGCTTTATGTTGATATTGTTAGGACCCATAATGGTCGTTTCTTGCTGTCACCTCACTGATTTTATTGATATTTACTCAGTCATATTCATGCATTCATATCATATCTCAGTTTCAGTGTTATTTATTGATACATCATATCATTGTTGCCAGGCTAGTTTCATGACATTGAGAGCCCTAGAGACTGGAGAGATTGATGATTGAGTGAGGCCGAGAGCCTGATTGTGGGGATATTGATACTATAGCACGTGAGTTGTCCGTGCAGCACGTGAGTTGTCCGTGCGAATTCTAATATTGATACTGTGGCTCGTGAGTTGTCCATGCGGATTCTGATTTGATACTATAGCACGTGAGTTGTCCGTGCAGCACGTGAGTTGTCCGTGCAGATTATAGTGCTTGGGCTGAAGGAGCCCCTCCGAAATCTGTACACACCCTCAGTGAGCGCAGGTACCTACTGTGAGCACGTGATTTTTGCCCTAAGCAAATTATTCCAAAAGTTTCAAATAAAATGATTTCTTTTTTATTTTTTACAATTTGTTTTTTTGTGAATTTTGTTGAAATTCCGTGTTAATTGGTTGCATGATAATTCATATGAAAATACAAAAAATATGCATTTGCATTTAGGGATTTAATTTTACATTTTTAGTATTAATTAGTATTAATTTGTTTTGGAACAAAATAGGAGGAAAATAGCAAAAATAACATTTTTTTGGCATTTTTTAGTTTAAACTTGTATTAGGTTGCATTTAAATCAGGAATTACTATAACTGGAAATTAGGAAATATAATGGTTAGCATTTAATAAAATCAGAAAAAATAAATAAAAGAAAATACAAAATGAAAATAAGTTGAATAAAGAGGAAATTTAAAAAAAGAGAAGGTGGTCTTATGCCCGAACTGGGCTGATTATTCTGGCCCAAAGGAAAATCCCCCAGCCCAAAGAGCCACTGGCCCAAACGCCCTGCCCGGTCCAATTGCCCCATACTCAAAACGACGTCAAAATTATGCCCGAACTGGGCTGATTATTCTGGCCCAAAGGAAAATCCCCCAGCCCAAAGAGCCACTGGCCCAAACGCCCTGCTCGGTCCAATTGCCCCATACTCAAAACGACGTCGTTCTGACGTCGTTTAATCACGACCGTCCATTTCCCCAAATCCAATGGCCACGATTGATTCTCAAATTTAAATAAAACTGTCCGAAAATTATACAAAAAACCAAAACACAATCCATCTTCCTCGTACTCCCTGTAACGCCACCGTCTACCACCGTCTTCCGCCCTAGCGCCGCCGGCCGGAAATCGCCGCCGCCGCCGGCGATGCTCCGATGGCCACCGAAATTACACCCTAGAACCACTGTTCTCCCCTCTTTCCAACCACGCCCTCAGCTCCCCTCGAATCATCGCCAATCTCGTCGAATATTCCATCTAAAATTTTCCGGCCATGACACCACTTCTCCCAAACCGGTCCAAATTAACACCCTAGGTCCCTTTCCCCTCCCCCTACCCAAATCCCCGGTTGTTTTTTTTTCAAATCTGCCTCGAATTGGTCGAATCTCAGTCTGAATATTTTCCAGCTAAGACCCAAAGTATGCCAAATATTCTCAAATTAACACCCTAGGTTCATCTGAGTCTCCTCTACCCAACCCCCATAGCTACTTGTCTCGAATCTGCCCGGAACGTTACAAATTTTAAATCCCAAAGTCCGGCAGAACCCTAACTCAGAAATCTTGGGAATTTTGGACCGTAATTTCCCTAATCACGTGTTTTCTTTTGAAAACACACGATTAGGGATGTTACGTGTCAAGAATCCCGGAGGATTCAAACAACAATAGCTGGTCAGAGTTCGCCCCATAGTCAGTCGAATGCTCAAAATTAGTAAGTTTTGTTCTATTCTGTTTTGATCCTGTTCAGTATGCTCCTGTTTAAATCTGTTTGGATAATCTTTAATTCTTTAGGGCACTTTTGATTTCAATTTTTTTCTTCAGTATTTGATTCTTTACTGTTATTATTGGTTAGTGATAATTAATTAGTTTAGTTTAGTTTAATTCAATAATTGCATTAGTAATTCCATGTTCAGGATCTAGCTTAAGTTTTGTTCTTCATGTCAATACTGTTCCCAGTATTCATATACGTTTTAAGTGGTATGATTTTAGGTTCAGTTAGTCGACTCATAATTGTTTACTGCAATTTGATTTTAATTGTTCCAACCTCTCGATTAGCTAATTTGTCTAGTTTGATTAGCCCTAGAAATAGATTATTTGGTTATAGCTGATGGACTAGTTTAACTTGGTCAGTAATTTAAGGGGATGCTAAGGGTAATTTAGGCATGGAAAAGGGTAGTTTAATCAGATTTGGTAATTGTTGAAGTAAAATAAGGGTAGAATAGGAATTGTAATGGGCATAGAACCTTCTAGGATGGACTATAGTGCAGATTTCAGTAAACTTAGGGTAGTTACTTGTGTGACAAGTCAGAAAATAAAGGATAAAAAATAGAATTAAAACAGGGACTAATGGGTAAAGGAAAAATCTGAAATTGGACCCTAAGTTCACCTATAAATAGGCATTCATTTGCCTTGATCCACAAGTTTGGGAGCCCTCAAATTCCCCCAAAAAGTTCCCCAAATGTTGATGAGCTGAAATTCAAAAATTCATAGTCTTCACATTCTCTTAGATCTTAGATCTTTAGAAAAATAAAAAAGGGTATAGAAACGACAGAAAAATACAAAAAAAAAAACTCTGTTCTATTGATCTGTTAGGCTACTTTCGAGTTCGGTTGATCGCAAGCATCTTCTAGCTTCAATTTGGGCACTGGTTGGTTTCTGGAAACTCCTGGTGGTTTTTGAGGGGTTTTTGGTTGTATGAAACTGGATTTTGGTTGTTTTCATTAGTGTTGTTCTTCTTCTGTTCATCACTGGGTGGTTGTGTTGTTGGAGTTAGAAATTGATCAGTTGTTTTCTGGACTTTGACTGCTGATCTGCTGTTACATTTATCACTGTTGCTGACCTATACTTCTTCTTCGTCTTGTTGTTCTAAATATCAGGTACATATTCTGAACCTCAACCTCATGTAGAGTCTCAGTCGAAATGAAATAAAAAGAAGCACAAATTCATTGGAAGCCTCAGTTGTTGCAACAGTTTTATTTTAGTTTGTTTGAACTGTATTAGATTGGGAACTGTTTGACTGGATTTATTCCTGCTCCTTTGAACTGTTTGAATGTAATAACTAGACTGAATAAATCACTACTACTCTAAAGGTGTAACAAGTTGAGTACGAGTTGTAACTTATTTCATGATCAGACAGGTGAAATAGCTTGTGTTGGCTTTAGTTGATTTCCTATCAATTATTTCGCAACTTTCACTTAAAAACTCAGAAGCATGCTAGAGCCTTAGTAGTTGTTCTCATTTTCGGTTTGCAATTAATGATACTTGACTGAACTGTTGTAGATCGAGTTGAGTTTCAGTAGGACTAAGGTCTCGAATTCAGAGATAGTTGATTATTTGAGTTTGTATATTATTTAGGTAAGAGGTACAACATGAGTATTGTAACTATAGGCATAAGTTTGTTAGTTTGAATGTGGGAGTTGAATTTGAATTTTAGCACGTTTGTTTACCTGTTGAAATCAATATTGCGTAAGTGTCTTCTTGGACAGTTTTGAGCGTCAATTAGCAGAACATAAGCGTTAACTGGACAATTCAAAATGGTTGTAGTATATTGATTGATTAAATTCAACTTTAGTCCTATAGCCAATATTACATCCTGCTTCAATTCACCCTGTGAATCTGGGCTCAAGCGTGAAGCCCAGACAGCTCTTGTCCAAACTAAACTTGAATAATGCCTCTTGGGCCTGGTTTCCTCAGCAATAGGCCCAAGCTGTCCAATCCTTTATGTTTTGAACAAATTGATAGGCATGCTTCATTCTTCACTTCATAAGTTACTGAGCTTGAATTAATTTGAAAGCGAATCATAGGGTTTGGTTTTTTTTTTATCGATATTAAATTATTAGGCTTATTTTTCTTTTATTATTAGAGACAAAGAAAAATAGAAAGTCATAGTTACTTTAGGTTTGCCCTCTAATTAATAAAAGGAGATGAGCCTCGCTACAAAAGAAAATATAAATTGCGGGGCTCTCAATAGATGTTATAAAATACTTAGAATTCGGGTGAACCGCTTAGCGAATTTCACGGTTTTCCCCAAAGATAATAAAAGCGTAGTTGCTTTAGGCGCGTATTTTAATAATATTACCTTCCTTAATGCGGGTGAACATTTATGTGACCCAAATCTAAATCTCAACGGAGTCGGAATGCGTCAAAAGCCACGGGCGCACTGGTGTGACGTGGTTCGAGACATATTTTCACGACGTTGCAATTCTTATTAAAAAGACATAAAATAAAAGCGGTTAAAATAAAAGGCACATAGGTTAGTATATGTTTAAAAAAAAATCAGATAAAAGCAAATACAACAGTTGAGCGACCGTGCTAGAACCACGGAATCCGAGAATGCCTAACACCTTCTCCTGGGTTAACAGAATTCCTTACTCGGAGTTATGGTTCGCGGACTGTTAACAGAGTCATAATTTCCTCGGATCGGGATTTAACCGGTGACTTGGGACACCATTAATCTCCCAAGTGGCGACTCTGATTTTTAATTAAATAATCCCGTTTCGATTGTCACTTCAAGTTGGAAATAACTCCCTTATTATTATTGTATCCCTTCACGGGGTGTAGTAGGTCAAAAGGAGGTGTGACACCTACTGAGTGCAAGTGCCGAGTGCCGAGTGATAGGGAGGACTGAGTGACTGTGAGGGCTGAGTGACTGTGAGGACTGAGTGATTGTGAGGACTGAGTGAATTGATACTCTGAGAGTATGCATATGGTTTTATTACTGAGTCGCATCACATTTGACATGCACTTGACATACAGGCATAGAGATGCATTTTCCTTATGTTGTACGGTATCATGTCATTCATGACTTTTTACACACATTGATATGTGGGCATAGAGAGCTAATTCACACATGCTATCTGGAAAGAAAATGAAACATCATATTTATTGTTGAAAGGATTTTTGGGAATATTGTTGGAATTGGATAGGATAATTGGCTTACCTAGCGGGTTGGGTTAGATGCCATCAGGACTAGTGGATTTTTGGATCGTGACAGTAAAATGACAAATGGTCATCACAATATTGCATGGTTGATTATATTATCAATTACTACTCTCAGTTATTTGTTCCTGATAGTTTCCACAATATTGTTTCTTTTTAAAATAGTCTACGAAACTGCAGCCACTTGGAACCAGATTATAAATCGTTAAAACATGTTTACATTTTAAAAACCTTACATCATATTGAGTGTGCATTGATTAGCAACAGGAACACCTGACCTTAATGAGGACATTAATGGTCTAATTCTGTAATTGTTTGACGCACATTGGTCGGCTTCCAAATTTTCTTGAGTTTCCAGATTAGCATCTCAAGCTGATATTCATGGAACCAGAAAATAGACTTACCTCTTTGGACACTCAAAAATGCTTAGATCAAGACGCAATATACATTACTCCATTTGATACTTCATTCAGAAGCAGTAATTGAAAAGCACAGACTACAAAACAGGAATGTAACTGATAAGCCTCAGGTTATAAACACTTATTCCAGGAGGGCCAAATATAACAAATTAAAAACTTAGTAATTGTCTGGTGACAGTTACTCATGTATTGGGCAGTTTTATCTGGAAAAAAGAAGGCAAGCAGTAGGGGACAGAGAAGTATTCAACAACAACAACAACAAAAAGAAAAGTCTTGGGAGAGTTCTAGCCTCTCGAATGTCTAGAAATCGCATGTCTGCATAATCTTAATAATATGTATTGTGGCTTTGTGTCGCTACTATTGATTTCAGTCATTTTCTATTCAGTCTAGAATGTTATATATATGCTGTAATTTAGGAGTTATCAGTGTTGGAGTGGTTATTCTCAGACTTTGTTGAAGTAGATCCTGTGTTTTCAGTGTAATACATACATTAGTGTTTCTTCCTGTTATTTTCTATTTGTGCAGTAAACTCTATTAGTAACCATTTAAATGTCAGTTTTACAAGAAATCCTTTCAGACAACAAGAAATGACAACAGAAAAAGAATGTCATAGCACATACTAAAGCAAAAGTAAACCTGGTACAAGCTAGACTGGACGAATTAACATTTGATTCTGTAAACTAATATAAGACTATAAATTATACACAAATACATGTATTTTTCTAACAAGAGATGCAAACCTTGATCAACTTCTGCATTGATTTAGGATTGGATCCTTTGGAGAATGTATATTCACTTCCCGATGCATGATCTCTGCAATATGTAGTTTTCAGCCTTAGAAATTGTCATGGTTCCAAAAAGCAAGTCTTCATACACAATGCCAGTGCACCTCTGCTTTTCGGCCATAATCTTGTGCTTTACCAACGGATTCCACCATGAACCGAGAGCAGGCGAAGAGATGCAGCTTCCATTTCAGGAGCATATGACGCAGAAGCTTCAGGGAAATGAGAACACTAGAGCGATATCCAAGAAAGCAAATGCAATGGCATTTGTTAAACCTGTTTCGCTGATGCAATAGAATCTCTATCAAAAATAGTCATCATCAGTAACAACTTGCTAAAACAAGGATACTATTTGTCAATCTGTTCAATTGGTGGAGAAAGGGATTTCTTTCTCCATCAAACAGTTCTCATCAAGAAGAACTTTCACAAATGTGAGATAACAGGATGGATAAGCTTTTAAATTCACTCAGTCTCAGCCTGATAACACAAGAATATAAGGTGAAACAAATGAGTGTCTTCAGCAAATATCGCACTTTATACCAAACACAGAAAAACACTTTTTACAAGGCACTATCGATCACAGATATAGTTGTAACCACAATTCAGACCACTCCTTGCAATCATTATCGGCCATTATGGGAAGAACAGAAATAAGTACATGACTAGTATCTAATGAATGCTTGCAGGCTGCAGCCTTCGTCAAATCATTATGCAAGGATAGAAGAAAATAAAGGCTGAGATTAGATGGTAAGAAATAGACTAAAAGCTCAGTCAGTCTCTGTGAGAAATCCACATCATTGCACATAATGTTGAGTCTTAGGATCTTCAAGTTGATGCTAGATGCTAATTGAGTTGAATTCTGGGTGAGTCACTTGCATTATGCACGATGTTGATAAAGGTGTTAAAGGGGACAAGGTAGACCTAAGGTACATGGAGGAATGGAACACAATGGAAGTAGAGGGTTCTCATAGGTGATACCAAACTAAATACTTTAGCCATTGTTGGTGCACTTACATTGTGTCCATATGTTTGCCTTGAGTCATTTCAGTTGGTTAGAAATTTGTGTCTCAGTGTAGGGATAAACGACACATTATTACGTATCTTGGTGAGACTAACCTGAACAGTGAGGAGTGGATATAGAAGATTCCTCTAGAGAGATTTAAACAGCTAGTACACCTTGAACCAATAACAAAAAGTAAATACGGTAATGGAAAATGCACGGCATCACACTTCGTGCTTTTACTCTCAACCTCACCAGATAATCAATAGAAACGGCACGACATCACCCTTTGTGATTTTACTATCAACCTCACCATTTAAATCAAATAAGAATGGCACGGCATCACCCTTCGTGCTTTAACACTCTCCCTCACCAAAACAAGGAACAACAATGATAGGGAGATAGAAATGACAACATCAAGTCTTACTTCAACATTTGCTTCCACAATATCAACCTCAACTTTGAGTCAATATTCAATCAATATCAAATCCGAACATATGATAAGAACGATCTACCAATCAATAAACTAGTCTAAACATGCATAACATAATCACGGAAAGCTACAATTTAATGAATAAGACTCACTAGCATATTATGACTAAACAACAACGTATAGGTACTCGTCACCTCACCTATACGTTGTACTCAACATTCAACAACGTAGCAAATAGGAAAATAAGACATAATCCCTCAAGCCAAGGTTAACCACGGCACTTACCTCGCTCTGGGGGCCACTCAATGCTCAATTACCGCTTTTCCTCTAGTATCCACCTCCGAACCACTCGTATCTAGCCACAATTAACTCAATAATATCAATTATTGCTAAAGGAATCAACTACAAAACCTGAATTTAGATTTCTCAAACTTTCTCCCAAAAAGTCAAAAATCGACCCCGGGCCCGCTTGCTCAAAACCCGAAGTTCGGACCAAAATTCATTTACCCATTCACCCCGAAGCCCGAATATGCAATTGGTTTTGGAATCTGACCTCAAACCGAGGTTTAAATCCCCAATTTGCAAAAAAAATCCCCAATTCTTCCTAAATCCCTAGTTTTCTACCATGAAAGAATAAAGATTAAGGCTAGAAATTCAATGGGTTATGCTAGAAATTGAAGATAATGAGTTAAAGAGTACAAACCTATTATTTGGTGTTGAATTCCCCCTTCAAATTGCTCCTAGTCCGAGTTCTAATGAAAGAGTTGTGAAATTTTTGAGAAAATCCCGTTCTAGTCTATTTTTAAATCACTGGGCAGGCCTTCTTCGCGTTAGCGAAGGGCCTGCCGCGATCGCAAAAGGCAGCGGCGCAAAGGCCTACGCGTTCGTGAGTCCTCCTACGCGTTCGCGAAGGCTGCTCTCCCCTGGCCTTCGGGTTCGCGAGCCAGTGCTCGCGTTCGCGTAGAAGAACAGTTGTCCCCCTCCCCCAGGTCCCTTACGCTACGCGTTCGCATGATGTCGGTCGCGTCCGCAAAGAGTAAAACCCCCACTGCTCCGCGTTCGCGACCGGGCTTACGCATTCGCGAAGAACAAAAATCACCTAGCTCCAGTTCACTCTTCGCGTTCGCGAAATTACCTTCGCGAACGCGAAGAAGGAAACCAGAAAACACTGAAGCTGAAGAAAAAAAATAGATTTTCTAAGTCCAAGCCTCCCGTATCCTATCCGAAACTTACCCGATCCCTCGGGGCTCAAGACCAAACATGCACACAAGTCCTAAAAAATCATACGAACTTGCTCGCACGATCAAATCGCCAAAATAACACCTAGAACTACGAATTTAGCACCAAATCGAATGAAATTTTCAAGAAAGCTTTAAAACTTCTATCTTCACAACCGGACGTCCGAATCCTGTCAAATCAATTCCGTTTCTCACCAAATTTCACAGACAAGTTTTAGATATCATAACAAACCTGTACCGGGCTCCGAAACCAAAATACTGACCCGATACCAACAAGATCAAACATTAACCAAATTCTTAAAACCATTAGATTTTTCAGTCTTTCAATTTTCATCAAAAATTCATTTCTCGAGCTAGGGACCTCGGAATTCGATTCCGGGCATACACTCAGGTCCATCTTCTATACGGACCCACCAGGACTGTCAAAACACGAGTTTGGGTCCGTTTACTGAAAATGTTGACCGAAGTCAACTAAATTAACTTTTAAAAGCAAAAATTATTATTTTCATTGACTTTCAACATAAAAGTTATCCGGAAACACGCCCGGACTGCGCACGCAAGTCGAGGATGGTAAAAATGAGATTTTAAAGGCCTTGGAACATAGAATCAAGTTCTAAAACATAAGATGACCTTTTGGGTCATCACATTCTCTACCTCTAAAACAACCGTTCATCCTCGAACGGACATAGAAAAGTACCTGAGCTGGTGAAAAGGTAGGGATATCTGCTCCGCATATCGGACTCGGACCCCCAGATAGCTGCCTCAATAGGCTGACCTCTCCACTGCACTCGAACTGAATGATAACTCTTCGACCTCAACTAACGAACCTGCCGGTTCAAAATAGCTACCGGCTCCTCGTAGGTCAAATCCTTGTCCAACTAGACAGCGCTGAAATCTAACACGTGGGATGGATCACCGTGATACTTCCGAAGCATGGACACATGAAACACTGGATATACCGCTGATAAGCCTAGTGGCAAAGCAAGTCTGTAGGCCACCTCACCCACTCGCTCAAGGATCTCAAAAGTCCCGATGTACCTAGGGCACAACTTGCCCTTCTTTCCAAACCTCATTACACCCTTCATGGGTGATACCCAAAGCAACACTCTCTCTTCGACCATGAATGCCATATCACGAACCCTACGGCTGGTATAACTCTTCTACCTGGACTAAGCTGTGCGAAGTCTATCCTGAATGATCTTAACCTTATCCAAGGCATCCTGTACCAAACCTGTACCCAATAACCGAGCCTCCCCGGCTCAAACCATCCAACCGGCGATCGACACCGTCTACCATATAATGCCTCATAGGGAGCCATCTGGATGCTCGACAGATTGCTGTTGTTGTAGGCAAAATCCGCTAGCGGCAAGAACTGATCCTACGATCCTCCAAAGTCTATAACACATGCGCGAAGCATATCCTCTAAGATCTGAATAGTATGCTCGGACTGTCCGTCCGTCCGAGGATGAAATGTTGTGCTCAGCTCCACTTGCGTGCCCAACTCATGCTGTATTGCCCTCCAGAAGTGCGAGGTAAACTGCGTACCTCGATCAGAAATGATAGACACGGGCACACCGTGAAGGCGAATGATCTCACGAATATAAATCTCTGCCAACCGCTCTGAAGAATAGGTGACGGCCATAGGAATGAAATGCGATGTCTTGGTCAGTCTACATACAAAAACCCAAACTGCATCAAACTTCCTCTGAGTCTGTGGGAGTCCAACAACAAAATCCATAGTGATACGCTCCTACTTCCACTCAGAAATCTCTATCTTCTGAAGCAAACCATCAGGTCTCTGATGCTCGTACTTTACTTGCTGGAAATTTAGACATCGAGCTACATATGCAACTACATCCTTCTTCATCCTCCTCCACCTATAATCCTGCCGCAAGCCCTGATACATCTTGGCGGCGCCCAGATGAATAGAATACCGGGAACTGTGGGACTCCTCTAGAATCAACCCACGAAGCCCATCCACATTAGGCACACAAACACGACCATGCATCCTCAAAACTCCATCATGTCCAACCGTAACCTGCATGGCATCACCGTGCTGCACCGTGTCCCTAAGGACAAGCAAATGAGGGTCATCATACTGCCGCTCCCTGATGCGCTCAAACAAAGAGGACCGAGCGACCGTGCAAGCTAAAACACGACTGGGCTCAGAAACATCCAACCTCACGAACTGATTAGCTAAGGCCTGAACATCTAATGCAAGCGGTCTCTCACCGACCGGAATGTACGCAAGACTGCCCATACTAGATGACTTCCTACTCAAAGCATCGGCCACCATATTGGCCTTCTCGGGATGATACAAGATGGTGATATCATAGTCTTTCAATAGCTCCAACCACCTCCCCTGCCTCAAATTGAGCTCCTTTTTCTTGAAAAAAATACTGTAAACTCTTATGATCCGTGAACACCTCACACGACACGCCATATAGATAGTGCCTCCAAATCTTCAGCGCGTGAATAATGGTTGCTAGCTCCAAGTCATGAACTGGATAATTCTTCTCGTGAACCTTTGCCGTGAAGCATATGCAATAACCTTGCAACTCTGCATCAATACCGCCCTAAGTCTAATACGAGATGCGTCACAATATACTGTATAAGGCCCTGTACCTATGGGCAACACCAACACCGACACCGTAGTCAAAGCTATCTTGAGCTTCTGAAAGCTCGCCTCACACTCATCTGACCATCTGAACGGGGCACCCTTCTGGGTCAACCTACTCACGGGGCTGCTATAGATGAAAACCCCTCCACAAACCGACGGTAATAACCAGCCAATCCCAAGAAACTACGGATCTCTGTGGCTGAAGTAGGCCTAGGCCAATTCTAAACAGCGTCAATCTTCTTAGGATCCACCTGAATACCCTTTGCTGATACAACATACCCGAAGAAGGCGACTGAGTCCAACCAAAACTCGCATTTCGAGAACTTATCATACAATTGGCTGTCTCTCAGTGTCTGAAGTACGATCCGAAGATGCTACTCATGCTCCTCTCGGCTGCGGGAGTAGATCAAGATATCATCAATAAACACAATCACAAAGGAATCTAGGTAAGGCTTGAACACCCGGTTCATCAAATCCATAAATGTTGTTGGGGCATTTGTCAAGCCAAATGACATCACCAGGAACTCATAATGCCTATATCAAGTACGAAAAGCTGTCTTAGGGACATCGGACGCCCTAATCCTCAACTGATGGTAGCTAGACCTCAGATCAATCTTTGAAAATACTTTGGCACCTGAAGCTGATCTAATAAGTCATCAATCCTCGACAATGGATACTTGTTCTTGATAGTGACTTTGTTCAACTGCTGATAATCTATGCACATCCTCATCGATCCATCCTTCTTCTTTACAAACAACACGGGCACACCCCAAGGCAAGACACTAGGTCTAATAAAGCCCTTATCAAGCAAATCTTGCAACTGCTCCATCAACTCTTTCAACTCTTTCCAACTCCACCTCTAGTTGTCTGACCCCTACCTCTAGCTGGCTGAGCGGGCGGTGGAACACCCAGTGCCGGGACCATGGCACGAGAACCCTGATACTGAGAATTGCTCGATGCTCGAGGGCAAAACCTAGCAATGTGCCTCGGATCGCCACAAGTATAACAAGATTTCGGCTGTTGTGCTGATGACCTTGAAACTGACCCTGGAGGCCTGAGTAACCACCTTGAAAACTCTGGAGCGAAGGTGCACTAATAGGAGCTGGTGGTGCACTGTAGGCTAGCTGATCGGAATACTGCATATGAGGGCCACCACCACCTGAAGCACCGAGAGAAGCCTGGAATGCTGAATGAAACAGCCTGGGAGGATGGCCTCTACCAAAATTACCCCTGCCTCCAGACGAGGCACCACTGAATCTGCCAGAATGACGAGGTCTCTTGTCAGATCCCTGACCACTTCCCTGAGCTAGAACCATCTCGACTCGCCTGGCAATATTGTGGTCGCCTGAAAAGAAATCTCACTCCCAGTCTCTTTAGCCATCAACAATCTGATAGGCTGAGCAAGTCCCTCAATAAACCTCCTCACCCTCTCTCTCTCGGTAGGAAGCAGAAGAATAGCATGACGGGCCAGATCCACAAATCGAGTCTCGTACTGAGTGACAACCATTGAACCATGTTGTAGACGCTCGAACTGCCTCCGGTAATCCTCTCTGAGTGATAGGAGGATACTTATCAAGAAACAGCTGAGAGAACTAGTCCCAAGTAAGAGCCGGCGACCCAGCTGGTCTGGCCAACATATAATCCCTCCACCATTTCTTGGCGGAACCCGACAGATGAAACGCAGCAAAGTCGACCCCATTGGTCTCCACTATCCCCATGTTCCGTAACACCTCATGACAAATGTCCAGATAGTCTTGTGGATCCTCTGAAGATGTACCGCCATGGTGAACTGGGAAAATCTTGGTAAACATATCCAATATCCACAAAGCCTCAGAAGACATAGCTGATCCGTCACCGGTCTGTGCTGCAACACACGGCGGAACTGCCCCAACTGGCTGAGTTGCTGGAGTCTGAAACTGGGGAGCCATCTGCTCCGGAGTGTGAGTAGCAGGAGTCTAGACTCCTCCCTAGCCCGAAAGACGGCTGGTGCCACAGGAAAGGTGCCGGTTTGAGCAACACTCTTCATAAGGCCCACTAGACAGACCAAAGCATCCTGAAGCACTAGGGTGGCTATGAACCCCTCTGGAACCTGAGCTGGTCCGGCAGGAACAGTCTGGGCTGGAACCTCATCATCAAACTCCAGCTGAGGCTCCACTACTAGTGCTGCTGCTCGAGCTCTGGGCTGAGCCCTGCCCCTGCCACGGTCTCTAGCTTGGCCTCGGCCTTGACCTCGGCCCTTCGTAGGAGCTGCCACTTGGGGCTTTGGCTGCTGCTCAGCTGAAGATACGGTGCGTGTACTCGCCATCTGCAAGAGAACAGAATAGAAGAGTTCAATTAGTAATGATATAATGAAATCGCACGACAGAGAAGAATAGAAGTGAAACTGTTCCTAACTCCATAGTCTCTGGAAGATAAGTACAAACGTCTTCGTACCGATCCTCCAGACTCTACTAAGTTTTGCTCGTGAATTGTGAGACCTAGGCAACTTAGTGCTCTGATACCAACTTGTCACGATCCAAAATTCCCACCTTCAGGATCGTGATGGCGCCTAACATTTCACTTGCTAGGCAAGCCAACGTAAGAGAATTCACAAATCAACTTCAGCCAATTTAACGACGGAAATTTATCAAGTTAAACAGAAGCTAAACAAAATTTACGGAATATCATAAAACCCAAAGTAACTGAAACATTTAGGATCTGGAGTCACAACTCACGAGCTACTAGAATTGACTACATACAAAGTCTGAAAGATAATACACTATTCTGGAAGAAAGAAACGGTCATGTAACAATCTAGGAAGAGACTCCAGGGTCTGCAGACGCCAGCAGATCTACCTTGGTCTCTTGTCGATCAAGTCCAGCTGCCAAACTCGGGGTCAACTCAGGCCAGTACAAAAATCTGCACAGGAAGTGCAGAGTGCAGTATCAGTAAAACCGACCCTATGTACTGGTAAGTGCCGAGCCTAACCACGGCGAAGTATTGACGAGTCTAGGACAAGACACATACATAAACTTGTGCAGTTAAACAATATACGAGCACGATAACAACTAATAGAAGTTAAACAGATAACGGGAGGGAAAAATGCTGAGGGGATTTCAAGATAAAGAATCACAGCAGTAGAGAGATTTAAACAGCTAGTACACCTTGAACCAGTAACAACAAGTAAATACGGTAACGTAAAATGCACGGCATCACCCTTCGTGCTTTTACTCTTAACCTCACTAGATAATCAATAAAAACGGCACGGCAGCACCATTCGTGCTTTTACTCTCAACCTCACCATATAAATCAAATAAGAATGGCACGGCATCACCCTTCGTGCTTTAACACTCTCAACCTCACCATATAAATCAAATAAGAATGGCACGGCATCACCCTTCATGCTTTAACACTCTCCCTCACCAAAATAAGGAAAAACAATGATAGGGAGATAGAAATGACAACATCTTGTCTTACTTCAACATTTGCTTCCAAATATCAACCTCAACTTTGAGTCAATATTCAATCAATACCAAAATCCGTACATATGATAAGAACGATCAACTAATCAATAAACTAGTCTAAACATGGATAACATAATCACGGAAAGCTACAATTTTATGAATAAGACTCACTAGCATGTTATGACTCAACAACAACGCATAGGTACTCGTCACCTCACCTATACGTTGTACTCAACATTCAAACACATAGCAAATAGGAAAATAAGACATAATCCCTCAAGCCAAGGTTAACCACGACAATTACTTCGCTCCGCGGGACACTCAATGCTCAATTACCGTTTTTCCTCTAGTATCCACCTCCGAACCACTCGTATCTAGCCACAATTAACTCAATAATATCAATTATTGCTAAAGGAATCAACTACAAAGCATGAATTTAGATTTCTCAAACTTTCCCCCAAAAAGTAAAAAACCGACCCCGGGCCCGCTTGCTCAAAATCCGAGGTTCGGACTAACATTCATTTACCCATTCACCCCCGAACCCGGATATGCAATTGGTTTTGGAATCCGACCTCAAATCGAGGTCTAAATCCCCAATTTGCAAAAAGTCCCCAATTCTTCCTAAATCCCTAGTTTTCTACCATGAAAGAACAATAATTAAGGCTAGAAATTCAATGGGTGATGTTAGAAATGGAAGAAATTCAATGGGTGATGTTACCTGGCCTTCACGTTCGCAAGCAGTGCTCGCGTTCGCGTAGAAGAACGGTTGTCCCCCTCCCCCAGGTCCCTTACGCTACGCGTTCGCGAGATGCCGGTCGCGTTCGCGAAGGGTAAAACCCCCACTGCTCCGCGTTCGCGACCGGGGTTACGCGTTCGCGAAGAACAAATATCACCCAGCTCCAGTTCACTCTTCGCGTTCGCGAGAGTACCTTCGCGAACGCGAAGAAGGAAACCAGAAAGCACTGAAGTTGAAGAAAAAACCAGATTTTTCTAAGTCCAAACCTCCCGTAGCTTATCCGAAACTCACCCGAGCTCTTGGGGCTCCAAACCAAACATGCACAAGTCCTAAATTATCATACGAACTTGCTCGTGCGATCAAATCGCCAAAATAACTCCTAGAACTACGAATTTAGCACCAAATCGAATGAAATTTTCAAGAAAGCTTTAAAACTTTTATCTTCACAACCGGATGTCCGAATCACGTCAAATCAATTCCGTTTCTCACCAAATTTCACAAACAAGTTTTAGAAATCATAACGAACATGTACCGGGATTCTGAACCAAAATACGGACCCGATACCAACAAGATCAAACATTAACCAAATTCTTAAAACTATTAGATTTTTCAGTCTTTCAATTTTCATCAAAAATTCATTTCTCGAGTTAGGGACCTCGGAATTCGATTCGGGGCATACGCCCAGGTCCCATATTTCGATACGGACCCACTGGGAATGTCAAAACACGAGTCCGGATCCGTTTACTTAAAACGTTGGCCGAAGTCAACTAAATCAACTTTTAAAGGCAAAAAATATTATTTTCATCATTTTTCAACATAAAAGCTTTCCGGTCTCGAAATCAAGGAGTATAAAAATGAAATTTTTAAAGGTCTCGAAACACATAATCAAGTTCTAAAATATAAGATGAACTTTTGGGTCATCACAACGACAAGTTTGCTGGTTTGTTGAATTCCGCAAATACATTGTTATTGTATCAAATATATCTGACACATCACAACTAATTCTTGGTCTCCTTTACAAGCAAATTCGTCATTATAGGTCAGTCATAAACATTCATCAAGCGCCCCCCCACCCCAACACACACAAATCTAAAGGGATAAAGAACAACATTAAGCTATTAGCTAAACTAAAATCCCTTATTTGTGATCAATGAAACAAAGAAAAAAAAAAAGTTAAAAAGGAAAAACATAACCAAGAAGAAACAGCAAAAGCAGGAAAGTTTACCTCCTAGATATCACCAGAAAGTCCAGTGCTTGATTTGCAAATGCTGAAACCAATCTTCTCAAGGAAGCCACCAAAGCCACTGTCATTTTCCCATTCTCCGAGTGGTTTAAAGACCAGATTTCAACGAATTAATCGCCACTAAAGACAGAGAGAAAACCCCGTTTTCAAAAATAAAATAGTAAATCGAAGGCTACTCTTCGATTTAGCTAGGGTCATCCTCTCTTTGACTAATTTTATCGACAAAAATATACACGAACTCGTTCAATTTTAAACCCCTTGAAATATGACTCAACCAGTAATACACACATCGTAGTTTAAATCAAATATTTATACAAATATATTAAACAAATATAAAAGTATTATTTTTATTTTTCAAAATCAAACAGGCTTAAACCCCAGGAATTATTTTACAAATAGCTTATTCCAATATGCAGAAAGTTATTACTAGTACGTAGGGGTGGACATTGTTTGGACAAAATTGAAATTCGAATTTTTTGAATTTTGGTTTGGATTTTCGGATTACAGATTGGATTTCGAATTTAATTTTTAATTTTTTTGGATTTCAGATTGGATATTGAATTTGGTACTTCAGATTTTTGGATATTCGAAAATTCGAAATTCTTATACTTTATATTTAGGCCATTATCCATATGCCAATAGTAATAAGTCCAATACCCTATCCATTAGATATTATCTCATATGTTCAATACTAATTACTAAGTTACTGTCAGAATACTTTCTAGACATAGTTTCACTATTGCTACTTCTTATCGGCATTATTAATGTCTTTGTTGTATTTTCTTTATAATGATTTCATTACTTGAAAACTTTATTTGGATGAAGCAGTGAGAATGAGTAACTTTTTAGGTAACTTAACACGAATACTTTATTTAGATGTTCATTTTTTACAGAAGAAGAAGCATCTAAACTTGTAAGCTCAAAACCGAAAATCCGAAAATATCCAATCTGATTAATCCAAAATCGAAGTTAAAAAATTCGATCTAATCCGAGCTTTTTTGGATTGCATTTGGATTATCATTTATTTAATCCGAAAATCGAATATCCAAACTGAAATTTTCATATTCAATCTGAACTGTCCGACGTCCACCCCTACTAGTACGTGATCCCTTATTAAATAAGTTTCAGCCATTTTCTATTAAGAGCTGTGAGATATACATATTTTCAAAAAAAAAATTATACTCTTTTTTAATCAAGTGAGTGAAAATAATATTTTTTTGTCTTTTTACAATTTCAAAAAATAAAATAAATATGACTTTTCTATTCAGTTTTAATGATCACAATTCCAATGTTGTCAAGGTTTATTCGGTTTGAGTTTAAGAGCCCGTTTGGATTGGCTTATTTTAAGTGCTTTTAAGTCAAAATGGCTTTTAAGCTATTTTGTAGTGTTTGGATAAAGTAAAAAAAGTACTTTTAAGTACTTGTTTTTAAACTAAAATGACAAAAATAACCAAAAGCCAAAAGCTAGAATTCCTAACTTATGGCTTTTGGCTTAAAAGTTACTTACAATAAGCCCATCCAAACGGGCTCTAAGTTATTATACGTTGTACATGTCAGCAAAAGAATATTTACATGTAAACTTTCTTAAAAATATAAGATTTGTAATCTTGATATAAGATAAACTCGATGTCTGAAATGATATTATATATCCTACACCATGTACAATAATATAGTAGTCATTTTCATTGAGTCTATGGTGGACCACATCCACTTCAAATGAAACACATGCATTATTATTTGTTGGTAGCAAAAGCGAAAGACACCATCTATAGTAGAATTTACTTCAACTCAATTACTAAAAGCTTTTATTATCCTTGTATCACCTTCAAAATGAAGCAAATTCAAGAGGTCCACACTCCACTATGGTTGAAGAAAAGGGATATACACATACACCATCAACATCTTCACCAACAAAATATACTCTCCCTCTATAAGAATCTCCCTGTTGTACTCTTTCAACGTACCAAACTTTCTACTTTACAAAATGGTTTCTTTCCGTAGTTACACTCTCTCTATTTCCTACTTCCTAATTTTCTCAATCCTCTTTAGTACTCCTTCACATGGAGCGTTTGTTGAGGAACTTTCTGATAATCTAGCCATAAAACGAAGTGAGAAAACGAGCCATCTCCATTTCTACTTCCATGACATTGTCAGTGGAAAAAATCCTTCTTCAATCAAAATTATATCACCAGGAGGAGATGGAATCTACGGTTTTGGAAAAACTTTCATTTTTGATGATGCATTAACAGTAGGACCTAATGCTACATCCAAGGTTATAGGAAGAGCACAGGGGATTTACGCCATCGCTTCGCAGAGTGAGCTTGCCTTGCTTATGGTTTTGACCTTTGAGTTCAATGAAGGCAAGTATAATGGCAGCAACATAAGTATACTTGGGAGAAATTCAGTTCCCAGAGATGTTAGGGAGATGCCTATTGTGGGTGGCACTGGACTGTTTAGGTTTGCTAGAGGTTATGCATTGGCCCATACTTTTAATTTTGATATAAAGAGTGGAGATGCTATTGTAGAATACAATGTGTTTGTTCAACACTTTTGAAGTATTTTGAGACTGATTAGCGCTATAGTTAAGAAAAATTGTGCCTAGAGCTTATATAAATAAAGTAGCAGTCCCAGGCGCAATTATTTTTTATTATTCCATCCATGGCAAGCTATTAGTTTCTTTTTCGCTTTTCTGGGTATTCTAAATTATTGTCTTCTTTTAATCGAAAAGTTTTATTCCTAATGATCTTTCAGCTCTTTCCTTTTCTATGTAATACGCCGGTTCTTCTCGGTCATGCTTGGTAATTGTTAAGTTAATCTTCTCCCTATCTCTTTCACTGAATCTTCTCCTTTCCCTAATAGTTTTAAGCCAATTTTTTTTTAAAATCTATATGTTCCTTCTCTTTGCAAAAATCTTGTCCAACAGAAGGGACATGCTATTCATGAGATGAAAATACAGACAAGTTCGAGCTGCCTCCTTTTGATACCCACACAAACAGCCCTTCCCCTGAAAAAATCAAAGAGAAGGTTAAGACAGAAACAGTGGATATCAGAATGGGCACAGTTTATTTACATTTATAACATTTAGTTCTTTTACTTCTATACATAATTCGAACTGAAAGCAGTAAATTTAACTGCATTGGTTGCTGATCGCCTAGGATCCGTACATGAGGAAAAGTTGCCGGTGAGGGCACAAACAGCAAATGCTTGGAGGTGGTACTGAAGGCTTGCGGTTGACTAAACCACAAAGAAAGCAAAGTGCAGTTATTCTTCCCAACATTTCAGTGATCTTTCCACTTAGTCCTCCATTACTGCATATTATTTGTTTAACCTTCCTGTCTCCATGTATTAATTGGACATATGCACTTGAAATTTATTCCTTTTTTTCTCTTTCACTTCTCTTCATTTCTACTACCTTTGATATGCAGCTAACCATAAACACAGGAATGAAGGTCGGACAGCTCAAGAATATTAAGCTTAAAAGCAAAACTAATAGTAGCAGTTGATAGAGAACCTACAACCTTACCAGTTAACAAAAAATCTATGAACTTCAAGCACAGTAGATAGAAAAAACTGGTCAAATTAGCCAGCGAAACTTGGTAATGGACAAAATCTGATAGGAACGAGGACTACATAGTTTTAGTCTTAGTATACCCGTGGATCAAACTAATTTTTGAAGGAAGTTGCAAAAAGCATTTGTTAGACTGTGCTAAGTAGTCATTCGCTATTTCCTTCCTCCAGGCATTTCTCTATGCTTCCGTACCAATTCCACTGGAAGCATAGGCCAGCAACACGTAATATTCCAGCAGCTATCACTTCGACAAATGCCATCAGGAATGATCTTTGAGGAGATAGACCAGCAGTTGCTATGGAAAGCAAGAATCCCTCAAAGTTGCAGGGGACAGTAAAATTTCCCGATTTAATGCCATTCAAAGCTATCTTGGCAACTTCGTCAGCTTTCATGGCACCAGAAGAAGCTGCTATTATACTAGTCACCCGTGGCCTTCTTTTGTTCTCTGCAATAACGATGAGACTTTCATAATTGTTGTTCAAACGGGGGAAATACTGAAAAATAGATGGTAAAAGAGTATAACCAAAATTATTCAGCCTTAAGCTGATTATCAGTCAGGTAAGCTGAAGCACCTATCAAGTACATTAAACAATGTGTGCATACCTCAGAAGCAAGGGCACTAGGAGTATCTAAGATTTCATCTCAAATGCTTTGAATGGGATGGGTGCAACACCGACAGTGATGATGATGTCTCCCAAGGTTCAATATTAGTGCATGCATTATCTCCATGCGCACTCTTCATATTGTTTCTTCTTCTCTCTTCTTTCGGATTGGTAAATAGTATACTATTACATAAAATAAAGAGAGCACCAAGTAGGTTCACACAAAAAAATGCAGCAACAGGTTACAATGGTTAAATGAGAATAGAGACAAAACTGCAAGACTGAAATATGCAAATAAGAATAGAGAAGTATCACAATCAAAAAGTCATATAGAATGGAACTCCTGAACTCGCATAAGCATGTCAACACCTTGACCACATTCTTCTTACTAAAAAGAAGCAGAAGCAATACACATTAAGCTTCAAACTGCTCTAGAGCTGTACTATCCAAATAGACCAAACGACACTCCAATGCAGCATTTAACATCCTGTCAGGTTCTAGGAATCCTCATGCCATTTCAAGAAGATAAAAGGCAGAAACAGATTTTGCATAGCCAATTGAATCACGATAAAATGTACTCCATTTAATATGTGCAACACATCATGAGCTATATCTTTATCAAGGAGCAAATATTTTCTGGTTCTGTTCCTCTAGGCATCTATAATAAATTGACTAATCAATTTGTGCTATCCCATGCTTACAACTAACAGTTCTGAGTAATTGGTTAAAAGACCAGTGCTATCGTCTTTTTCATTCTCAACTTGCTTGATCAAACTTCTATGTGCTCTATAAAAGGAGATAAAGAAAAATGAGACTAAAGAAAAGGATATACAACTAACATATCAATTTAGATTCAGAGGTAAATCTAGTATTTAGAGTTAGTGGTTTCGGAGTGGATATGGTCATATTACATTTTAAATTTTTTTCATGAGACACAAAATAAAAATTTTCGAAGATTACTATCTAGTTAATCAAGATTGTGGTTAATAATATATGAATTATTTTTAGTTAGATTTAAAGTTTTATGTATTAAAATTTAGTATACTATATAACGTAGCTTACGACGGGGCGTGCTAGTATCCCTATGGCCTAGCCAATTTTGAAATTTGTAATTGAAAAATAGTCATTATTTTATACAGAAATAATAGAGCCGTCAAAATGGGCTTGGCCTGTCAGGACAGCCCGCCCGGCTCGCTATTTGGATAGGATTGGGTTGGAATTTTTTTAGCCCATTTAAAACTGAAGCTTATAAGCCCGGCCCAAGTTAGTCCGTTGGCCCTTGAGGCTTGACCGAGGTTGGGCCTGGGCCGGCCCGTGGGCCAAAATTAATTAAATTTAAATTTAAATATTTAATATTTAAAAAAAATAAAAACTAAAAAATTATTAACTATAATCTCTATTCCTCAAACTTAGATTGCTCATTTACCCGTCCGTATCAACTAGAATTTGAATTTTTGATATGGATGTAGTATGCAAGATTAGTTTTTCTTTTGCTTAATTAACAACGAACTAGGAAAATTTTAAGTGGCCAATAATAATTTTTTCAAAAGAAAATATTACTTTAAGTGGCCAATGATCAATTTGGTTACTTTAATATATTATTAATAATTAAACTGCACCTCAGCTTAGAAAAAGATCAAGTTTTAATACCTAAATAAAATTGACAACACTAGCAAATTTCATGAATTTTAAAATTATTATGGACTATAATGATAGAGTCAACAAGTGATGTTAAACCTAAATTAAAAAATTTCAACATATAAACTTATTGAAACAATCCATGAACATGAGAAAGTGAAGAAAAAGTATTAAAAAATATTCATTAAAAAAGAAGAGTTAGAACTATAGAATTTGCATTTCAATTACGAGATTTCTTGTTAAATATCAAGATTCTTGTACGCTCTAAACAAACAGAAGTCGTTCAAATGATTAAGAGACTATGTCATACAGAAATATTTATAGATATAAAGAAAAAAAATGAAGGGCTAGCCCGCGGCCCTCTTAGGGCTGGGTTGGGCTGGCCATTTTAAGGCCCATTTAGATGGAGGGCCGGCCTGCCCTAGCCCACCAAATTTAAAAGTCCCTGAGGTTTGGGCTGGGTTGGCTGGGCTAGCCTGTTTTGACAGCTCTAAGAAATAATATTTGAATAAAAATCCTTAGCAAATAGAGAAAAGAATCCAACATACTATTAAAACTCCGGTATATTATACTGGAGTTCAAACTTTAAAGACACCTTATATGCGAATTCCAATATATTATGTTGGAATTCACATGCAAAGTAATTTAAACTCCAACACATTATACTGGAATTTCATATATAAAAAATTTGAACTCCAACATGCTGGAATTTTTCTGGATTTGAACTTAGGGTATTTTTATCCAAATTTTATTATCGCATAAAAATGGCTAAAATTCGACTAGTTTTAAAATAGTAATCCATCCGTTACAAAAAGATTGTCTTAGTTTGACTTAACACAAACTTTAACAAAGAAGAGAAACTTTTGAGATATGTGGTCTTAAATAAGTCATAGCATTTGTGTGATTATAAAACTTTTGAAACTTGTGGTCTGAAATCTGTCATGACATTTGTGTGGCTATAAATGCTTCTTATTAAGGAAATATTGAAAGGTGTCAATCTTTTCGAAATCATCGTACTATATTATAAGTAGGGGTGTTCATAAAAACTCGAAAAATTGAACCAAACCGAAAACCAAACCAAACCGATCAAAAAAACCGATACTTTTTGGTTTGGTTTGATTTTGGTTTTGAATTTTAAAAACCGATCAAATTTGGTTTGGTTTTGATTTTAATCAGAAAAAAACTGAATCAAACCGACTATAGGAGTAGCTATTTCAAATTTATTATTACACCTATATATATGTATATTTTTATACAAAGTTTCAAATTTTTTATGGTAAATGTTAATAGTTTGCACTTTTAGTATAGTTCTTTACCTTTACATTCTAGTTTGATTGGTAGCTTTCTTTTGTTAAGTGTAAGAATCCATTTCGTGTTAAAATAAATATATTTTTAATTGAGTCCTTAAATTATTCATCACTATTTGATTCAATTATCATCAATATATCTTGGTAAATAATAGATTTCTCAAAGGGCAATTGATTTGATAGTGTTACGTTGAAAATGTGGTCGCCGGAATATGTGTTTGGTAGTGTATGTCTTATATTTAAGAAAAAACCGATAAATAACCGAAAAAACCGAAAAACCGACAAAACCCGACATAAACCGAATCGAGAAAAAAACGACTTAATTGGTTTGGTTTGGTTCTAATATTTGAAAAACCGACTTACTTGGTTTGGTTTCTTTTAAGGGAAAAACCGATCCAAACCGAACCATGAACACCCCTAATTATAAGTATGAAGCCCCAAAGTGAATATTAAATTACTATATTGCCCATTAAACATTGAGCGGCACTTTTACCCTTCTCTTAAACACTGTTTCCATAATAATTTTGTATCACAAAGTAAACTTACGTTACAATAAATAATAAATTTGTTCTACCTACTAAACACCAATGTAATGTGGATAGACGAAAAACAACTAGAATGAGAATTTGAGGAGTTGCAATTAATGGTACAAATAAACCAAATTCTCTTCAATTGCTATTTGTACTCTGTTTAATGCTACTGCTACACATTTTAACATAATCTCAGTTAATCAAAAATTCAAAAACAAATGAAAGGAAATAGTGACAATTGATAATAGGTGAATTTGACTATAATCACGCACCGAATAACCACCTTCTTGTGAACTTTAATGTGGAAAAATGACAACAAAATGCTCTTATTGGTACTTTTCATGATTTGCAGGTGATATAGGTGTAAGGAAGGCTAAGGAGCAGTTTGGAGTCAACTATTGATGAAAAAAAAGCTAATTGTTGCATTTCCCAAGTGACCCATTCAAAACAGGCCAAATTGCCCGGATACAGGGTCTACCGAGGTTCCACCGCGACCGCGGTGAAACCGCGGTGGAAGGTAGTCTCTGAATAATTGAAGATCCGCGAGGGTATTTTACCGCGGTTCTACCGCGATCGCGGTAGAACCGCGGTAGACACAGAAACTTCGGGGACCAAAGTGTAAAACACGGGATTTTTAGACCTAAACCCTATTTTAAACACTAGACTTCGCCCAAGAGAGGCATATATTGATTTTTTAGGTTTCTTAGCAAGGAGAACAATTGTGAAAAAGTACTCTAAACATCTTTCTTCTTTTCTTTTGATTTTATGATGAATTCAAGTTTAGTTTATTCTCCCATAACTATTGAGTAGCTAAATTTCTTGTCTAAGGCTTTGATGGAACCTATTGGGTGATGAACTTCTTGTTTATGTGAATACAAATTGCTAGTTTAATCTTTATTTGTTCAACTTCGTGTTCGTTGTAGTTAATTGACAGGATCCTCAATTAGCTGTGCCTATTTAGTGTGCATAACTTGGAAAAGAGTGCATATTTAGGGTTTTGTTGAACAACACCACTCCTAGATTATTAGAGGAATCTATAATTGCGGGTTTAAAGGCGGGATTAGGAATAACGAAGCCTTGGGTGCAATCTAAAGTGAATTGTGCTAAATAAAGCAAGCTAGTGTATCTCGGGAGAGTGCAATAGTAGATTACTGTGATTACTCGGGAGAGATTTGCGGTAAGATTAGTGTTCATGATTGATAGAGGTGTGTGGGTGAATTTGTATGAGCATAAACAGAAGGGATTCCATCAATAGGGGAAATCATTGCCTTAGCTTTTTCTCATAATTGTTTACAACCCTTTTTATTAGTTATAGCATTGTAGTTACTTGAAAGTTAGTTAGTAAAGAACACTCAATTGAGAATTTAAATATTTGGGAAGCTGATTCTGAAGACTTGGTGGATCTGAAGGTTGCAACTGATAGGTTAACTCTCTGTGGGATATCGACTCCGGACTTGTAAACCGGATTATATTTGCAGCGACCGCATTGTCCTTTTTATAAGGCGTAGTTGGGCGTGATCAAATTTTGGCGCCGTTGCCGGGGAGTTAACGGAATTATCAATTGCCATTGACAGAAATATAAAGATTCTTATTGTAGTCAGTTTCCTCTCTACCAACTCTTTCATTGAAAATTTTGATGGTTGTTGATCTGGGTACACAGGTGCATGCCTAGAAATTCTACGAGGACTGGAGAACTACTTGAAGGACTCACAGAACCCGAGAAGACATTCCGGGCATTGAATCGTGCAAACAAAAGACTTCAACAATCACAACAAACACACCAACTCGAAATTGACATGGGAGACATAAACGACCCCAACGGGAACGTCAGAAATGATCAAATGGCACCTCCTGTGCCTGAAGGTGCACTTTATGACTGGGCACAACCCACAGCTGACAATCTGGCCACTGCCATTATTGTGCCCGCGATACAAGCTGAATCGTTCCAGATCACAAACAACATGCTACACTTGTTGCAGAACAAGGGACTTTTTTCTGGGACACAAACAGAAGACCCTCAGTAGCACTTAAAGAACTTCCTGTCTATTTGCAAAACTCAAAGGCAACCGAACGTGACTCCAGAAGCAATCAGATTATTATTGTTTCCATTCTCGGTAACAGGAGCTGCTCAGGTTTGGCTAAACTCGCTTCCCATAAACTCTATAGCAACTTGGGATGAGTTGGTCAAGCAATTTCACAACAAGTTCCATCCTCCTAACAAGACCGCTCAACAGATTGATGAAATTGTGAGTTTCAAACAGAAACCAATGGAGACACTACACGAGACATGGGGCAGGTTTAAAGGAATGTTGGTTATGTGTCCCCACCATGGTGTTCCAGAGCAGATGTTGGGACAACGGTTTTACATGGGATTGTCAGACAGCTTGAAGAATATAGTTGATGCCTCGGCTGGTGGGGCATTCTTGAGCAAGACTTGGAGAGAAGGTCAGAATTTGCTCGA
>NC_031994.1:64396886-64665673 GCF_001879085.1 Nicotiana attenuata
ATGGTGTAGTCTATGTGGCATGTGAATGCTCTTTGCTGAGAGTGAGCGAATTCTTTCTATCTATGGTTCCTTGTTGTTGAATTTCATGTGTGTGGAACTACTCTCAAATCGTGTTTATGTGAGGGCATGTGACTCAGGAAGAAAAAGTGAATCTTCATTTCATTTAGAGTAAGTAGGGTGAGTGCAAGTGTGTCATGGCATGAGAGTCTGCATTTGAGTTATGATTGTGTACTGCTTATGGTTGATCTTTGATGCTATCAGGTGTGACATAAATTGGGGTAATACATTGCACAGTTAGGTATAGGAGTGTGGTTTAGTTTGCTCGAGGACGAGCAAAGGTTTAAATGTGGGGTGTTGATAATAGGTGAATTTGACTATAATCACGCACCGAATAACCACCTTCTTGTGAACTTTAATGTGGAAAAATGACAACAAAATGCTCTTATTGGTACTTTTCATGATTTGCAGGTGATATAGGTGTAAGGAAAGCTAAGGAGCAGTTTGGAGTCAATTATTGATGAAAAAAAAACTAATTGTTGCATTCCCCAAGTGACCCATTCAAAACAGGCCAAATTGCCCGGATACAGGGTCTACCGCGGTTCCACCGTCACCGCGGTGGAAGGTAGTCTCTGAACAATTGAAGATCCGCGAGGGTATTTTACCGCGGTTCTACCGCGATCGCGGTAGAACCGCGGTGGACACAGAAACTTCGGGGACCAAAGTGTAAAACACGGGATTTTTAGACCTAAACCCTATTTTAAACACTAGACTTCGCCCAAGAGAGGCATATATTGATTTTTTAGGTTTCTTAGCAAGGAGAACAATTGTGAAAAAGTACTCTAAACATCTTTCTTCTTTTCTTTTGATTTTATGATGAATTCAAGTTTAGTTTATTCTCCCATAACTATGAGTAGCTAAATTTCTTGTCTAAGGCTTTGATGGAACCTATTGGGTGATGAACTTCTTGTTTATGTGAATACAAATTGCTAGTTTAATCTTTATTTGTTCAACTTCGTGTTCGTTGTAGTTAATTGACAGGATCCTCAATTAGCTGTGCCTATTTAGTGTGCATAACTTGGAAAAGAGTGCATATTTAGGGTTTTGTTGAACAACACCACTCCTAGATTATTAGAGGAATCTATAATTGCGGGTTTAAAGGCGGGATTAGGAATAACGAAGCCTTGGGTGCAATCTAAAGTGAATTGTGCTAAATAAAGCAAGCTAGTGTATCTCGAGAGAGTGCAATAGTAGATTACTGTGATTACTCGGGAGAGATTTGCGGTAAGATTAGTGTTCATGATTGATAGAGGTGTGTGGGTGAATTTGTATGAGCATAAACAGAAGGGATTCCATCAATAGGGGAAATCATTGCCTTAGCTTTTTCTCATAATTGTTTACAACCCTTTTTATTAGTTATAGCATTGTAGTTACTTGAAAGTTAGTTAGTAAAGAACACTCAATTGAGAATTTAAATATTTGGGAAGCTGATTCTGAAGACTTGGTGGGTCTGAAGGTTGCAACTGATAGGTTAACTCTCTGTGGGATATCGACTCCGGACTTGTAAACCGGATTATATTTGCAGCGACCGCATTGTCCTTTTTATAAGGCGTAGTTGGGCGTGATCAACAATCTTGTTGAAACAAAGGTAACAACTAATTTTAATTGAATTTCTCGCCTATTTTGCAAGCCCTTCACAAATGAAGTGCTGGGCAGTTTGAATTCCATAGCCCACTAGAATTGAGGTTCGGTTTAATTGGATGAGCCCGTTTTGAGAGTTTTAAGCTTAAAAAATTCTAGGGAAATCTACATGATATGCCGTATGAAAATATCAGTTACCATAATATAACACTGATTTGTTTTTCTTCCCCCCAGTACCAATAATAATAATAAATTTACACGCTTTTTTAGTTTACGTGTATGTTTCTACTTACCGAAAGTTTGGGAAGATGGTGACATAGTGTGGATACTTTATGAATATTTGATGTAATTTTAAAAAATGCTCTATAAATAGGTATAATTTTGAGACTTTCCCAAAATTCTGATATGCTTCCTTAGCCAAAATTGGTACAACTACAAGAGGTTCCAAATATAAAAACAAAACTTTGTTATGGGATTTCACAAGACTAGTATCTATAAAAGTGCGTTGCACGTTAATAATGGCACATGATGGTTTAAATATTTATTTATGATATAATAAAATTTAATTAATGAGAGAAACTTTATATATAATACTGCAACAATCATCTAAATGCCAAAAAATATTGCTACATTAGCATAATACGTGAATTCAAAATAAAAGGACATGATCAGAACTTACATAAATGATCAATTTTAATCATGTTAAGTAGATAATTATGTATTGTAGTTTAAAGGAATCTAATGTGATGGTATCTTACCGAACGCTTCTTTATAGACGGTGTTTTTTTGTATATGTTACCTTCTAATGCTTTGGTTACTCTGCCATAACCAGAACACTTGTTGTCGATGTCGATATCACTCGTGAAAGTGCAACATATAGTTATTCATGTAAGAAAATATATTGTGGTAAATATAGTCCAATATTTAGGATGTTTGTCCTTATGCTTTATTTATTATAACTAATAAACATGCTGAAAATTATTTTCACATACACATAAAAGGATATTCTTTAGTTTCGGAAGATGAAAGTTGAATTCGGGGATAAACACATACTTAGAAGCACATTGACCAGTATCATAAGTTCTGCATGTATGACGTTATTGTCAAAACTTATATATACTATATGTGCACTATTACATAACCTATTCACCGGATCTAAGTTTTCAGTAGCATGACGGACAAATTTTTCTTCAAAATCAACCTATATGCAATGGAAGATCAATTTTAAGATTTATATATATATGACAAACATACGTAAGAAATAATTAACTTAACAACAAACATGTACAGTAAAAGGCCATTTGGTATTAAAGTATTTAAGTATTCACTTCTTGTTAGTAATTGTTGGTATCATCTTCGGCTGAGTCAAAACTGAAAAATATTTTATATTTACCATAAAACTTAGCAATCAATATTTTATTTAGTTGACCAACATATTTATTTCTGCTAGCTAAGATAGCTCTTATCAAATTATTTTTTATTGGATGCTCTTCTTTGTTTCCGACACGAAGCAAGAAGTCACTGAATGTTGGATTTGTTCTTACTTTTGTATTTCTTGTCATGTGAATATTTTTCATTTTAGCTCTTAAGTATAATTTGGGCAAGCTAGCTTTTATAGTTTCTGCTTTGGTCAATTTTGGAACTACTAATTGTACTTGACAGAAATCACTTCCCAAACTATTACTTTTCCACCAAACATATATCTCTAAAACTATGGGAGATTGATTCGATTGTTTGACACTTTGCCAAAAGCACTTCATCCCATATTATCACTGTTGCTTTTCTTATAAATTTAGCGTTATTGCTCTGTTTTGATATATTTGTGATGGTTATTTTAGTTATTTGAAGAGGTATATCAAATCTAAAGTGAGTTGTACGACCTCATAATAAAATCGTTGCTGGTACACCACTTATTCTTATTGCTAGCAATATCATGGATCTTGATATAACATTTGCAAGTAATGCATTACATAGGAATATTATTTCGATTCCGCCAGGCATCTACAAAGGATAATACTGCTATACCAGAGTTGACTTTTTATAATATAGTCTTGAAAGCTTATTCTTGTCCAAGATTTAGCTTTGATTGTGCTTCCTCAAACACTTGCATGGCCTTCTTAATATTATACAAATCTTTTTTACTTTGTGATCTATTTTTTTAATCTTAACACTCTTTTTATGGAATAAATTTATGTACCCTAAGATTTATTTTTTTTAACTTGAAAAATAATTTTACTCATATGATGAATTTAAAAAATAATTTAATTAGATTATCTTGCTAAATAATTAATTTAAAGATTTAATTATTTGGTTTTAACATAAAATGTAATTTATTTTATGTTGATTTAGATTCTTAATATTAGTTTATCTCATGTATGAATATTTAATCGTAATTATAATTTTATCCAGCACAAATTTTATCGATCTGATATTCCACTTTTAGATCTTTATGTTTGCAAAATTATTAGTGGTATTTCTCTTACCAACCTTTTCTTTCTTTTCTCACACATTTATATTCTTAAAAAATTTGTAAGTTGTTCTTTAATACTTGGGTATATTTTTCTATATTACACGAAAAATTAATAATAAAAAACTATTTTAGTAGGAAAAAGTTCAAATATAATATAATAATATATTATCGTGAATTTCTCAATTTCAATGCTTTATGCAGTTCGTTTATGTGATGACCCAAAAGGGCATCTTATGTTATAGAACTCGATTCCGTATTTTGAGGCCTTCAAAATCTTATTTTATTCCTTCTCGATTTGCGTGGAAAACCCACGCGTGTTTCCGAAAAGCTTTTATGTTGACGATGAGAAAAGTAATAATTTTTGCCTTTAAAAGTTGATTTAGTTGACTTCTGTAAATGTTTTGGACAAACGGACTCGGACTCATATTTTGACAGTCCCAATGGGTCCGTATCGAAATATGGGACTTGGGCGTATGCCCAGAATCGAATTCCGAGGTCCCTAGCTCGAGAAATGAATTTTTGATGAAAATTGAAAGACAGAAAATTAAATGGTTTTCAGAATTTGGTTAATGTTTGTTTTGTGGGTATAGGGCCCATATTTTGGTTTCGGAGCCTGGTAAAGGTCCAAAATAATATTTATACCTTATTTGTTAAATTTGGTGAGAAACGGAACTGATTTGACGTGATTTGGACGTCTGTTTGTGAAAATAGGAATTTCAAAGTGTTCTTAAGAATTTCATGTGATTTGGTGCTAAATTAGTAGTTCTAGGTGATATTTTGGCGATTTGATCGAACGAACAAGTTTCTATGATGTTTTAAGATCTGTGTGCATGTTTGGTTTGGAGCCCCGAGGGTTCGGGTGAGTTTCGGATAGGCTACGGGATGTTTTAGACTTGGAAAATCTAGTATTTTTGGCTTCAACTGTCATCTGGTGTTTTCTTCTTCGCGTTCGCGAAGGGACTCTCGCGAACGCGAAGAGCAAGCTTGTCTGAGGAAGATTTTTTTCTATGCGAACGCGGAGCATTGGGGGCATTACCCTTCGCGAACGCGAAGCATTGTGACCTAAGGGAGGGGAAGTATACTCTTCGCGAACGCGGCAAGTGGCTCGCGAACGCGTAGGCTGGTGGGACTAAGCCTTCGCGAAAGCAAAGTGTATCTCGCGAACGCATAGGCTAATAGATCTGTAGCTTCGCGATCGCGACAGGCCCTTCGCGAACGCGAAGAAGGTCTGTCTAGTGAATTTAAAACGGACCTGAAACGGGAAGTTCTCCAAAATTTCATATCTCTCTCATTAGAACTCGTCCCAGGGCGATTTTTGAAGTGGGAATTCAACACCAAATCATAGGTTTGTACTCTTTAACTCAATTCCTTCAATTTCCATCATCACCCATTAGATTCCTAGTCCTAAACCTTGTTCTTTCATGGTAGAATTAGGGATTTTTGGAAGAATTGGGGGGTTTTTTGCAAATTGGGGTTTTAGACCTCGATTTGGGGTCGGATTCTTGAACTAATTACATATTCGGGCTCGCGGGTAAATGGGTGAATGAGTTTTGGTCCGAACCTCGAGTTTTGACCAAGCGGGCCCGAGGTCGATTTTTGACTTTTTGGGGAAAATGTTGGGAAACCTAAATTTATGTATTGGAATTGATTCCTTTAGCAATATTTGATGTTATTAAGTTAATTATGGCTAGATACGAGTGGTTTGGAGGTGGAATCTAGAGGAAAAGCGTTGAGCAGTGGGTGGCCTGTGGATCGAGGTAAGTGTTGTGTCTAACTTTGACTCGAGGGATTAGGAATCCTTGACATAATTGCTATGTGAAAATCCATGTGAGTGGCGTATAGGTGAGGTGACGAGTACCTATGTACCGCCAATTTATCTGTTTTGCCTGTTTTCTTCCCGTCCTTATTATATTGTCTTCCCTGCCTTAACTGCTACATGATTTACTGGTGTTTCCATGCTTAATTGCTACTTGTCAGACATTGTTTTGCATTGTTGAAGGTATTGGCTACCCTGTAGTTTCATTGTCTCATATTATTGGCTTAAGCTGGTTTATCGGTGTTTTATTGTATATTTTGGGTTGGTTTCGTTGAGTATCATTATTTGTGTGAAGTTTCATAATGTACAAGCTTTCCGTTTGCTTTGGTTTGAGGTTTAAATATTGTGAAGAGTTTTGAGTTAATTTGTGAAATTTCTATACTTGTTGAGTAATTTATGCTGATATGGTGGGATCGGGTTGCACGCCGCAACAGGAGGAATAAGGGTGAATTGTTATTATATGATGGGATCGGGTTGCGCGCCGCAAAGGAGGAATAAGGGTGATATATTGAGGAGGAATAAGGGTGAATTGCTATTATACGGTGGGATTGGGTTGCACGCCGCAACATGAGGAATAAGGGTGGATTGATATGGAGTAATAAGGGTCAATATTCACATTGACATGATATATGATGGATCGGAATGCGCGCTACATCAATTTTTGTGTCTATATATCTTTCTTCTACTGGGTAAGTTATTCGGTAGCCTTGCATATCACTTAAGGATTGGTTATAGCTGTATACTGTCAAGACACTTGAGTTCTGTGTTCATTTCTTGCAAATTACTGCTTTATATTATCTTGTCCTTCTTTATGCTTTTATTACACTCTGTATGCAGGTTATATTGTAATTGCCCCGCCGTAGCCTCGTCACTACCTCGTCGAGGTTAGGCTCGACACTTACCAATACATGGGGTCGGTTGTACTGATACTGCACTTTGCACTTTCTGTGCAGATTTTGGAGCAGGCAGTGGCTGATCGAGAGGTCGGTTGCAGATATTTTCAACTAGGAGACCCAAAGTAGTCCTGCTGGCGTCTGCAGGCCCTGGCCTCCCCTTCTACATTTCTATATTACTCTTTTCTTTATTTCCAAAATAGTTGTAACTTCTTTCAGACTGATGTTTGTAGAAAATCATAGTATGTTCGTGAATTGTGACACCGGATCTCTGGGTAGGAGTATTATGTAAACGAAACTTATATCTATGCATCTTACATTTATTTCGCTTCATTTTGCCTGCTTACTGATGATTACTAAAACTGGAAATAAACGGCTAAATAACCCTTAACGTTGGCTTGCCTAGCAAGTGTGATGTTAAGCGCCATCACGGTCCGACAGTGAAAAATTCGGGTCGTGACAGTTTAGTATTACTTTTTTTCTTTTTTTGGTATTGAATATTATAGAGTGGTAAAGTATTACCAATATGGAGGATTCTTATGAAATTGATTTTATTAAACCTTCCTAAATATTTTTAATAAGAATTCAGTAGACAAGATTGTATTAATTTTAAAATCTAAAATATTAAAAAAATTAACATAGAAGTTATTGTCCCTTCCCTATGAGTTCTTTTGTTTAATATTTTAGGGCTATCAGTTTGGACAATATTATACGTTTTTAAATTAAAATTAGTAATAAGAATTTTTTTAAAAGTATATCCTAAAAGTAATAGGATTAGATGGCTAAAAATATATCTCAAAAATAATTATACTAATATAAAATCTATGTCACGACCCGGATTTTCCATCATCGGGACCGTGATGACGTAAATATTCGGACGTTAGGCAAGCCAACAGTTAGAGATTTAATGTGCTAACCCTGGACCAAATCAGTAAATAACAGCAATTAAACCAAAACAGATTTAAAGAGTGCAGAATTTCATGATAACCCAAGTAATCATACACAACTACCCAGAAACTGGTGTCACAATTACGAACTTCTAAGAATTATTACAAATACTGGCTGAAAGAAAGTACAACTGTCTTTGAATTAAAAGAAAAAAATAGTAAACTGGAAGGGGACTCCAGGGTCTGCGAACGCCGGTAGATCTACCTTGGGTCTTCTATGGGTCTGAAGGCAGCAACTCAACTCGGGTCAACACGGTCCAGTACCGGAACCTGCACAGAAAGTGCAGAGTGCAGTATCAGTACAACCGACCCCATGTACTGGTAAGTGCCGAGCCTAACCTCGGTGAAGTGGTGGCAAGGCTAGGACAAGGCGCATACATAAACCTATGTAGTTAAACAGTATGCTAACAGAAAGAACAATTAATAGAAGCTAAGCAGATATTAACGGGAGGGGAAACATGCTAAGGGGGTACCAAAATAAAGAAGCACAGCAGTAGAGGAATTTAAATAGCTAGTACACCTTGAACCGGTAATAACAAGTAAGCACATCAGACGGGAAGTGGCCGACATCACCCTTCGTGCTTTTACTGTCAACCTCATCAGATAATCAATAATAGAAACGTGCACGACATCACCCTTTTGTGCTTTACCACTCAACCTCACCATATGAATAATAGAAATGTGCACGGCATCACCCTTCGTGCATTATCACTCTTCCTCACCACATAATTAATAGAAACGTGCACGGCATCACCCTTCGTCTTTTATCACTCTACCTCACCAAAACAGGGACAACAACAATAGAGAGATAGAAATGGCAACAACAAGCCTTACTTCAACACTTAGCTCCACAATACCAATCTCAACTTTGGGTAAAGACCCCATTAATACCAAATTCAATAAAACATGATAAGAAACTTCTCAACACATCGAATAACTAGTCTACACATGAACAATATGATCAAAAATACAACATTTGCAAGAATAAGACTCACTCACATGCTATGACTCGACAACAACGTATAGATACTCGTCACCTCACCTATATATTGTACTCAACATCCAAACACGTAACACGTAAGCAAATAACACCTAATCCCTCAAGATAAGGTTAGCCACGACACTTACCTCGCTCCTTCGGCCAAACCCAAGACTCAATCACCGCTTTTCCCTTCACACAAGCTTCCGGACCAATAGAATCTAGCAAATTATCAACCAAACAATTCAATTTAAGCCTTAGGAACTACCCATGATAGCAAGGAATTCAATGTAGGCCATTTTTGAAAAAGTCAACAATAGTCAACACCAGAGCCCGCTTGGTCCAAACCTGAAATAGCCATCTGGATGCTCGACTGATAGCTGTTGTTGTAGGAAAACTCCGCTAACGGCAAGAACTGATCCCAAGAACCTCCAAAGTCAATAACACAGGCGCAGAGCATATCCTCCAAGATCTGAATCGTACGCTCGGACTGTCCGTTCATCTGAGGATGAAATGTTGTGCTTAACTTGACCCGCGTACCCAACTCACGCTGTACTGACCTTTAGAAATACGAGGTAAACTGCGTACCTCGATCAGAAATGATAGACACAGGCACACCATGAAGATGAACGATCTCACGGATATAAATCTCTGCCAACCACTCCCAAGAATAGGAAACTGCCATGGGAATGAAATGCGCTGACTTAGTCAGCCTATCCACAATAACCAAAACTGCGTCGAACTTCCTCTTAGTCCGTAGGAGTCTAACAATGAAATCTATAGTGATACGCTCCCACTTCCACTCAGGAATCTCCATCTTCTGAAACAAACCACCAGGTCTCTGATGCTCATACTTTACTTGCTGACAATTTAGACACCGAGCTACATATGCAACAATATCCTTCTTCATCCTCCTCCACTAATAATGCTGCCACATGTCCTGATACATCTTGGCGGTGCTCGAAGAATAGAATATCGGAAACTGTGGGCCTCCTCTAGAATCAACTCTTAAAGCCCATCCACATTAGGCACACAAACACGACCCTGCATCCTCAAAACTCCATCATCTCCAACCGTAACCTGCTTGGCATCACCGTGCCACACTGTGTCCCTAAGGACAAGCAAATGAGGGTCATCATACTGTCGCTCCCTGATGCACTCAAACAAGGAAGACCGAGCGACTATGCAAGCTAAAACACGACTGGGCTCAGAAACATCCAACCTCACGAACTGATTGGCTAAGGCCTGAACATCTAACGCAAGCGGTCTCTCACTGACTGGAATGTACGCAAGACTGCCCATACTACCTGACTTCCTACTCAAAGCATCGACCACCACATTGGCCTTCCCGGGATGATACAAGATGGTGATATCATAGTCTTTCAATAGTTCCAACCACCTCCTCTGCCCCAAATTGAGCTCTTTTTGCTTGAACAAGTACTGCAAACTCTTATGGTCCGTGAAAACCTCACACGACACGCCATAGAAATAGTGCGTCCAAATCTTCAACGCGTGGACAATGGCTACCAGCTCCAAGTCATGAACTGGATAATTCTTCTCGTGAACCTTCAGTTGTCGTAAAGCATATGCAATAACCTTGCCACCCTTCATCAATACCTCACCAAGTCCAATACGAGATGCATCACAATATACCATCACCAGCGCCGTAGTCAAAGCTGTCTTGAGCTTCTGAAAGCTTGCCTCACACTCGTCCGACCATCTGAACGGGGCACCCTTATGGGTCAACCTGGTCATCGGGGATGCTATAGATGAAAACCCCTCCACAAACCGACGACAATAACCCGCCAACCCCAAGAAACTCCGGATCTCTGTAGCTGATGTAGGTCTAGGCCAATTCTGAACGGCCTCAATCTTCTTAGGATCCACCTGAATACCCTCTGCTGATACAAAGTGACCCAAGAAAGCAACTAAAGTCAACCAAAACTCACATTTCAAAAACTTAGCATATAACTGGCTGTCTCTTAGAGTCTGGAGAACGATCCGAAGATGCTTCTCATGCTCCTCTCGGCTGTGGGAGTAGATCAAGACATCATCAATAAAAACAATCACAAAGGAATCCAGATAGGGTTTGAACACCCGGTTCATCAAATCCATAAATGCTGCTGGGGCATTTGTCAGCCCGAATGACATCACTAGAAACTCATAATGCCCATACCGAGTCCGAAAAGCTGTCCTAGGGACATCAGATGACCTAATCCTCAACTGATGGTAGCCAGACCTCAATCGATCTTTGGAAACACTTTGGCACCCTGAAGCTGATCAAATAAGTCATCAATCCTCGGCAATGGATACTTATTCTTGATAGTGACTTTGTTCAACTGCCGATAATCTATGCACATGCTCATCGATCCATCCTTCTTCTTTACAAACAACACCGGCGCACCCCAAGGAGAGACACTTGGTCTAATAAAGCCCTTATCAAGAAAATCTTGCAACTGCTCCTTCAATTCTTTCAACTCTTTCCAACTCCACCTCTAGTTGTCTGACCCCTACCTCTAGTTGGCGGGGCCATGCGGTATGGCGAAATAGAATTGGGCTGGGTGCCCGAAACCAAATCAATACAGAAGTCAATATCCCTGTCGGGTGGCATCCCCTGCAGGTCTGCAGGAAATACCTCTGGAAACTCTCGAACAACTGGTACAGAATCCATGGATGGAACCTATGCACTAGAATCGCGGACATAAGCCAAATAAGCTAGACAACCCTTCTCGACCATGCGTCGAGCCTTCATATAAGAAATAACCCTGCTGGTAGAATGGCCAGGATTCCCTCTCCACTCTAATCGAGGCAACCCCGGTAAAGCTAAGGTCACGATCTTGGCATGACAGTCCAATATAGCATGATAGGGTGACAACTAATCCATCCCCAAAATGACATCAAAGTCAACCATATCGAGAAGTAGGAGATCTACACAAGTCTCAAGACCCCCAATAATGACCATACACGAACGTAGACACGATCTACAATAATAGAATCCCCAGCGGTGTGGACACATAAATGGGAGAACCCAAAGAATCACGAGGCACAAACAAGTATGAAGCAAAATAGGATGATACATACGAATAACTAGATCCTAGATCAAATAATATTGAGGCATCCCTACTGCAAACTAAAACCGTACCTGTGATAACCGCTTCAGATAACTCAGCCTCAGGCCTGGCTGGAAAAGCGTAGCATCGGGGTACTCAGCCTCAGGGCTGGCTGGAAAAGCATAGCATCGGGGCTGGGCCCCACCACTCTGAACTGCATCTCGAGGATGGGCCCTGTCTGGCTGGCCTCTACCTCTAGCGTCCTGACCTCCATCTCTAGCTGTTTGACCCCTACCTCTAGCTGGCTGAGCGGGCGGTGGGACACCTGGTGCCGTGACCATGGCATGAGAACCTTGATGCCGAGAACTGCTTGATGCTCGAGGGCAATACCTAGCAATGTGCCTCGGATCGTCACAAGTATAACAAGATCTTGGCAGCTATGTCTGATGACCCTGAAACTAACCCTGGCGGCCTGAGTAACCACCCTGAAAACTCTGGAGCGGAGGTGCAATGATAGGAGCTAGTGGTGCACTATAGGCTAGCTGATCGAAAAACTGCAAATGAGAGCCACGACCACCTGGAGCACCGTGAGAAGCCTGAAGCGCTGAATGAAACAGTTTGGGAGGATGGCCTCTGCCAAAAGTACCGCGGCCTCCAGATGAGGCCCCACTGAATCCACCGGAGTGACAAGGCCTCTTGTCAGACCCCTGACCACTCCCCTGAGCTAAAACCATCTCAACTCGTCTGGCGACATTGGCTGTATCCTGGAAAGAAATCTCGCTCCCTGTCTCCTTAGCCATCTGCAATCTGATAGGCTGAGCAAGTCCCTCTATAAATCTCCTCACCCTCTCTCTCTCGAAGGGGAGTATTAGAAGAGCATGATGAGCCAAATCAATAAAGCGGGTCTCGTACTAAGTAACGGACATGATGCCCTGCTGAAGGCGCTCGAACTACCTGCGATAGTCCTCTCTCAGTGTAACAGGAAGGAACTTCTCGAGAAATAGCTGAGAGAATTGGTCCCACGTCAAAGAAAGCGACCCAGCTGGTTTGGCCTAACAAAAATCCCTCACCATTTCTTGGCGGAACCTGAAAGGCGAAAGGCAGCAAAGTCGACCCCATTGGTCTCCACTATCCCCATGTTACGTAACACCTCATGACAACTGTCCAGATAGTCCTGGGGATCCTCTGAAGATGTACCACCATGGTGAGTGGTGGAAATCTTGGTAAACCTATCCACTCTCCACAAAGCCGCAGAAGACATAGTTGATCCATCACCGTTCTGTGCTGTAACACCCGGCGGAACTACCGTAACAGGCTGAGCTGCTGGAGTCTGAAACTAGGGAGCCATCTGCTCTGGAGTGTGAGTAGCGGGAGTCTGGGCTCCTCCCCCAGCCTGAGAGACGGCTGGTGCTACATGCAATGTGCCGGCCTAAGCGACACTCTCCATAAGGCCCACTAGACGGACCAAAGTATCCTGAAGTACCGGGGTGGCGATGAACCCCTCTAGAACCTGAGCTGGCCCTGCTGGAACGGTCTGGGCTGGAGCTTCTCATCAAAATCTACCTGAGGCTCCGCTGCTGCTGCTGCTGCTCGAGCTCTAGGCTGAGCCTTACCCCGCCCTCGGCCTCTAGCACGGCCTCGTCCTCGTCCTCTTCCCCTCATAGGAGCTACCACTGGGGGCTCTGGCTGCTGCTCGGCTGAAGAAGCAGTACGTGTTCTCGCCATCTGCGAAAGAACAAGAGTAGAGAGTTCAATTAGCATTGAGAGATCAAATCGCACGACAGAGAAGAATAGAAGTGAAATTGTTCCTAAACTCTATAGCCTCTGGGCATAAGCACAGACGTCTCCGTACCGATCCCTCAGACTCTACCTAGCTTGTTCGTGAATTGTGAGACCTAGGCAACCTAGGGCTCTGATACAACCTTGTCACGACCCGGATTTCCCACCGTCGGGGCCGTGATGGCGCCTAACATTTCGGACGCTAGGCAAGCCAACAGTTAGAGATTTAATACGCTAACCTTGGACCAAATCAGTAAATAACAACAATTAAACCAAAACAGATTTAAAGAGTGCAGAATTTCCTGATAAACCAAGTACTCATACACAACTACCCAGAAACTGGTGTCACAATTCACGAACTTGAAAGAGTCACTAGAAATACTGGCGGAAAGAAAGTACAACTGTCTTTGAATTTAAAGAAAAAAAATAGTAATCTGGAATAACTGGAAGGGGACTCCAGGGTCTGCGAACGTCGGCAGATCTACCTTGGGTCTCCTGTGGGTCTGAAGGCAGCAACTCAACTCGGGTCAACACGGTCCAGTACCGGAATCTGCACAGAAAGTGCAGAGTGCAGTATCAGTATAACCGACCCCATGTACTGGTAAGTGTCGAGCCTAACCTCGGTGAAGTAGTGATGAGGCTAGGACAAGGCGCATACATAAACCCGTGCAGTTAAAATATATGCTAACAGAAATAATAATTAATAGAAGCTAAGCAGATATTAACGGGAGGGGAAACATGTTAAGGGGGTACCAAAATAAAGAAGCATAGCAGTAGAGCAATTTAAACAGCTAGTACACCTTGAACCGGTAATAACAAGTAAGCACAGCAGACAGGAAATGCACGACATCACCCTTCGTGCTTTTACTCTTTACCTCACCAGATAATCAATAATAGAAACGTGCACGGAATCACCGTTCGTGCTTTACCACTCAATCTCACCATATGAATAATAGAAATGTGCACGGCATCACCCTTCGTGCTTTATCACTCTTCCTCACCACATAAGTAATAGAAACGTGCACGGCATCACCCTTCGTGCTTTATCACTCTACCTCACCAAAACAGAGACAACAATAATAGGGAGATAGAAATGGAAACAACAAGCCTTACTTCAACACTTAGTTCCACAATACCAATCTCAACTTTGGGTAAAGACCCCATCAATACCAAGTTCAATAAAACATGATAAGAAATTTCTCAACACATCGAATAACTAGTCTACACATGAACAATATGATCAAAAATACAACATTTGCAAGAATAAGACTCACTCACATGCTATGACTCGACAACAACGTATAGATACTCGTCACCTCACCTATACGTTGTACTCAACATCCAAACACGTAACACGTAAGCAAATAACACCTAATCCCTCAAGATAAGGTTAGCCACAACACTTACCTCTCTCCTTCGGCCATACTCAAGACTCAATCACCGCTTTTCCCTTCATAAAAGTCTTTGGACCAATAGAATCTAGCAAATTATCAACCAAACAATTCAATTTAAGACTTAGGAACTACCCATGATAGCCAGGAATTCAATGTAGGCCATTTTTGAAAAAGTCAACACCCGGGCTCGCTTGGTCCAAACCTAAGATTTGGACCAAAACTCGATTACTCATTCACCCCCGAGCCCGGATATACAATTGGTTTTGGAATCCGACCTCAATTTGAGGTCTAAATCCTCAAATTTTGAAATTCTTAATTTCTACCAAAAAATCCCCCATTCCACCATGAAAACCCTAGATTCTAGGATGAAATCTTGTAAAAAGAGGTGAATGATTGAAAGAAATTAGTTAAGAATCACTTACTTATGATTTGGGAAAGAAAAAGTCTTTGGAAAATGGCCTCTTGTGTACTAGGTTTTGAAAAATGGGAGAATGAATGAAAAATCCCGTCCACAGTCGTTTTTGAACAGTTGCAGGTATCGCATTTGCGATCAGGGGTTCACAAATGCGAACCCCGCAAATGCAAACTTTACTTCGCAAAAGCGAAGACTGACCTAGGCTTGCTAACATCGCAAATGCGAACATTTGTTTGCAAACGCGGCCTGAGCTGATCGCAATTGCGACCCCGAGTTTTGCAATTGCGAAGGTCCCCTCCCAGCCCTACTGCTCGCAAATGCGAACATTCTTCGCAAATGCGAGGCTCGCATTTAAGAGCCAAACCTCGCAATTGCGAGCCAGACCTCGCAATTGCGAAGTCTGCAGACCTGAAGCATACCAGTAAATTTTCTTTAGTCTAGATCACTCCGTAGCCTATCCGAAACTCACCCGAACCCTCGGGGTTCCAAACCAAACATGCACACAAGTCTTAAAACATCAAACGAACTTGTTCGTGCGATCAAATCGCCAAAATAACATCTAAAACTACATATTTAACGCCAAAACACATGAATTTCTTAAGAACACTTTAAAATTACTATTTTCACAACCGGACACCCGAATCAATCAAATCAACTTCGATTTTCACCAAATTTCATAGACATGACTTAAATATTATATTAAACCTGTACCGGGATCCGGAACCAAAATACGGGCCCGATACCAATGAGATCAAACATTAATCAATTTATTTAAATCATTAGATTTTCAGACTTACAATTTTTAACAAAAATTCATTACTTGGGCTAGGGACCTCCGAAACCGATTCCGAGCATATGCTCAGGTCCCATATTTCAATACGGACCCACCGGGACTGTCAAAATACGAGTCCGGATCTGTTTACTCAAAACGTTGACCGAAGTAAACTAAATCAACTTTTAAAGGCAAAAATTATTATTTTTCTCAAATTTCCACATAAAGGCTTTCCAGAAATCTGCCCGGAATGCGCACGCAAATCGAGGAGACATAAAATGAGGTTTTGAAGGCCTCGGAACACCGAATTGGGTTCTAAGCATATCCTCCAAGATCTGCACTGTCCGCTCCGGCTGTTCGTCGGTCTAGGGATGGAATGCTGTGCTAAGCTCTACGCGAGTCCCCAACTCACTCTGCACGACTCTCCAGAAATGGGAAGTGAACTGAGGGCCTCGGTATGATATGATGGAAACCAGCACACCATGCAATCGAACTATCTCCCAAATATAGATCTGAGCATACCTCTCCGCTGTATAAGTAGTCGCCACTGGGATGAAATGGGCCGACTTGGTCAATCTATCCACAATGAACCACACTAAATCAACCTTCCACAAAGTCCGCGGTAACCCAACTACGAAGTCATAGTAATGCGCTCCCACTTCCACGCTGGTATAGGCATCCGCTGAAGTAGGCCGCCTGGTCTCTGATGTTCATACTTGACCTGCTGGCAATTCAAACACTTAGTCACATACTTCACTATGTCCTTCTTCATCCCCCGCCACCAGTAGTGCTGCCTCAAATTAGGATACATCTTCGTGACTCCCGGGTGAATAGAATACCTCGAACTGTGGGCCGCTTCTAGAATCCTCTCCCTGAGACCATCAACATTAGGAACACATAGACGGCCCTGGAGCTGCAGCACACCATCCTCTCCAATAAAAACCTCCCTGGCACCTCCCTGAAGTACCGTCTCTCTGAGGACTGCCAAATGTGGATCATCATACTGTCGGGCCTTGATCTCCCCCAATAACGAAGACTGGGCGACCACACACGCTAGAACTCGGCTGGGCTCTGAAATGTCTAACCTCACAAGTCTGTTAGCCAAGGACTGAATGTCCAAGGCTAGTGGCCTCTCCTCTGCTGGAATGAATGCTAGGCTACCCATGCTCTCCGCCTTCCTACTCAGGGCATCCGCGACCACATTCACCTTGCCCGGATGATAAAGAATGGTGATGTCATAATCCTTCAGCAACTCAAGCCACCTGCGCTGCCTCGATTTGAGATCCCTCTGCTTGAACAAATGCTATAGGCTGCGGTGATCGGTGTAAACCTCACAAGGCACCCCATACAAATAGTGCCTCCATATCTTAAGAGCATGAATAATCGCCGCCTACTCCAGATCGTGCACGGGGTAATTTTTCTCATGAGTCTTCAGCTGACGCGAGGCATATGAAATAACTCTCCCCTCCTGCATCAACACACATCCCAGACCAACACGTGAAGCGTCGCAATACACCGTATACATCCCCGTACCGGAAGGCAATACAAGAACTGGTGCATAGTCAAAGCTGTCTTGAGCTTCTGGAAGCTCTCCTCACAATCATCCGACCAAATGAATGGGGCACCCTTCTGAGTCAGTCTCGTCAAGGGTGATGCAATAGATGAAAAGCCCTGCATGAACAATTTGACGATACATTCTGTACCTTGCTAAAAAACCGATCCTTCGCCGGTAATAACCTGCTAATCAGAGAAAACTCCTGATCTCGGTCACTGAAGTGGGACGTGGCCAACTCTGAACTCCGTCAATCTTCTTGGGATCCACCTTAATACCCTCTCCGGACACAATATGCCCCAAGAATGCCACAGACTCGAGCAAAAACTCACACTTGGAGAACTTAGCATACAGCTGTTGCTCTCGCAAGGTCTGAAGCACTACTCTCAAATGCTGCTCGTGCTCTCCCAGGCTACGCGAGTATATCAAGATGTCGTCAATGAAGACGATGACGAAGGAATCAATATAAGGCCTGAATACCCTATTCATCAGATCCATAAATGTTGCTGGCGCATTGGTCAAGCCAAAGGACATCACTAGAAACTCATAATGGCCATATCTAGTCCTGAATGCAGTCTTCGGAACATCCGAGTCCCGAATCTTCAGCTGATGATACCCTGACCTCAGGTCAGTCTTAGAGAACACCCTAGCTCCCTGCAGTTGGTCGAACATATCATCAATACGAGGCAACGGGTACTTGTTCTTGATGGTGACCTTCTTCAACTGGCGGTAATCAATGCACATCCGCATGGTCCCATCCTTCTTCTTCACGAATAGCACTGGTGCGCCCCAAGGCGATACACTAGGCCTGATAAACCCCTTTGCTAACAACTCCTCTAGCTGCTCCTTCAACTCCTTCAACTCCTTAGGGGCCATACGGTACGACGGAATAGATATAGGTTGAGTGCCTGGGGCCAAATCAATGCAGAAATTAATATCACGATCCGGAGATATGCCGGGCAGATCAGAAGGAAACATATCGTCGAACTCTCGAACTACTAGCACTGAATCAATCGTCGGAGACTCTGCAGTGACGTCTCAAACATAAGCTAGATAGGCCAAACACCCCTTCTCGACCATGTGTCGAGCCTTCAGGAAAGAAATAACCCTGCTAGGCATATCAATTGTGGAACCCTTCCACTCCAATCTCGGCGATCCTGGCATCGCTAGTGCAACAGTCTTGGCATGGCAATCAAGGACGACGTGATATGGAGATAACCAATCCATGCCTAGGATGACCTCAAAATCAATCATATCGAGCAACAGAAGATCAAATCTAGTCTCGAGACCACAGAGTGACCACACAGGACCGGTAGATCCGATCCACAACCACAGAATCACCCACAGGGGTGGACACATGAACAGGAACACCTAAGGGCTCAGGAGAAATAAATAGGAAGCGAGCGAATAGAGATGATAAATATGAATAAGTAGACCCTGGATCAAATAATACCGAAGCATACCTACCACCAACGGGAATAATACCTGTGATGACGGCATCTGAGGCCAATGCATCTGGCCTGGCTGGAAGAGCATAGAACCTGGCTGGAGCGCCGGCTTTCTGACCTCCACCTGACTGAGTAGTAGCTGGATGACCTCTCCCTGTCTGGCCTCCACCTCTAGGACGGCCTCTACCCGTCTTCCCTCCACCTCTAGGTGGCTGGGCAGCTGATGCTGGAGTCATGGGTTGCTGACCCTGCTGCACTGCCTTGCCCCGAAGTCTGGGGCAATGCCTCCTCATGTGACCAGGATCCCCGCACTCAAAGCAACTCCGCGGTGCGGCGACCTGCTGCCCCGAGGACTGACCCTGATGACCTGAAAATCCACTGGAAGAAGCCTGAATAGTCGGTGGACGGTATGAACCCTCCGTCATAGCACTGAAATGAGGACTGGAAGAATCTAGAGGACATGAATACCCACTGGAGGTGCCCTGAATAGCTGGAGGGAGATAAGAACTCTCCGGCATGGCGCTAAAATAGGAACGCGCGGGAGCACCCCGAGCAATTGGTGGTGCTGAAACTGGGGGCCTACTGGGCTGACCCCTACTGAACTGACCTCTACCCTTAGCCGGGGCGCCTCTAAACTCTCCGGATAATATGGCCCTCTTATCCTACTGCATCTGCTCTCTACCCCTCAGAAGATAACCCTCAATCCTGCGTGCGATCTCAACCACTAGCTGGTACCCTGTACCCATCTCTACCTCCTGAGCTATACCAGACCGGATGGTGGGATGTAATCCCGCAACAAACCTCCGTACTCTCTCTACCTCTGTGGGAAGTATCATAAGTGCATGGCGAGACAACTCAGAGAACCTCGCCTCGTAGTCGATCACTGATATCTGACCCTGCTCTAGGAGCTCAAACTGATACCGCAGCTCTTCCCTCTTTGAGGGCGGAATGTATCGATCCAAGAATAACTGAGTCAACTGACCCCAAGTGAGGGGAGGAGAACCTGCTGGCCTGCCAAGTACATAGGACTGCCACCATCTACGCGCTCTGCCCTCAAGCTGAAAAGTAGTGAAGTCAACTCCATGCGAATCCAATATCCTCATGTTGTGCAGCCTGTCCCTGCACCTGTCTATGAAGTCCTGAGCATACTCATGATTCTCACCCTCGAAGACTGGAGGATGAAGCCTGGTCCATCTGTCTAGTAGCTTCTGTGGATCACCATCCACAGCTGGCCTGGGCTGGGGTGCCATTGCAGCAACTGGCTGAGCCCCATCTGCGGGTAGTGCACCCGGAGTTTGATACACCGCAGCTGCATGGCCTGAAGCCTGAGCAGTTCGGGTCTGGGCCCCCCCTCCTGCCTGTGAAGTGGCTGGGTCTGCTGGAAATAACCCAGCCTGAGTCATAGTATCCATGAACCGTAGCATGCGGCCCATGACCTCCTGAAATCCCGGTGCTGTCATGAAATCCGCCGGGGTAGGCTCAGCTGCGGGCACCTCGCCCTGCTCCTCAATAATAGGGTCCTCCACAGGATCTGCTGGTGGTGCAACTGGAATAGCTCTGGGATGCCCTCATCCTCTACCACGGGCCGGTGCCCTCCCCCGGCCTCTACCTCGGCCTCTAGCAACGGGGGGAGCAGCTCATCCCGGGTCCGGAACGTCAGCGGTACGAGTTCTCACCATCTATGAGAGAATAGAAGAGGGAAATTTAGTACTCTAAGCACTGCACGACAGGAAATGAATAAAGAGTAGTCCTTCCTAATACCCTATAGCCTCTCGAAGATAAATACAGACGTCTCCGTACCGATCAACAAGACTCTATCAGGTTTGCCCATAACTCGTGAGACCTACGTGAACCTGATACCATGTTGTCACGACCCATTTTCACAATAGGTCATGAAGGCTCCTGACACCCTTGTCAGGCAAGCCATTTGCGGAAACATTTCTATATACTTATGTTGCTCTTAAATAAAAATAAGTGAAATAAACACTCAAAGTGGAATATAAACCAGAAGAACTGAATACTGTAATAATATGACTACACAACCCAAAAATGATCGTCTACCAAAGTGTGTGCCAGAACCTGGTGTCACAAGCTACGGGCAACTAGTAGAATATACATCCAAAAGAATACCACACTACCCTACTGTCTGGATCCGAATAGACAGAAAATAACAATACAAAAGAAAGACTTCTTCGGCTGCGGATTGACATGGAAGGAAAGCAGCTCACCGTAGAAGTCCCAAGCCTGCTCACGAATGCGCACCAGAGAAGTAACCGGATCCACCTGCCTCAGACCCTGTACATTTAAGTACAGAACCGTAGCATGAGTACATAAATAATATGTACCCAGTGAGTATCCGGCCTAATCTCGAAGAAGTAGAGACGAGAGGTTGACTTGATACTTACTAGGGTCAAGATAATATAATATAATTATGCTATTCTAAGCGTGAAAGTCACCAATATTCAACAAGTTATAACAAAAAGAAATAGTCATGTTGTCGTCCTTATTTCAGTTAAAGCAAGACCCCTACTGCTCAGGCTCCAGGCCATGCAACGGCAGTATATCAGACTCTGGGTGCAATACCCGCAGATGGGGCTCAGCTAGTTGCTGCAGTGGCACCCCAGCCCAGGCCAGCTATGGATGGTGACCCACAGAAGCTATTAGACAGATGGACCAGGCTTCATCCTCCGGTATTCGGGGGTGAGCGTCATGAGGATGCCCAGGACTTCATTGACCGGTGCAGGGACAGACTGCACAACATGAGGATATTGGAGTCGCATGGTGTTGACTTTACTACTTTTCAGCTCGAGGGCAGGGCCTGTAGATGGTGGCAGTCCTATATTCTTGGCAGGCCAGCGGGTTCTCCTCCGATCACTTGGGGTGAGTTCGTGCAGTTATTCTTGGACAGATACATTCCGCCATCTGAGAGGGAGAAGCTGCGGTACCAGTTTGAGCAGCTCGAGCAGGGTCAGATGTTTGTGACTGACTATGAGGCGAGGTTTTCTGAGTTGTCCCGCCATGCACTCATGATACTTTCTACAGATGCAGAGAGGGTGCGGAGGTTTGTCGCAGGGTTGCAGCCCGGGATTCGGTTTAGTATGGCTCGAGAGGTAGAGATGGGCATAGGGTATCAGCTAGTGGTCGAGATTGCTCGTCGGATTGAGGGATATCGCCAGAGGGGTAGAGAGCAGATACAACAGGATAAGAGAGCTAGGTTCTCCGGTGAGTTCAGGGGTGCCCCAACTAGGGGCAGAGGTCAGTTCGGGAGGGGCCAGTCTAGTAGGCCACCAGTTTCAGCACCACCACCTGCTCGGGGGCCTCCAGCACGCCCCTATTTCAGTGCTATGCCAGAGAGTTCCTACCGCCCGCCAGCTATCCAGGGTTCCCCCAGTGGGCATTCAGGCCCCCATGGTCCCCCTGACCCTTATTTCAATGCCATGCCGGAGAGTTCATGCCGTCCTCCAGCTATCCGGGGTTCTTCCGGTAGGTATTCAGGTCAGCAGACTCAGACTCCAGGGCAGCAGGCTATGGCGCCTAACTAGAGGTGGAGGCCAGACAGGGAGAGGTCAGCCGGCTACTACTCAGTCAGGTGGAGGTCAGACAGCCGGCGCTCCAGCCAGGTTCTATGCTCTTCCAGCCAGGCCGGATGCATTGGCCTCAGATGCCGTCATCACAGGTATTATTCCCGTTGGTGGTAGGGATGCTTCGGTATTATTTGATCCAGGGTCTACTTATTCATATGTATCATCTCTGTTCGCTCACTTCCTGGTTATTTCTCCTGAGCCCTTGGGTGTTCCTGTTCATGTGTCCACACCTGTGGGTGATTCTGTGGTTGTGGATCGGATCTACCGGTCCTGTGTGGTCACTTTCTGTGGTCTCGAGACTAGAGCTGATCTTCTGTTGCTCGATATGATTGATTTTGAGGTCATCTTGGGCAGGGATTGGCTATCTCCATATCATGCCGTCCTTGATTGCCATACCAAGACTGTTTCACTAGTGATGCCAGGATCGCCGAGATTGGAGTGGAAGGGTTCCACAGTTGACATGCCTAGCAGGGTTATCTCTTTCCTGAAGGCTCAGCACATGGTTAGAAAAGGGTGTTTGGCTTACTTAGCTTATGTTTGAGACACCACTGCAGAGTCTCCGACGATTGATTCAGTGCCAGTAGTTCGAGAGTTCGCCGATGTGTTTCCTTCTGATCTGCCCGGCATGCCTCCGGATCGTGATATTGATTTCTGCATTGATTTGGCCCCAGGCACTCAGCCTATATCCATTCCACCGTACCGTATGGCCCCTAAGGAGTTGAAGGAGTTGAAGGAGCAGCTAGAGGAGTTGTTAGCAAAGGGGTTTATCAGGCCCAGTGTATCGCCTTGGGGCGCACCAGTGCTATTTGTGAAGAAGAAGGATGGGACCATGCGGATGTGCATTGATTACCGCCAGTTGAACAAGGTCACCATCAAGAACAAGTACCCGCTGCCTCGTATTGATGATTTGTTCGACCAGCTGCAGGGTGCTAGGGTGTTCTCTAAGATTGACCTGAGGTCAGGATATCATCAGCTGAAGATTCGGGACTCGGATGTTCCGAAGACTGCATTCCGGACTAGATATGGCCATTATGAGTTTCTAGTGATGTCCTTTGGCTTGACCAATGCGCCAGCAGCATTTATGGATCTGATGAACAGGGTATTCAGGCCTTATATTGATTCCTTCGTCATCGTCTTCATTGACGACATCTTGATATACTCGCGTAGACTGGGAGAGCACGAGCAACATTTGAGAGTAGTGCTTCAGACCTTGCGAGAGCAGCAGCTGTATGCTAAGTTCTCCAAGTGTGAGTTTTTGCTCGAGTCTGTGGCATTCTTGGGGCATATTATGTCCGGAGATGGTATTAAGGTGGATCCCAAGAAGATTGACGGAGTTCAGAGTTGGCCACGTCCCACTTCAGTGACCGAGATCAGGAGTTTTCTCCGATTAGCAGGTTATTACCGGCGATTCGTGCAGGGCTTTTCATCTATTGCATCACCCTTGACGAGACTGACTCAGAAGGGTGCCCCATTCATTTGGTCCGATGATTGTGAGGAGAGCTTCCAGAAGCTCAAGACAGCTTTGACTACGCACCAGTTCTTGTATTGCCTTCCGGTACAGGGATGTATACGGTGTATTGCGACGCTTCACGCGTTGGTCTGGGATGTGTGTTGATGCAGGAGGGGAGAGTTATTGCATATGCCTCGCGTCAGTTGAAGATTCATTAGAAAAATTACCCCGTGCACGATCTGGAGTTGGCGGCGATTGTTCATGCTCTTAAGATATGGAGGCACTATTTGTATGGGGTGCCTTGTGAGGTTTACACCGATCACCGCAGCCTACAGCATTTGTTCAAGCAGAGGGATCTCAATTTGAGGCAGCACAGGTGGCTTGAGTTGCTGAAGGATTATGACATCACCATTCTTTATCATCCGGGCAAGGCAAATGTGGTCGCGGATGCCCTGAGCAGGAAGGCGGAGAGCATGGGTAGCCTAGCATTCATTCCAGCAGAGGAGAGGCCACTAGCCTTGGACATTTAGTCCTTGGCTAACAGACTTGTGAGGTTGGACATTTCAGAGCCCAGTCGAGTTCTAGCGTGTGTGGTCGCCCAGTCTTCGTTATTGGGGGAGATCAAGGCCCGGCAGTATGATGATCCACATTTGGCAGTCCTCAGAGAGACAGTACTTCAGGGAGGTGCCAGGGAGATTTTTATTGGCGAGGATGGTGTGCTGCGGCTCCAGGGCCGTCTATGTGTTCCTAATGTTGATGGTCTCAAGGAGCTGATTCTAGAAGAGGCCCACAGTTTGAGGTTATTCTATTCACCTGGGAGTCACGAAGATGTATCGTGATTTGAGGCAGCACTACTGGTGGCGGGGGATGAAGAATGGCATAGTGAAGTATGTGACTAAGTGTTTGAATTGCCAGCAGGTAGAGTATGAACATCAGAGACCAGGAGGCCTACTTCAGCGGATGCCTATACCAGCGTGGAAGTGGGAGCGCATTACTATGGACTTCGTAGTTGGGTTACCGCGGACCTTGCGGAAGGTTGATTCAGTGTGGGTCATTGTGGATAGATTGACCAAGTCGGCCCATTTGATTCCAGTGGCGACTACTTATACAGCAGAGAGGTATGCTCAGATCTATATTCGGGAGATAGTCCGATTGCATGGTGTGCCAGTGTCTATCATATCAGACAGAGGCCCTCAGTTCACTTCCCATTTCTGGAGAGCCGTGCAGAGCGAGTTGGGGACTCGTGTAGAGCTTAGCATAGAATTCCATCCTCAGACCGACGGACAGTCGGAGCGGACGGTGCAGATTTTGGAGGATATGCTTAGAGCATGTGCGATTGATTTTGTAGGGCAGTGGGATCAGTTCTTGCCTCTAGTAGAGTTCGCATACAACAACAGCTATCAGTCCAGCATAGAGATGGCCCCATATGAGGCTTTATATGGTCGACGATGTCGCTCTCCCATCGGGTGGTTTGAGCCTGGCGAGGCTAAGTTACTTGGTACAGATTTGGTACAGGATGCCTTGAATAAGGTAAAGATGATTCAGGAGAGGCTTCGCACAGCTCAGTCCAGGCAAAAGATCTACACGGATCAGAAGGCGCGGGATGTATCATTTATGGTTGGCGAGAAGGTTCTCTTGAAAGTCTCGCCCATGAAGGGTATTATGAGGTTCGGGAAGAAGGGCGAGTTGAGCCCAAGGTTTATTGGCCCCTTTGAGGTGTTGAGGAGAGTTGGGGAGGTTGTTTATGAGCTTGCCTTACTCCCTAGTTTATCAGGAGTTCACCCAGTCTTTCATGTTTCGATGCTTCGGAAATATCATTCAGCTAGATGAGAGCTTGGGCTATGAGGAGGAGCCAGTTGCTATTATTGATAGACAGGATCGCCAGTTGAGGTCCAAGAAGATTTCTGCGGTGAGAGTCCAGTGGAGGGGCCAACCGGTCGAGGAGGCGACCTGGGAGTCCGAGGAGGACATGCGGAGCAGATATCCCCACTTATTCAGCAGTCCAGGTACTTTTCTATGTCCGTTCGAGGACGAACGTTTGTTTAAGAGGTGGAGAATGTAACGACCCGACCGGTCGTTTTGCCTTTTAGAACCCCGTTCCCCTAAATAAAGCCCCCTTTACTTGCTTTAACTAATTTACTACTTGCGGGGGCGATTGGTTCGAGGATTGGAAGGGTTTTGAGTAAAAATATGCCCATTTGCTTCTTTAGGATTTCTTAAAAAGACCAAGTTTGACTTCGGTCAACATTTTGGGAAAACGGGCCCGGATTCATGATTGGGCAATTTCTGAGGGTCCGTGGGAAAATATGGGACCTGGGCGTGTGTCCGGAATCGAATTCCGAGGTCCCTAGCCCGAGTAATGAATTTTTATCTAAAATTGTTTAATTGAAGCTCTAAAGAATTAAAGAAACTAAGAAATCATTGATTCCCTAGGTATTAGGCTCGGATTATGGTTTTGAAGTTTGGTATAGGTCCGTAATTTCTTTTAAGACTTGCCCGTAAAATTTGGTGCCAATCCGAGTAGTTTAAGGGCGTTTTGACCCGTTAGAGGAGAGTTAAGAACTTGAGGATTCAATAGTTTGATTCATTTGGTTTTAGGGGGTGATTCCAAGATTTAGCATTGTTTTGGGAGTTTCGAGGGTTCGAGTAGGTCCGCCTCGTGATTTCATACTTTTCGGTATGTTCGGGCGGGGCTCGGGAGCCCCGAGCGTCAAACGAGCGAGGTTCGAGCGAAGTAGAAAAACTTAAATAGAGCTGGAGGTTTTGCTGCTTCTGTCATAACCGCATCTGCGGTTCTGAGCCGCAGAAGCGGGACCACAGATGCGGTCAGGCCATCGCAGAAGCGAAAGGGGGAGGCCCAGGAAAAGCCGCAGAAGCGGCCCAGGGACCGCAGAAGCGGTTGTGCTTATGCGATCCCCAGACCGCAGATGCAATCCAGCCCTTTTAGGCCCAAGCCGCAGAAGCGGCCCAATAACCGCAGAAGCGGTTCTGCATATGCGGGCCTCAGACTGCAGAAGCGGTCCAATCCCCTCTTGCCCAGTTCCGCAGATGCGGCCCCATCTTCGCAGATGCGGGATCGCAGATGCGGTCCCCTAACCGCAGAAGCGGAAATCGCTGGGCAGTGGCCTTCATTTAATTCGAACTCAGACATCATTTTTTATTTTACACTTCACACTTAGGCGATTTGGGGGCTTCCAAAGAGAGGGTTCCAACATAGCACTTCAAAGTTACTCCCATTCATTATTAGTTATATACATGTATATTAGGTAGATTAAACACTAAAAATCAGATAAAATCAAAGGGTTAGAGCTATACCTAGGGTTTTAATAAAATTAAGATTTAAGCATGAAATTTGATAGGGAATGGACTAGATATTATATATTATTTGATCCTTTGGTTGTAGAGAACAATTTTCTTCGAAAAATATCGGAATCCGGGCACGTGAGCCCGGGGTCGGAATTTAGGAAACTAGTGGAAAAGGTTGGGAAATTACTTAAATAGTTAGAATTCGACCTTTTAAGCCTTTATTGACTAGTTCTTACCTATTTTAACTAGTTTGCGATCGTTCGGCTTCGAATTAAGAGCTTGGGCTTGTTCTCGATATTGGGAGCACGCTTTGGTGCGAGGTGAGTCTCTTTTCTAACCTTGTAAGAGGGAATTGTCCCCATAGGATTAATAATTGAGTAATTGTTGCTAAATGCGGGGGCTACGCATGTGCTAGGTGACGAGAGTCCGTGCGTAGCTACTACTATGTTAATGGTCCGGGTAGTTTAGGACCCATATCATGCTTATTTTACGTGACTCTCTATATTATCTTATTACTACGAGCACCTAGGATATGCTAGAGATTTAAAAAGGGAATAAGAACGTACTTGTAGAATTGTTAAAGTCTTGCTTGGCATTTATGACTATTGATGTGCCTTGTGTGTATACTTGATATTTCTTCTTATTTGTGGATCGGGCCGATCGCCTCGGTATGAATAGATGGATCTATAGGCGCGTCGTCGACCCTCGGCAAGTGCACAGTTTATTTCTGTTGGATCGGGTTGTCGCCTCGGCATATTTGCGCATGCTTATATAGCTTTGCCTGAGATTGTTAAATATTGGTACTGCTTTCATGGCCCGAAATGCATTGATAATTGTAACTGTAGTAATCGATTAATCGGAATCCTAGCAATAATATGACTTATATGCCTTGTTGTAACTGCTGCCTATGAAAGATTTTCATTGTTAAACTTATACTCATAATATTATCTGACCCTAGTGAGTATCAAATCGACCTCTCGTCTCTACTTCTTCGAGATTAGGCGGGATACTCACTGGGTACATATTGTTTATGTACTCATGCTACGCTTCTGTACTTAAATGTACAAGGTCTGAGGCAGGTGGATCCGGTTATTTCTCTGGTGCGCATTCGTGAGCAGACTTAGGACTTCTACGGTGAGCTGCTTTCCTTCCATGTCGATCCGCAGCCGAAGAAGTCTTTCTTTTGCATTGTTATTTTCTGTCTATTCTGATCCAGACAGTAGGGTAGTGTGGTATTCTTTTGGGTTCTATATTCTACTAGTTGCCCGTAGCTTGTGACACCAGGTTCTGGCACACACTTTGGTAGACGAGTATTTTGGGGTTGTGTAACTATTTTATTATAGTATTTATCTCTCCTGGTTTTAAATTCCAAGTTGAGTGCTTATTCCACTTATTCTAATTAAAAACAATATGATTATTTTAGTAATATTTCCGCAATGGCTTGCCTGACAAGGGTGTCAGGCGCCCTCATGACCTATTGTGAAAATGGGTCGTGACACAATCACACCGAGGTCGACGGCCCGCTCCAACAGAGTTAAAATGTGTACTATCGAGGGTCGTACGGCACGAACCATAGATGCATCTATTCTCACCGAGGCGATCAGCCCGATCCATAAATATCAAGAAAAACCTCAAGAATGCACACGAAGATTCATACATATATCAGGAAGCTCTTACCAAGGCTTAGCAAGTTCATACGTTCACTTCATGTTTCCTTTAAGTCTGTAGCATATCATGAATGATCATAGTGGCAATTTAAACAAGAGATACTTTCAAATTAGGCATGATGTGGGTCCTAAACTACCCATACAATTAATATCATAGTAGCTGCGCACGGACCCTCATCACCTAGTACGTACGTAGCCCCGCATTTAGCAACAATTATTCGGTTATTACACCTATGGGGACAATTTCCTCTTACAAGGTTAGAAAGGAGACTCACCTCGCTCCAAAGCGTGCTCCCAATATCGAGAACAAGCCCAAGCTCTTAATTCGAAGCCGAACGATCACAAACTTGTTAAAATAGGTAAGAACTAGTCAATAAAGGCTTAAAAGGTCGAATTCTAACTATTTAAGTAATTTCCCAACCTTTTCCACAAGTTTCCTAAATTTCGACCCCGGGCCCACGTGCCCAGATTCCGATATTTTTCGAAGGAAAATGTTCTCTACAACCTAAGGATCAATAATATATAAATTCTAGATGCTTAAATCTTAATTCTATCAAAACCCTAGGTCTAGCTCTAACCCTTTGATTTTATCTAATTTTTAGTGTTTAATCTACCTAATATACATGTATTTAAACTAATAATGAATGTGAGTAACTTACCTTGAAGTGCTATGTTGAAACCCTCTCTTTGGAAGCCCCCAAATCGCCTAAGTGTGGAGTGTAAAATGAAAAATGGTGTTTGAGTTCGAATTAAATGAAGGCCACTGCCCAGCGATTTCCGCTTCTGCGGTTAGGGGACCGCATCTGCGAAGATGGGGCCGCATCTGCGGAGCTGGGCAAGAGGGGATTGGACCGCTTCTGCGGTCTGAGGCCCGCATATGCAGAACCGCTTCTGCGGTTACTAGGCCGCTTCTGCGGCTTGGGCCTAAAGTAACTGGACCACATCTGCGGTCTGGGGATCGCATAAGCGGAACCGCTTCTGCGGTCCCTGGGCTGCTTCTGCGGTTTTCCCCTTGGCCTGTCCTTTTCACTTCTGCGATGGCCTGACCGCATCTGCGGTCCCGCTTCTACGGCTCAAGAACCGCAGATGCGGTTATGACAGAAGCAGCAATTCTTCAGCTCTTCCTAAGTTTTTCTACTTCGCTCGAACCTCACTCGTTTGATGCTCGGGGCTCCCGAGCCCCGCCCGAACATACCGACAAGTCTGAAATCACGAGGCGGACCTACCCGAACCCTCGGATCACTCAAAACAACGCTAAATCTAGGAATCACCCCCTAAAAGCAAATGAATCAAACTATTGAATCTTCAGGTTCTTAATTCTCCTCTAACGGGTCAAAACGCCCTTAAACTACTCGGATTGACACCAAATTTTACGGGCTTAAACGACATTACGGACCTGTACCAAGCTTCGGAACCAAAATCCGAGCCCGATACCTAGGGAATCAATGATTACTTAGTTTATTTAATTCCTTAAAGCTTCAATTAAACAATTTTAGATAAAAATTCATTATTCGGGCCAGGGACCTCGGAATTCGATTCCGGGCACAGGCCCAGGTCCTATATTTTCCCACGGACCCTCAGAAATTGTCCAATCACGAATCCGGGCCCGTTTTCTCAAAATGTTGACCGAAGTCAAACTTGGTCTTTTTAAGAATTCCTAAAGAAGCAAATGGGCATATTTTTACTCAAAACCCTTCCAATCCCCGAACCAATCGCCCCCGCAAGTCGTAAATTAGTTAAAGCAAATACGGGAGGCTTTATTTAGGGGAACGGGGTTCTAAAAGACAAAACGACCGGTCGGATCGTTACAGACACTAACATACGTAAGAAATAACAAACTTGACAACGAACATGTACGGTAGAAGGCCATTTGGTATTAAAGTATTTAAGTATTTTTCTTGGTTGTAATTATCGGTATCATCTTCTGCTGAGTCAAAACTGAAAAATATTTTATTTTTACCATAACCTTAGCAATCAACCTTTTATATAGTTGATCAACATATTCATTTATGCTAGCTAAGATAACTCTTTAACTTCTATCATGTAATTTTCATAAATTGCATTTTAATCTAATGATGAAACTATTTTCTTTATTAAATGCACCACTATTACCATTGGGGTTGATAACCAAGTGTTCTAGAAGAACCAAATCATCTTTTATTGGTTGCTCTTCTTCGTTTCTGACACTAGCAAGAAGTCACTGAATGCTGGATCTGTTCTTATTTGTATATTTCTTGTCATTTGAATAATTTTCATTTGAGGTCATAAGTATAATTTTGGCAAGCTAGCTTTTACAGTTTCTGCTTTGGTCAATTTTAGAACTACTGATCGTACTTGACAGAAATCACCTCCCAAACTATTACTTTTCCACCAAATGGTTATATCTCTGAAACTCTGGGCGATTGTTTCGATCGTTTGACACTTAGCCAAAAGCGCTTCATTCATATCACTCTTGCTTTCCTTATAAATTTAGCACTATTGCTCTGCTTTGATATATTTCTGATGGTTATTTCAGATATTTGGAGAGGTATATCAAATCTAAAGTGAGTGGTACGGTCTCATAATAAAATCGTTGCTGGTACACCACTTGTTCTTATTGCTAACAATATCACGCCTCTGGATCTGATATTTGCAAGTAATGCATGACATATGACTATTATTTTGATTTCGCCGATATCTACAAAGGATAATCTCGCTATACCAAAGTCGACTTCATATAATATAGTCTTGAAAGCTTATTCTTGTTCAGGATTTAGCTTTATTGTGCTTTCTCAAAGATTTTTATGGCATTCTTAATATTATACTAATCTTTTTTACTTTGTGATCATTTTTTTTTAATATCTAACACTCTTTTTATGGAATAAATTAATGTACCCTAAGATTTTTTTTTAACTTGAAAAATAATTTTACTCATATGATGAATTTAAAAAATAATTTAATTGGATTCTCTTGTTAAATAACAAATTGAAAGATTTGATTATTTTGTTTTAACATAAAATATAATTTATTTTATGTTGATTTAGATTCTTAATATTAGTTCATCTCATGTTTGAATATTTAACCGTAATTATAATTTTATTCACCATAAACTTTATTTGCAAGGAGTAAAAAGATCGATCTGACATTCCACTTTTAGATATTTATGTTTGCAAAATAATTAGTGATATTGGCTCTTACCAACCTTTTTTTTTTCTCACACATTTATATTCTTAAAATTTTCTTAGTTGTTCTTTAATGATTGGGTATATTTTTTTATATTACACGAAAAATAATAATAAAAAAACTATTATTTGTGTAAGAAAGAAGTTCAAATATAATATTATAATAATATATTACCATAGGTATTTTTTCTCAATTTCAACGCTTTATGCAATTCGTTTAGCATTTCTTTTATTTTGTTCTTGGCATTTAATATTATAGAGTGGTAATGTATTACCAATATGGAGGATTCATATGAAATTGATTTTTTTAAACCTTCCTATATATTTTAATAAGAATTCAATAGACAAGATTTAATTAATTTTAAAATATTAATTATTAAAAAAATTAACATGTTCCTAAAGGTATTAGGTTTACATGCTAACATGCAGTATTATATATTTATGTTCGAAAATAACTTTACTAATAGGATTCCTAAAGGTAATCATGTAGGATTCCTAATGTGTAGTATTATGTCATAAAACTAATAGGATTACAAGGTTAATGTCTATAATTCCGATTATGTTCTTTTATTGTGAGTTATTATGCTTAATATTAAAAGGTTATTTTTGTAATCCAACATTTTATTCATGCTTTTATAATAATATTAGTCTCTATGTCACGTGCCTCGCACGTGTAATTCTTACAACTATTTTTAACTTATATTTAAAGATAATAGACTATTTTTGCAAAATAAATAATTTAGATCATCTTTTAATTTGTATATGTAACAAAACAAGGCATCAAAGAGTGCAAGTTTCAGTTTTTGATAATAATTATATTTGTGTTGCTTAGATACATTTTCAACTTATTGTATTTTAGTGAAATTCATCTTGGTCTCTCCTATTTGTTTCAAGTTATTCGTTTAACTTCATTTCCATCTCTATGTACTCATATTATTTTATGGAGTAGATAATGAAACATAACCTTTCCTAATTATTGAAAAGTTCACTTCTCTATGCAAAATAAAAAATAAAAAAATTACATGTACAAATTAAGTAATAAAACACAATTTGAAAGAGGCATGGGCACTGAGGTTCATCCAAATACTCAAGACCTGAATTACTGATATAATAACAAGGCAACAAATTAACAACATGCCACTTCTAACCATATTTTGAAAGAAAAGATTATCTTGAATTTTAATAAAAATGCTTTAACGGCTATAAGGATACACCAAAAATTTGCATTTACTATCTTTACTTCAAGAACAAACCTGAAGATCATACGCCCACAATCTCCATTTTAGTGAAGTTGTTGTTTTTATTATATAATAGGAGTAACAGATATACCAAAGTAGGTACACCAAAAATTAATTTAAACAAAAATCTTAGAGCACTTGGAGTGCAAAATAACTATCAGTTGTCCAAGAACATAATCCTTATCGATATCAAGACCAAAAAAAGAAAGAGTTCCAACTGCTCCTATTGAGTAAAAATATACTAAACCTGTAAGTATTATTCATTAGGAGAAGGTACTTTGTCAAATTTAGAGAAAGTGGAGTAAATTTTGATTCAAATTTAAACTGCATTCAATATGGTGCAACTCCCTCGCTCTATTTGTGTTTGTATCAATTCCTACTGATGTAGGGGGGGGGGGGGGATATCTAATAATCACCAAAATTAGATTTACCTACTTATATTTACCTTCTCAAAGTTGGAGGTACGATAGCGAGACATGCTAGGGCTGTTAGAGCGACAAATATCTACTATTAAACTATTAAATATGTTTTAAGTATGTTTGATTGTTTCCTAAAAGAAGTAAAGTTGTTAGTTAGGAACAATTCTAATTTCACTGTAATTTTTAATGATATTGAATCCTTTTTTGATTATCTTATTATTTCAGTTCTTATCAGCTCATTCTCTATTTTGTTAAAAAAATCAAAAGATAAGTAAGCATCTATACGAAGAAGGGGGTAGCAATGTGTTGGTGCGGAAGGATAAATCCAAAGTTAATTTGGATTGGAGTATTCTACCTTCACACTTTTACCTTTTTGCTCGGATGTGTAGTTTAAATTGGAAAAGATCACAATCTTAAGTAATTTAATTGTATCTTTAAATTATGTTTCGAAAATATTTTAGTTTAACATTTAGTCCAAATTATTCGTGCTTTATAATAATATAGATTAACTTTTGGTGGTTTTAAATAACTAATTAAAAAAATTTCTAAGTAGTTGGTACATGTTTTTGTTCTTTTATTTATTTTTTCTCTTTTTCTCTGTGACGTGCGTACCAACAATCTCATATCTTTTGATAAATTCACTGATCATTTTCTAAACATCTCCCGACAGTACAACACTCAAAAAGCAAAATATACATAGAAAAAGTCTACCTTTAATTTCCCCCAAATTATGTATTTCAAGAAAAAAGTAAAAAGAGAAAATTAGCCTTTTAAATCTAACACAACAATTAGAACGTTTTGGTTGCCATGTTATGTTGTCATGTTAATCTAGGAAAAGTAAGTAATTTTATTCTGAATGTTACAGTTGTAGGAAAATAGCAATTTTTAGTTGATATTTTTTCCAAAATTTATTATAAGTTCTGAAATATCATTCGACACGGAATTGAATCTTTAATGAAATAAATTTTTATTATGAAGTTTCATTATAAATTTTAATAACTCTATTATTACTTAACTTTAAATTTTTATATCTTATATTTTATCCAACACAAATTATTTATAAAAAATAGTTAGCTTTTGAAGAATATAAAATTAATTCGTTACAATTTTGACATGATAGAATAATAAGTTATTTTACTCTATATTTTCTTTGATTAACTTATTATTTCAGTTAGCATATTTTCTTTGCCTTGTCTAAAAGTAAAAAAAAAAAAGTTAAAAAAGAAAAGCTTAAAATAAACTAAACAAAAAACTCCCACAAGACCCAACTCAAGGGTAGGGGTGTTCATAAAAATCCGAAAAATCGAACCAAACCAAAAACGAAACCAAACCGACCAAAAAAACCGATAATTTTTTTTTTGGTTTGGTTTTGGTTTTGAATTTTAAAAACCGATCAAATTTGGTTTGGTTTTGGTTTTAATCAAAAAAAACCCGAACCAAATCGACTATAGGAGTAGCTATTTTAAATTTATTATTACACCTATATATATATATATGTATATTTTTATACAAAGCAAAGTTTCAAAAATTTAATGGTAAATGTTAATAGTTTGCACTTTTAGTACAGTTCTTTACCTTTACATTCTAGTTTGATTGGTAATTTTCTTTTGTTAAGTGTAAGAATCCATTTCGTGTTAAAAATAATATATTTTTAATTGAGTCCTTAAATTATTCATCACTATCGATTCGATTGATATCAATATATCTTGGTAAATAATGGATTTCCCAAAGGCCAATTCATTTGATATTGTTACGTTGAAAATGTTGGTTACCGAATAGTGTGTGGTTAGTGTATGTCTTATATTTAAGAAAAAAATCGATAAAATAACCGAAAAAACCAAAAAACGACACAAAATCCGACATAAACCGAATCGAGAAAAAATCGGCTTAATTGTTGGTTTGGTTCTAACATTTGAAAACCGACTTACTTGGTTGGTTCTTTAAGAGAAAAACCGATACAAACCGAACTACTGAACATCCGCCTACTCACGGGCAACATCAATTTCGAATACAGAAAGTCTATTTTAGCCGAAGTAGTATTTTATAGAATTTTACTTATATATTTTTGACCAAAATATGACCTACAAAGTTGTGTGAAGAATAATGTAAAAAGGGATATTTTATCCAGTTATTATTCAATGAGTCTTGCTTATAATGAAGTAGAGAAGTAACAACAATCTGACGAAGAACCCATTTACGTCCTAATCAAAACTAAAACTATTGAAATGGTTAATACCCGTTCTTGTAAAAAAAAGAAAAAATTGTTAGAACCCATTACAAATTAGGGATATTTCAGGCAAAAATCTTAAATACTAAGAGGGTGTTTGGCTAAGCTTATAAGCTGGTCAAACTAGCTTATAAGCACTTTTCGGCTTATCTATGCGTTTGGTAAAGCTAAAAGTGCTTATAAGCCAAGTGCTTATAAGTCAAAAATAAACCAAAAAGTCATAAGCTGGTCACCCACAGCTTATGAATTTTAGCTTATAAGACTTTAAGTTTGACCAAGGATTTTTGCTGTTTTATCCTTAAAATATTCCTTTTTAGAACAAAACTCCTACATCGATGCTCATTGCCTCAAATATTAAAACTAACCCCCCCCCCCCCCCCTTCCCACCTCTTCAAGTCTACAATTCTCATTGACTATTTAAGATAAACAAATTCTCTGTTCCTTTGCATACTTATATCTATGTGGTTGTTTATTAATCTTTGAACTGTATGTAATAAATGAGGACATATCAAACTTATGGTGTATTGTTTTCTAAGTGTTGTGGTGATGAAGACAATGTTTGTTTCTCGTCAAATAATTTGTCCTATTTAGGTTTATTTTTTACTGAAAAACTTTTATCAATTTATTAATAATTATAACTTATGATTATATGCTTTTCATAAAATAAAATATATTTATCATAAAAATTATCTTATCTAAGCACAGTTGTATTTAAAATAAAATAACAAATAGAATAATTTGTATTTGAATCGATCTGGAATCTAAAATTTTGAACAAATCACGCCCTTATAAGTGTAAACAGTTCTAAGGTTATTTAAGTCATTTTAACAGAAAAAGAGCTTATCAGCACTTTTTTTATCAAATACTGGAACAACTTATTATCAATTTCAGCACTTGTACCCAAACACGTAACTGCTTATTTATTAAATCAGTTTCAGCACTTAGAAGTGCTTTTCAGCACCTAATGCTTATCAGCTACTTCAAATCAGCTAATCCAAACGGGCTCTAGGTACAGTTTTTATTATAATTACAACTCTTTATTTTAATGGGCATTATTTCCAATTGTATCCTCTTCTTATGCCTTTTAGTGAAAATTATTTTAAGGTTATTTTGGTCTATCAACATTGTATTCGTGCTTTTATAATAATATAGATAGATATAGATAGATATAGATATAGATATAGATAGATATAGATATAGATAGATAGATAGATATAGATATAAATATAAATATATAGATAGATATAGATATAAAGAATTGAGTAATTTAAAAAGAACAAAGACAAGGAAAACATTACTTATCATGAGAGGGTTATACAATAAGCAATATGACAACCTAAAAACTATCGTAAAAGTCTACTATGAGAAATAAGTACACCCTAATTTACAAAAGAAGGCTTTGCCTTCGTTCATATAAACATAAAAATAGAATCTTTAAAATTATATAATGATATATTCTTGAAGCTTATTAACGAAAATTAAGAAATTTATCTAGGGTTTAATGAATCATAAAGTGGATTATCATTGTAATGGGCGTGAAGAACTCCTCTCGGATCAATGGCGTGCCTTTGGAGGTTGGACGTGTTGGAGGAAATAGATCTTCCTTGCCTATAATTATTTCTTCTTGGATGGGAAGAACGAGGGATGAAAACTCCAGTTCCTTTGCTTTCCCTTTTGCAGCTTTGTCCATACATATATTGGGCTTTTCTGGTTGGATCCATCTGTTCTGGGAAGGCCTGGAACAATATATTCAATTTATATAGGGAAAGTGACATTCTCAAAATAATAGCCGAAAAAATATATATCTTTTTGTATATATATACATTTCTGTATACAAAAGAAATATAAACTTTATATACTTTTGCGGTTAATAAATAGTTTCGGCCGCGGACTAATAGTTACGTATTTCAGTAATATATAGTAGATTATAGGCAATTTATCTTATTTTTTATGTTTTTAAGTTCTCACACTGGTATCATGAGAAATTCTTATTAAACTTTTAGTATATAAAAGTTAAACTGAAAAGAAAAAGGATTAAATTAAGATCAAATATATACCTGAAGAGAAACGGAAGAAGAATGAGTTGAAGGGACTCTCTCGTCATCATCCATGATTAGAATGGAGATTTGCTTGCTTAAGTTTGCAAAAAACAAATCGTCTTCTACTTCCATAGCCATTTCCTATGTATTTTTCTCCTCAATTCACTCGCTAGGATCCTTCAGGCTATTTTAGTACTCTCTTCTTGTAACACTGCCTTTTTTTTCATACAGTCAACAGCGTAAATGTGTGATAAATAGTGAAAAGGGCAAGAGTGGGTTCAAGAAAAGGAATTACAAGTGGAATGGCGGGGTCAAGCTAAGAAAGTTAGCTAAGACAAATCTTTCCAAGTCCCACAACTGGATATCATGGAAATGTAATACTATACATATGATATTATCCAGATGGGATAGAGAAGAAAAAAAATAAGAAGCAGAGATGAGGTTGGGGAGCAGCAGCAAAGCAACAGACTACACTTAGATCACATAGCTGAACTAAAGATAGAATTTTTTATCTTTCCCATGTCCCGGAATTTAGCATTTTAATAACACCACTAAAAAACTGTCAAAAAGCATCCACAAAAACCGACCGGAATCCATCAAAAATCGACCGATTTTCGACCGTTTTCAATTGGTCGCTAAAATAATGGTCGCAACAGGGAAACGATCGAAATCGGTCGCTATTTTCCGACCGAAGTTGGTCGGTAACTGTCAAGGCATTTTGACCAGATGTCTGACACAAATTAATTTTACTAACCGACTTCGGTTGGTATTTTTAAAAATATTTTTAACTATTCATTTTTTAATTATTTTTTAATTACTTACCGAAATCGGTCGGTATTGTTAAAATATATAGTTATATACCTTTTTTTGAAATTGTTAATTCCGACCGAAATCAGTCGGTATTATTTAAATAATTAAAATTTAAAATCATAAATTCTGACCGAAGTCGGTGGGAAAGTTTGATTTCTGGCAATTAATATGACCATTTCCAACCGAAGTCGGTCCGTTTTCTGAGTAATTTTTTTTTCCAGAAAATAGCCGTTTCATGCCGCACCACCTGCCAACAACCAATCACCTATAATGGCAGCATTACATTGTTGCCATTCAACCAATAACAACAACAAGAACAACAAGAACAACAATAACAATAACAACTATCAAAACTATGTTAACAAAATATTATCACCATCTCCATCTCCACTAAACTATATTAACAAGACATCATACCCAACAACAAAATGTTTCAAAAGTTAAAAGTTTAAACATCATTCAATGAGCGTTTTGTACTACATCATCTTCATCTCCACTACTATATCATTCATCGCCGGCATGGTTCGAAGGATTTGCATCTGGGGAAGGCTCACGAGACCGGGGAACCGGGAAAGCACCACTAGCAAGAAGATTGGCTAGCTGACCTTGAAGGATATAAAATTGTTGGCCCCTCTTTTCTAGCTGAACTTGAAGGGTATCTAATTATTTATCTCTCTTTTGTTCTCTAGTAGTTGTCTCTTCAAGCTCTGCTGTCAGCTTTGCGATCTTCTTCTCCATAGAAGAGAGAGTCGACCTATCAATTGCCTCGCCCTGATCGGAAGTCCCTATACATTACAATCCAGCCATGTAGCGCCGAAATTATCTCTCTGGATGGCCGTATGCTATCACCTTTTTAGGACCACCGACAACATCCAACCATATACTCTATGATTTTTCGTCTGAAATGGGTGGCCGTATGCTGTCACCTTTTTAGGACCACCGACAACATCCAACCATATACTCTGCGATTTTTCGTCTGAAATGGGTGGTCGCTCACCTTGCTCATTCGGTGACAAGCTCTGAGTGTCTCCTCCACATTAGCCTTGTAGCAACCCTATATTTAGAAGATAGAAAATTATTAACTATATAATATTATAAACATTAATTTCAAGTTATAGTAGTTATGAAACTTACATATGCAGTCTTCGCCCGGTCCTCAACCCATCTAGAAGGATCTGTCGGTGCCTTCTTCTTCCGGATGCAAGTCTCCATGAGCACTCATCATGAGTCATCTTCCTCCCATATTTTCTTTCCTACAAATATAATAACACGTGTTAACTAAATTAATATATATAAATATAGTTCGATAAAAATAGATGTGTATATTTTAAAGAATTACCAGTAGTCTCCTCGTAGTCCCCATGCTCCTTGCACCCGCACAATGCAAGGAGCCACCTTTCTCAGATGCTCGGGCCTTCTTTCCTTGTTCACTCCTCTTCTCGAATTTCTCGTTGGTCCACTGCCTCAGTAAATCCTCCCATAAATCTGGTAGAACCCATGAAGGCTTCTTGCTTTTCTTTCGAGTAGAGCAGAAGGAATCAAATAGTCTCTTACGGCATTTGAACACAAATTCACAAGAATTTCACTGTTATGCCGGTCCTCCTAGGCACACTTAGTATGCAAATGAAGTGTGTAACGTTATATGAAAATATTATTAATATAATGCTTAAATAAATAAGAATTGTGTTAAAACCTTAAATTTGTTGAAAATTTGCTGCTGGAGGTCCGGTGGAAAGTCACTCCAAGTCGCATAGGGTGCATTATACAACCGGCCAAGAGGTTCAGTGATTATCTTTGTAGTCCGATGATTAGGTATGAACCTGCAACATAACAATTACATTAAGTAAACAAGAGTAGCTATTATAATTCAACAAAAATAAAGAAGTAATAAATAAATCTTACCCATTTCCCTCAGGCCTGATGATCATCCTATGATAACGATCATACCGCACTTCCTCTGGATCATCATCATCCTCCGATGAATATGAAGCATGCGTAGAAGAGGGGGGGGGGGGCATCTTGCTCAGTGCTACTATCCCGAAGGCGAAGTATAGAAATGCTTGGAGATGAACTCTGTGGAGAGAGGGACGGGGTCGCTAATGAAGATGGCTGCGATCCACAACCTTGCTGCGATCTAGACCCCTGATGCGATCTAGACCACTGCTGCGATCCAACTGGCTGAAATGTAGATGGATGCAATCCAGGTGGTGATGAAGCAAATGGAGCAGATGACGGGCGTATCACCACATTGCCCTGTGACTGCTGACTCGATAGACCCATATAACTATATGCAGGACCATGTGGAGGAAGGTGGTATAGCCTTGTGGTGGAGAATAGTAAGAATACTGCTGGGAGGGCGAATGATAGGTAGTCTGATAAGTAGATGGATGTGGTGGAAAAGATGTGTGCCTAGAAGATTGCTGCCGGCCATCAGTAGCGGAGAGATGCAACAGTCCAAGATCTGTACACATCTTGGAGCATCTAGTCATGAGTAGATGGATGTGGCAGAAAAATCGTTGACATAATCGTTTCCATAATCGTTGGATACAACGACTATGTCTGTTAAACTCGATAAGTTACACTTACATACATATGAATATCGTTGATGATTTATTCTCAACTGTTCATACTCGAATGCTTGATCGGTGACTAATAAGAAAATAAATCTTGGAGTTTATGTGATTAGATGCTCCGGTATAATGAGCGACTAGATGCTCCAAGATGTGTACAATTGACATAGTCTTGAATGTTTTATTCTCGATCACCTTATTAATACTTTGCTCGGATACTTCATCGGCAGATCAATTGAAAATTCAATATTAAGTTGTTTCCAGCTTAATATAAATTATATCCAATATTAAGTTGTATCCAATTATATTAAGTTGTATCCAATTATATTAAGTTGTTGCTAAAACTTAAATATTAATATAGCACTACATCTTATAGAACTATACACTTATTTTTAATTGTGTTATAGTAAGATTTAATCGAATATAATTAGATTTTTCAATTGATCCACTAATGAAGTATCAGAGCAAAGTACTAATAAGGTGATCGAGAATAAAACATTCAAGAATATGTGTGTGTGTGTGTGTGTATATATACATATATATATATATATATATATATATATATATATATATATATATATATATATTTATTTATTTGTGTGTGTGTGTGTGTATAAATATAAAATTAATTAATTATTGAATATTACAATTAGGATGATAAATTAATTAAATATTATGTACACATATGTATATATACAAACACAGATAGGATATAATGCCATATAAAAGTAATTTAAAAAATCACATACACACACAGAGACTGACTTTAATCGGTATTTTCATTAAATTAATATTTTAAAAATTTTAAAATTAAATTTTCGACCAAATTCGATCGAAAGAATTTCATTAAAACTTATTTCTGTTGGTAAATTTTATATATATATATATNAAAATTCGGTTGGAAAATTTATATATATAATCTTTGTTATATTAAAAAACCAATTGCCTTGGGCGGGAAAGAATAATTTCAAATATACCGACCGATTCAGTCGGTATATTTGAATTTTTTTAATTAAACATCATTTTGGTAGATAATATGCAAGTATGACCAGGTCTTGGTCAAAGATTGACCAATTTTCGATCGAAATCGGTCGGAAATTTTATATCTTTGTTGTGTGTTTACCTCGAAATACGAGTAACAATTAAACTTGTAATGTGGTTATATGGATACGTGATCTAATTCAATGCCAATTGATGAATAGCTAGATAAATAAAGGAATTAAATGATTTAAATGGATCAAACCCGTGTAATTGCAAGTTATCGACCCCGATCTGGATTAGACTTCGAGATCAAGTGCCAAGAACAGTAAGAGTAACAAGAATAACATGAACACTATGAACAGTCTGAACAACCAGGAATTAAGAGTAAGTAAAAGAGCATAGTTCTTGTATTTCTCAGTAGTAGCGTAAGAGATAACTCGTATATGATGATAATGATGATATCTCCTCCTATAAATGAACAGGATCCCTCTTTATATAGTAGAGGAATTCTAAATAAGGTATGACTCTAATTTCGGAAGCAAAATACATGACTGATATCATTAACCATTAATGGTTCTATCGGTCCCGAGAATCTTGCCGAGATCGGTGGTCGATCTCGGATATCTCGCGATCCTGTTATTCTAGTGCTGATTTAGCCTGATCTCGATCCCTTAGTCTTCATATTCTCTGAGCCCGAACTTGCTTTGATATCGGCTCACTCGAGACATACCATCGAACCCGTAGAATCAGGTATCCTCGATTTTTACCGTACACAGATAGTCCCCGCATTTCTTAGAATGAAATGATAAGAAACGATTTGAGTCTACGAGCTTCTTCGCTTGTTCCTCCCGAAATATCAAAATCTCCATTCTTCCTTGCTCATGAAAACAAAATGGCCAAAACATCTAAAACTGTTCTGCAAAGGGAAAACCGCTTAGGTTCGGGCTAAGGGGCGCACTATGTGTCGGTCTCAGAGGGGGACCTTTGAAGAAATCCATACTCGGGGCTTTGTCTTTTCGACCTAGATCAGTGGAACCCGAATGACCATTTGAACTAGAGTTTGAGTAGCTCTTAGGCTTTATAGATAGTCCCCTAGTGAGAGTTTGCTCGAACTCGGGTTGGGATAGCCCTTGGGCTTTTATGATCGAGTGAGGATTTGCTCGAACTTGAAGTAAAGTTAGCCCTTAGGCTTTTTTATATTGGCCTTTAGGCTTTTTAGATAGGCCCTTATGCTCTTTTAGGTCGGCCCTTAGGCTCTTTAAGTTAGGCCAATTCGGCCTCTAAAAACGGCTATAATTTTTCCCTCTTTTCGGCTAAAAGACTCGGTAAAAATTTCTTTATGCCTTAGCATGTGTTCTTTGTACCCGTTGGGTTTTTCAGGGTTCAACGATCGTAACCTAATTTTTCCTTAACTCGTTTGTGTTAAGATAATTTAAAACCTCTTGAGGCTTTTTCAAAGGCTGATATTATCGAAGCCTTTAAATTATTCGAGGGCTAATTTTATCGAAGACCTTTTTTGTTTGCTTTGCCTAGGGTAGCCTTATTTAACCGGTTTTTCGAAGTTTTTGAAGGCCTTTATTTTATGGCGAAAGTCGTACGTCTCCGAGCCGCATTATTTCGGTCGCAGCCCTTTTATATGACCGTAGTCTTTAATATGGCCGTAGCCTTCGGGTATGTCTCTTGGACTTATTTCCTAATAACATTTTCGAACTTGTTCGAAATGTTAGTCCCCGAGTGTGATGGCCTTGACCTGTATATCGGGGGGAGGGGGGGAGGTGCCTCTTTGAGGTCTTATGATTTCGAACTTAGATAGCTCGAGTCGGCATTCCCCGAGTGTTCGAGGTATGCTTGCACTTGGGTTAAGATAGCCCTTGGGCTTTTATGATCGAGTGAGGATTTGCTCGAACTCGAAGTAAAGTTAGCCCTTAGGCTTCATAGACAATCCCCGAGTAAGAGTTTGCTCGAACTCGGGTTAAGATAGCCCTTGGGCTTTTGTATTTGTTACGGATTTCGTACGTCTTCGATCCGCGTTAGTTTGGCCGTAGCCTATTTTAGTTTGGAACTTGCCCTTTGGGATTATCTTCCATTTCACTTCGAGCTTGCCCGAAATGTCAGTCCCCGAGTGGGTTGACCGTGGCCTATAAAGTCGAGGATTGCCTTTAAGGTCTTATGGTCTCGAAATGTTAGTAGTTTGATTCCGTTTGTTTTTGGGATGACAGTCCTCAAGCATGGGGTCAGTTGTTCAAATTTTAGTAGTGGTTGGCCCTTAAGCCTGTTTACACAATAGATCATGAGTATAAAATATGAAAATTTTCTAATGGCAGGGGATATCGGCAAGAAAAATTACTTCTACAATAGATGATTATACATGCACGCATGTTTGATGTTAGGGTCTGAGTAACCTATACGGGCACGGTTCACCTGACTGTTTGACCCTTACAACATTTTCCTATCAAGACCTCGCTGTCACGAAGTGATTTCCTTGCAACAAAGTAGATATTCGAAGGTAATGCCCCCCAGTACTCGAGGCTTATTGTAGGGAACCCCGGATACTGTTGAATTGCTCTAAGTTAGCACGAACAATGGTTGCCTCGTTAAAAACCTCATCGGAAAAACCCATTTGGGACAAAAACCGGTCTAAGGGAAAAAGAGTGCAACACGTGCTTTAAGATCCAAAGCTTCATGTCGATCCTTGTCGATAGTCTGCAAGTGTTAGTCGAAAAAATAGAAAGGAATGGACTGGGGTCGTACCTTTATTCGGATTTTGGATACTTAACGTGATCTTCCTCGGCATCAAACCTTGGTGAACTTCGACCTCGATCATTTCTCCTCTTATTTCGTGCGAAGCTTTACCCGGATCTGCTGCCTCTATGGTCTCCGTTGCACCGTTGATATCGATCTCTATTTGACCTCGACCCTCAATCAATGTCCCTTTTGATCCTATTCAAGGACCTGCTAGAATAAACGGACCCCGAAGGAGTCCCTAGTTGATCATCCTCGACCCTAATCTTCGACTGATTTCGATTATGTACGTCGTCCCAAGTGACAGCCGGGTACTCGATTAAACTTTATTTCAACCGCTATGAAGCTATGGAACTCTAAGTGTTGAGACCTTGAGTGAAAGCTTGAACAACCCAATCATCGGCAACCGGAGGCAAATCCATTCTCTCCGCTTGGAACCGAGCTACAAATTCCCTGAGCATCTCGTTATTTTTCTGCCTTACCTTGAAAAGGTCTGACTTCCTTGTTGCAATTTTTATGGCTCCGGTGTGTGCCTTTACAAAAGAATCTGCAAGCATAGCAAAGGAATCAATAAAATTAGGGGTAAGTTATGATACCATATTAAGGTACCCTTAGATACAGTCTCCCCGAATTTCTTCAGTAGTACAGATTCGATTTCATCGTCTTCCAAATCATTTCCTTTTATGGCACATGTATAGAGGTAACGTGCTCATTGCGTTCGAGGTTTCGTTGTATTTAGGTATATCGGGCAACCTAAACTTCTTTGGTATGGGCTTTGGAGCCGCGCTCGGAGGGAATGGTTTTTGCACAAACTTTTTGGGGCCCATTCCTTTTAAGATCGGTGGTGCCCTCGGAATCTGATCGACTCGAGAATTGTAGGTCTCCACCTTCTTGTCGTTAGCCTTGATTTTCTTTTCTCCCGACTCTATTCTCTTAGTAAGTTCCTCGAGCATTCTCATTATAGCAGGGTCAGTTGTCGAAGTATTGTAACCTGATCTTTCGGGCACTGGCTCGGTACGACGAGTAGCCTTTTGTTTGACCCTATTCGGTGCCATGTGGTGATTTTGCAACTATTCTATGGCGTTCTATTGGGCTTGCATCATTTCAAATATAACTTGGAGATTGCAACTTCGTCTCCCCTTCCCTGAGTACCTCGACCGTTAGTCCGACCCTCTCTGCGTACGCTTCCATCGGGGTCCCCTCCTAAGTCCGTATTTAGAGAAATATGTGAACCAACATCGACCGGGTTGACGGGTGGTGCTCCTGTCACGACTTGGATTTCCCGCCGTCGGGATCGTGATGACGCGTAACTCTTAGAATACTAGGCAAGCCAACAGATACAATTCTATTACGCTAATCACTAACCGAAGCAGTAATTAATAATAATTTAAACTAAATAATTAAGAAGTGCGAAAATTTTATAACAATTTAAAACACTACACACGACTACCCAAAAGATCTGGTGTCACAATCCACAAACTTCTAAGAATTTCTACATATATTGGTTTAAAGGAATTACATCTGTTCTCAGAATGAAAGAAAACAGGAATAATGCTAAGATACATGGAAGGGGACTCCAGGGTCTGCGAACGCCAGCAGATCTACCTTGGGTCTCCTGATGGACTGAAGGCAGCAACCCAACTCTAATCACGAGGTCCGACAACAAAATCTGCACAAAAAGTGTAGAGTGCAGTATTAGTACAACCGACCCCATGTACTGATAAGTGCCGAGCCTAACCTCGGCGAAGTAGTGACGAGGCTAGGACACGACCAATAACATGAACCTGTGCAGATAAATCATATACGAAGAAATAATAATAACGGGAATTTAACAGATAATGACAGGAAGGGGGAACATGGTGAGGGGAATACCAAATTCTGAAAATAATACAGTACCGAAACTCAGTAATTGTCATGCTTGAACTAACAAAAATAATAACATAACAAACATGTGCACGGCATCACCATTCGTGCTTTTACTCTCGTCCTCACCATAAGAAATAAAAAAACGACACGACATCACCCTTCGTGCATTAACTCTCTCATAACATGGCACGACATCACCCTTCGTGCATTATCAATATCAGAATACGACACGGCATCACCCTTCGTGCTTTATCACTCACTCACAAAACATTTGCACGACATCGCCCTTCGTGCTTTACACTCTTCCTCACGCAAACAACAGAAACAATAACAATCCGGCAAGGGAATCATAAATAAACAACCTCGTTTCGTCATTTAACTTCACAATATAAATCTCAACTTGAGCCAATACTCAACCAATATCCAAAATAGGGAAAGACATAATAAAACTTGCTTAACATGAAGATTTAACCAGTTAAAGCATGAATAGTACGTACAAGGGAATACCACGATCACAAGTATAAGACTCACTCGCATGCTATGACCCGAAAACAAAGTATAGATACTCGTCACCTCGCCTATACGTCGTACTCGACAACTAAACACGTAAAGGCAACAACACCTAATCCCTCAAGGTAAAGTTAGCCACAACACTTATCTCGATTCCACGACCAAATTCAAGCCTCAAATACCGCTTTTTCCTTAGTTTCCACTTCCAATCTGCTCGTATCTAATCATAATTAACTTATTAACATCAATTAATGCTAAAGAAACCAATTCCAATGGATAATTATTGATTTCCCAACATTTTCCCCAAAAAGTCAAAAAATCGACCTCGGGCCCGCTTGGTCAAAACTCAAAATTCGGACAAAAACCCGATTACCCATTCACCCTTGAGCCCAGATATACAATTGGTTTTGGAATCCGACCTCAATTTGAGGTCTAAATCCAGAAATTTCGAAATTCCTAAGCTCTATCGAAAAACACCCAATTCCACCATGAAAATCCCTAGATTGTATGATGAAATCTTGTAAAAATATGAATAGGTTGAAAGAAAAAAGTTAAGAATCATTTACCTATGATTTGGGGATGAACTTGCCCTAGGAAAATCGCCTCTTGAAGTTTAGGTTTTGACAAATGTGAAGAATGGGAGAAAATCCCGTCTAACTTATGTTTTGATCAGCTGCAGATGTCGCATTTGCGACCTGAGCTTTGCAATTACGAAGCTCGCAAATGCGAAGAACCATCACAAATGCGAACTTCCCCACACTTCTGCTGCCTTTGCAATTGCGAAGGTATGTTCGCAATTGCGAACAGGTACCTCCGCAAATGCGATAAAACAATCGCATTTGCGATCACTTCCCTACCCAAATTTACTTTGCAAATGCGAAGAAGTCTTCGCAATTGCGAAGACTGCCTGGCCCAGCTTATGATCGCAATTGCGATAAAAGCCTTGCAGAAGCGAAACCTGTTGGGTTCGCAATTGCGATGCCTGACCTCGCAATTGCGAGATCAGAGGCCTGCAACATGTTCAGTCATACTAGCAAGTTTCTATGTTCCAAAATCACTCCGTAGCCTATCCAAAACTCACCCGAGCCCTCGGGGCTCCAAACTAAACATGCACATAAGTCTTCAAACATCATACGAACTTGCTTGTGCGATCAAATCGCCAATATAACACCTAGAACTATAAATTCAAAACCAAAACACATGAAATTTTCAAGATAGTTTCAAACTTTCTATTTTCTCAACCAAAGGTCCGAATCACGTCAAATCACTTCGTTTCTCACCAAACTTCGTAGATAGGGTATAAATATCATAACGGACCTGTACCGGGCTCCGGAACCAAAATACGAGCCCGATACCAACAAGTTCAAACATTCTTCAATTTCTAAAAACTATTATATTTCCAGTTTAACAATTTTCTTCAAAAATTCATTTCTCGGGCTAGGGACCTCAGAATTTGATTCCGGCCATACGCCCAAGTACCATATTTTACTACGGACCCTCCAGGACCGCCAAAACACTAGTTCGAGTCCGTTTACTCAAAATATTGACCAAAGTCAACTAAAATCAATTTTAAAGGCAAAACTTAGTATTTTCTCAAATTTTCACATAAAGGCTTTCCGGAAACGCGCTCGGACTGTGCATGCAAATCGAGGAGAAGTAAGATGAGGTTTTTAAGGCCTCAGAACACGAAATCGGATTCTAAAACAGAAGATGACCTTTTGGGTCATCACATTCTCCACCTATAAAACAACCGTTCGTCCTCGAACGGACATAGAAAAGTACTTGAGCTAGTGAAAAGATGGGAATATCTGCTCCCCATATCGTACTCGAACTCCTAGGTAGCTACCTCAACAGGCTGACTCTCCACTGCACACGAACCGAATGATAACCTTCGATCTCAACTAACGAACCTGCCGGTCTAGAATAGCTACCGGCTCCTCCTCATAGGTCAAATCCTTGTCCAACTGGACAGTGCTGAAATCTAATACGTGGGATGGATCGCTGTGATACTTCAGAAGCATGGACACATGAAACACTGGGTGCACATCTGATAAGCCTGGCGGCAACGCAAGTCTGTAAGCCACCTCTCCCACTCGATCAAGAATCTCAAAAGGCCCGATGAACCTAGGTCTTAACTTGCCCTTCTTCCCAAATCTCATCACGCCCTTCATGGGCGACACCCGAAGCAACACTGGCTCTGCGACCATAAATACCACATCCCGAACCTTACGGTCGGCATAACTCTTTTGCCTAGACTGAGCTGTACGAAGCCTATCCTGAATGATCTTAACCTTATCTAAGGCATCCTGTACTAAATCTGTACCCAATAACCAAACCTCCCCCGGCTCAAACCACCCAACCGGCGACCGACACCGCCTACATATAATGCCTCATAGGGAGCCATCTGGATGCTCGACTGGTAACTGTTGTTGTAGGCAAACTCCGCTAACGGCAATAACTGATCCCAAGAACCTCCATAGTCAATAACACAGGCGCGGAGCATATCCTCCAAAATCTGAAATGTACGCTTGGACTGTCCGTCCGTCTGAAGATGAAATGCTGTGCTCAACTCGATCCGTTGTCATAACCCAAACCGATGGGCCGCGACGGGCACCCGGTACCTTACTCAATCGAGTACCAACGTAACGTATCTTTCATATCATTCTATCATAGGTAAATGAACTGGAGTAAAGAATGAGGAAATGCAAACTTATACATATGAAGTACGTGCCTATAAGACCAAAATAACCACTCGTGTACTGAACATAGGCCGACAATGCCATACAATCTTTAACGTACATGACATATGTCTACAAGCCTCTAAGAAGACATAATTTTTATAAAGGCCGAGACAGAGTCCCGTCATACAAAACAATACACGTCTAAATCATACTAACCAAACAAGCAACTCCAAAGCAAATGGAGCGCACCAACATCTTCCGCTGAGCTGATAGCCTACTTGGAGGGCTCTCGACCTGTCTATCGGGACCTGGGGGCATGAAACGCAGCGTCCCCAGGCAAAAGGGATGTCAGCACGAATGATGTACCGAGTAGCACATAAATAAGTACATAACAAACATGGAAGAAATATAGAGCAAAAGACTCAACGTGTAAGTCTGGATAACTTTGTAAATCATGAAATAATTATAGTGTCATGCATATGCATATGAATATCATGTCGTGCATAGGTACATGTTTCATAACATCATCAGGCCTCTGAGGGCATCCCATCATATCATCTCGGCCACTGTGGGCAAAATCATCAACGTATACCAGCTGATCAGGTGGTGGTGCGTATATAACGCTGTAACCTTTTCCCATGTCCCATATACATATAATATACATATATAGGCGTATATAACGCCATCTGATCATGGGTCAATGTACATGTAAATGAATACAATGCATGAGAAGTATGTCAATAAAATCTTTCCAAGAACTTTTTGGTATAATCTAAGAGTCATTTTTTTTCTGTTTGAGAACCTATAGCTTCAGAGAAATCGCATTTCCTTCAATAAGTTACAGTACAATGTTATACTTCATTAAGAAATAAACAAAAATTAAACAATTGCAAGTGTTTGAGTTTAAAAGACTACTGTTCAAATGATGTTAACAAATATTTTTGTGGTATAGATAACAACAAAGAAGGTTTGCGTAATGTTAAAAATATGACACAATTTCTCAAAACTACATCACACAGGTGCATGTGTCCACAACATATCTCAATGGATTTTTATTCAGATAGAAACAATGGAAACCGAAAACGAAATTGAACATCAACTTTTACATGAAAATGAAAGTGCATTTACTCGTTTCGTTTGTGTCGTATAGATCATGCCAAAAAGAAAGAAGGGATTGCCTTAACATACTTGAACCGGTTCTCTGGACAACCCTTCTAACACACTACAATTGCGACAAAACTCGTGACGGCAAGATCGGAGTAGGAAAAAATCCGTATGATACTCTTGAGAAAGATTATACCGAGCTTCTTTAAAGTCACGTTGCTAAAATGCTTAAGAAATTTTTCGGCATGAACTCTTGAATTCTTGCGTGAAATCTCCATTGCCTAACCCTTTGATGTAAGGTCTTTTTTTGAATTAGATAAGTTTTGGATCTTTAAAATGGTATGACTAAGACTAAGCCATATATTACTAAAATGTGCCACATTTCCAATCATACATAAGAGTCATCACTTGGACAAGATTTTTGCTGCCACATTCTCATAAATAACACGTGGATTTGTCGTCCCCCCCCCCCCCCCTAACAATTGTCCAAATATTATTCACAAAATTCCATTTACAAGTTAATCTCCCACTTAAAAATTTATAATTACTCAATTATCCACATAATTAAGAATTATCTCAAATTACTTAAAATACTACTCACTTTTAAAACCCCTTATACACCTTACTATCATGGTCATATAGTACCTTGTATGGCACTAGTCCATAAAATACCGAGTATTTTAGCTCGGACCATATTTTATCCCAAAATGACAAACTTCGACGAAATTCATTTTCTTCTATTTGCTTACCTTCTCTCCTTCACGTATTTACTCATCATGTGTTTGAAATAGCATAATGCTTATAATCTCAAGAAAATCTCATCCCCGAGTCTACGTCAATTAACTGAAGACAAAACTTTAACATACAAAAATATGGGATGTAACACCCGCGTACCCAACTCACGCTGAACTGCCCTCCAAAAATGCAAGGTAAACTACATACCTCGATCGGAGATGATGGACACAGGCACACCATGAAGACAAACGATCTCACGGATATAGATCTCTGCTAACCGCTCCGAAGAATAGGAGACTGCCACAGGAATGAAATGCGCTGACTTAGTCAACCTATCCACAATAACCCACACTGCGTCGAACTTCCTCTAAGTCCGTGGGAGTCCAACAATGAAGTCCATAGTGATATGCTCCCACTTCCACTCAGGAATCTCAATCTTTTGAAGCAAACCACCAGGTCTCTGATGCTCGTACTTTACTTGCTGACAATTCAAACACCGAGCTACATAGGCAACAATGTCCTTCTTCATCCTCCACCACCAATAATGCTGCCGCAAGTCTTGATACATCTTAGCGGGGCCCGGATGAATAGAATACCGGAAACCGTGGACCTCCTCTAGAATCAACTCACGAAGCCCATCCACATTAGGCACACAAACACGACCCTGCATCCTCAAAACTCCATCATCTCCAACTGTAACTTGCTTGGCATCTCCGGTGCCGCACTGTGTCCCTAAGGACAAGCAAGTGAGGATCATCATACTGCCGCTCCCTGATACGCTCAAACAAAGAAGACCGAGTGACTGTACAAGCTAGAACACGGCTGGGCTCAGAAACATCCAACCTCACGAACTGATTGGTCAAAGCCTGAACATCTAAAGCAAGCGGTCTCTCAACGACTGGAATATACGCAAGGCTGCCAATACTAGCTGACTTTCTACTCAAATCATAAGCCACCATATTGGCCTTCCTGAGATGATACAAGATGGTGATATCATAGTCTTTCAATAGCTCCAACCACCTCCTCTGCCTCAAATTTAGCTCCTTCTGCTTGAACAAGTATTGCAAAATCTTGTGATCTGTGAACACCTCACACGACACGCCATACAGATAATGCCTCCAAATCTTCAGCGCGTGAACAATTGTTTCTATCTTCAAATCATGAACTGGATAATTTTTCTCATGAATCTTCAACTGCCGCGAAGCATACGCAATAACCTTGCTACCCTGCATCAATACCGCACCAAGTCCAATACGAGATGCATCACAATATACTGTATATGGCCCTGAACCCGTGGGCAATACCAATACCGGTGCTGTAGTCAAAGCTGTCTTGAGCTTCTGAAAGCTCGCCTCACACTCGTCCGGCCACCTGAACGGGGCACCCTTCTCGGTCAATGTGGTCATCGGGGCTGCTATAGATGAAAACCCCTCCACAAACCGACGGTAATAATCCGCCAAGCCCACGAAACTCCGAATCTCCGTAGCTGATGTGGGCCTAGGCCAGTCCTTGACTGCCTCAATCTTCTTAGGATCCACCTGAATACCCTCTGCTGATACAACGTGGCCCAAGAATGCAACTGAACTCAGCCAAAACTCGCATTTCAAAAACTTAGCATATAATTGGCTGTCTCTCAGAGTCTGAAGAACAATCTGAAGACGCTGCTCATGCTCCTTTCGACTGCGGGAGTAGATCATGATATCACCAATAAAAACAATCACGAAGGAATCCAAACAGGGCTTGAACACTCGGTTCATCAAATCCATGAATGCTGCCGGGGCATTTGTCAACACAAATGACATCACTAGGAACTCATAAAGCTGATCGAATAAGTCATCAATCCTCGGCAACAGATACTTGTTCTTAATGGTGACTTTGTTCAACTGCCGATAGTCTATGCACATCCTCATCGATCCATCCTTTTTCTTTACAAACAACACTGGCGCACCCCAAGGCGAGACACTGGACTAATGAATCCCTTATCAAGCAAGTCTTGCAACTGCTCCTTCAATTCTTTTAACTATGGCGGGGCCATACGATATGGCGGAATAGATATGGGCTGAGTACCCGGAGCCAAATCAATGCAAAAGTCAGTATCCCTGTCGGGTGGCATTCCCGGCAGGTATGCAGAAAATACCTCTCGAAACTCAGGAACAACTGGTACGGAATCTATGGAAGGAACCTCCGCACTGGAATCACAAACATAAGCCAAATAAGCCAAGCACCCCTTCTCAACCCTACGCCGAGCCTTCATATAAGAAATGACCCTGCTGGAAGAATGATCAGGAGACCCTCTCCACTCCAATCGAGACAACCCTCGCAAGTCTAAGGTCACGGTCTTAGCATGACAGTCCAATATAGCATGATAAGGTGACAGCCAATCATCCCCAAAATGACATCAAAATCGACCATATCAAGAAGTAGGAGATCTACACTAGTCTCAAGACCCCCAATAATAACCACACACGAGAAATAAACACGATCTACAATAATAGAATCACCCACCGGTGTGGACACATATACAGGAGCACTCAAAGAATCACGAGGCACTACCAAAGACGTAGCAAAATAAGATAACACATAGGAGATGTAGACCCTGGATCAAATAGAACTGAAGCATCTCTACTGCAAACTAAAACAGTACCTGTGATAATGACATCGGATGCCTCAACCTCAGGCCTGGCTAGGAAAGCATAACATCAGGGCTGGGCCCCACCACTCTGAACTACATGCCTGGGACGACCTCCTGCTGGCTGGCCTCCACCTCAAGCGGCTGACCTCCACCTCTAATACCTCGACCTCCACCTCTAGCTGCCTGACCCCTACCTCTAGTTGGCTAAGTGGGCGGTGGTGCTGAAACCATGGCACGAGAACCCTGATGCTAAGAACTGCTCGATGCCCGAGGGAAAAATCTAGCAATATGCCTCAGATCGCCACAAGTATAATAAGACCTCGACTGCTGAGGCTGCTGACCCTAAAATTGACCCTGACGGACTGGGTAACCACCCTGAAAACTCTGGAGCAGAGGTGCACTGATAGGAGCTGGTGATGCACTGTAGTGTAGCTGATCAGAATACTGCATATGAGAGCCACGACCACTTGGAGCACTGTGAAAAGCCTGAAGTGCTGAATGAAACTGCCTGAGAGGATGGCCTCTACCAAAAGAATCCCTGCCTCCAAACGAGGCACCACTGAACCTGCCAAAATGACGAGGCCTCTTATCCGACCCTTGACCACTCCCCTGAGCTATAACCATCTCAACTCGCCTGGCCACATTGGCTGCATCCTGAAAAGAAATCTCGCTCCCCGTCTCCTTAGCCATCTGCAATCTGATAGGCTGAGCGAGTCCCTCAATAAACCTCCTCACCCTCTCTCTCTCGGTGGGGAGTATAAGAAGAGCATGACGAGCTAAATCAACAAACCTAGTCTCGTACTGAGTGACAGTCATAGAACCCTGCTGAAGATGCTCGAACCGCCTGCGGTAGTCCTCTCTCTAAGTGACAGGAAGGAACTTCTTGAGAAATAGCTGAGAGAACTGGTCCCAAGTCAAAGCAGGCGACCCAGATGGTCTGGCCAAACAATAACCCCTTCACCACTTCTTGGCTGAGCCTGACAGACGAAAGGCAGCAAAGTCGACCCCATTGGTCTCAACTATCCCTATGTTCCGTAACACCTCGTGACAATTGTCCAAATAGTCTTGGGGATCCTCTGAAGATGTACCGCCATAGGTAGTAGTGAAAATCTTGGTGAACCTGTCCAACCTCCATAAGGCATCAGAAGACATAGCTGATCCATCGCCGTCTGTGCTACAACACCTGGTGGAACTACCCCAACTGGCTGAGCTGCTGGAGTCTAAAACTGGGGAGCCATCTGCTCCGGAGTGTGAGTATCGGCAGTCTGTGCTCCTCCCCCAGCCCGAGAGACGGCTGGTGCCACAGGAAGTATGACTGCTTGAGTAACACTCTCCATATGGCCCACCAGATGGACCAAAGCATCTTGAAGTATCGGGGTAGCGATGAACCCCTCCGGAACCTGAGCTGGCCCCGTTGGAACGGTCTGGGCCGGAACCTCATCATCAATCTCTACCTGAGGCTCCGCCGCTGGTGCTGCTGCTCAAGCTCTAGGCTAAGCCCTGCCCCTTCCTCTAGCACGGCCTCGGCCTCTTCCTCTGCCCCTCGTAGGAGCTGCCACTGGGGGCTCAGTCTTCTGATCAGCTGATGAAGCGGTACGTATTCTCGCCATCTGCGAGAGAATAGAGTAGAAGTTCAATTAGCATTGAGAAATCAAATCGTACGATAGAGAAGAATAGTTGTGAAGTTATTCCTAAACTCTGTAGCCTCTAGGGGATAAGCACAGACTTCTCCGTACCAATCCCTCAGACTCTACCTAGCTTGTTCGTGAATTGTGAGACCTAGGCAACCTAGTCCTCTGATACCAACTTGTCACTACTCGGATTTCCCGTCGTCAGGATCGTGATGGCGCCTAACTCTTAGAATACTAGGCAAGCCAACAGATACAATTCTATTATGCTAATCACTAACCAAAGCAGTAATTAATAATAATTTAAACTAAACAATTAAGAAGTGTGGAAATTTTATAATAATTTAGAACACTACACGACTACCTAAAAGATCTGGTGTCACAATCCACAAACGTCTAAGAATTTCTACAAATATTGGTTTAAAGGAATTACATCTGTTCTCGGAATGAAAGAAAACAAGAATAAATCTAAGATAGATAGAAGGGGACTCCAGGGTCTGCGAACGCCAGCAGATCTACCTTGGGTCTCCTGATAGACTGAAGGCAGCAACACAACTCTAATCACGAGGTCCGGCACCAAAATCTGCACAGAAAGTGCAGAGTGCAGTATCAGTACAACCGACCCCATGTACTGGTAAGTGCCGAGCCTAACCTCGACGAAGTAGTGACGAGGCTAGGACACAACCAATAACATGAACCTGTGCAGATAAATCATATATGAAGAAATAACAATAACAGGAATTCAACAGATAATGACAGGAAGGGGGAACATGCTGAGGGGAATACCAAATTTTGAAAATAATACAGTACCGAAACTCATTAATTGTCATGCTTGAACCAACAGAAATAATAACATAACAAACATGTGCACGGCATCACCCTTCGTGCTTTTACTCTCGTCCTCACCATAAGAAACAACAGCAATGGCACGACATCACCCTTCGTACATTATCAATATCAGAATACGACACGACATCATCCTTCGTGCTTTACACTCTTCCTCACCCAAACAACAGAAATAATAACAAACCAGCAAGGGAATCATAAATAAACAATCTCGTTTCATCATTTAACTTCACAATATTAATCTCAACTTGATCCAATACTCAACCAATATCCAAAATAGGGAAAGACATAATAAAACTTGCTTAACATGAAGATTTAACCAGTTAAAGCATGAATAGTACGTATAAAGGAATACCACGGTCACAAGTATGAGACTCACTCGCATGCTATGACCCGACAACAACGTATAGATACTCGTCACCTCACCTATATGTCGTACTCAACAACTAAACACGTAGCAAATAAGGCAACAACACCTAATCCCTCAAGCTAAGGTTAGCCACAACACTTACCTCGATTTCACGACCAAACTCAAGCTTCAAATACCGCTATTCCCTTAGTTTCCACTTCCAATCCGCTCGTATCTAATCATAATCAACTTATTAACATCAATTAATGCTAAAGAAACCAATTCCAATGCATAATTATTTATTTCCCAACAATTTCCCCAAAAAGTCAAAAATCGACCCCGAGCCCGCTTGGTCAAAACTCGAAATTCGGGCCAAAACCCAATTACCATTCACTCCCGAGCCCGGATATACAATTGGTTTTGGAATCTGACCTCAATTTGAGATCTAAATCCCCAAATTTCGAAATTCCTAAGCTACCCATAAACACCCAATACCACCATGAAAAACCCTAGATTCTATGATGAAATCTTGTAAAAAGATGAAATAGATTGAAAGAAATAAGTTAAGAACCATTTAACTATGATTTGGGGATGAACTTGCCCTAGGAAAATCACCTCTTAAAGTTTAGGTTTTGAGAAATGTGAAGAATGGGAGAAAATCCCGTCTAACTTATGTTTTGATCAGCTGCAAATATCGCATTTGCGACCTGAGCTTCGCAATTGCAAAGCTCGCAAATGCGAAGAACCATCGCAAATGTGAAGTTCCCCACACTTCTGCTGCCTTCGCCATTGCGAAGGTATGTTCACAATTGCGAACAGGTACCTCCGCAAATGCAATAAAATGATCGCATTTGCGATCACTGCCCTACCCAGCTTATGATCGCAATTGCGATAAAAGCCTTGCAAAAGTGAAGCCTGTTGGGTTCGCAATTGCAATACCTGACCTCGCAATTGCGAGATTAGAGGCCTACAACAGGTTCAGTCATACCAACAAATTTCTAAGTTCCAAAATCACTTTGTGGCCTATCCAAAACTCACCCGAGCCCTCGGGGCTCCAAACCAAACATGCACACAAGTCTTAAAACATCATACGAACTTGCTCATGCGATCAAATCGCCAAAATAACACCTAAAACTATGAATTCAGCACCAAAACATATGAAATTTTCAAGATAGTTTCAAACTTTCTATTTTCTCAACCAAATGTCCGAATCACGTCAAATCACTTTCGTTTCTCACCAAACTTCACAGATAGGGTATAAATATCATAAGGGACCTGTACCGGGCTCCGAAACCAAAATAAGGGCCCGATACCAACAAGTTCAAATATTCTTCAATTTCAAAAAACTATTATATTTCCAGTTTAACAATTTTCTTCAAAAATTCATTTCTCGGGCTAGGGACCTCAGAATTCGATTCCAGGCATACGCCCAAGTTCCATATTTTACTACGGACCCTCGGGGCCGTCAAAACACGGGTCTGGGTCCGTTTACTCAAAATATTGACCAAAGTCAACTTAAATTAATTTTAAAGGCAAAACTTAATATTTTCTCAAATTTTTACATGAAGGCTTTCCTGAAATGCACCCGGACTGTGCACAAAAATCGAGGAGAAGTAAGATGAGGTTTTCAAGGCCTCGGAACACAAAATCAGATTCTAAAATAGAAGATGACCTTTCGGGTCATCACAACTCCTCCGAGGTCAGCTTGTGGCACCTCGATTCGTGGAGCTATAATATTCTCGTTCTCTCCGTGGAGTCCAAGACCTTTGTCACCATGAGTGGCCGTGTTTTGTGAGTTTGACATGATTTATCCTGAAAACAAAATACTTGACAAGAAACAAGCGTAAAATAATGTATTACACTAGAATTAACACTGAATAATCACTATTATCCTTAGCCCCATGGTGGACGCCGAACTGTTTACCTCGAAATACGAGTAACAATTAAACTTGTAATGTGATTATAAGGATACATAATCTAATTCAATGCCAATTGATGAATAGCTAGATAAATAAGGGAATTAAATGATTTAAATGGATCAAACCGTGTAATTGCAAGTTATCGACCCCGATCAGGATTAGACATCGAGATCAAGTGCAAAGAAAAGTAAGAGTAACAAGAATAACACGAACAATATGAACAGTCTGAACAACCGGGAATTAAGAGTAAGTAAAAGAATAGAGTGCTTGTATTTCTCAGTAGTAGCGTAAGAGATAACTTGTATATGATGATGATGATGATGATGATGATATATCCTCCTATAAATGAACAGGATCCCTCTTTATATAGTAGAAAAATCCTGAATAAGGTATGAATCTATTCGGAAGCAAAATACATGATTGATATCATTAACCGTAATTGTTCTATCGGTCCCGAGATTCTTGCCGAGATCGGTGGTCGATCGCGGATATCTCGCGATCCTGTTATTCTGGTGCCGATTTAGTCCGATCTCGATCCCTTAGTCTTCATATTCTCTGAGCCCGAACTTGCTTCGATATCGGCTCACTCTCGATACATACCCTCGAACCCATAGAATCGGGTATCCTCGATTTTTACCGGACATATTGTGGGACCAATATTTTCGTTGTCAGAAATATTTTCTTTGACTTTTGCAACCAATTTACTTATTTTCCGACCGATTTCGATCGTTTTTTTTCCCGACCGGTTTCGGTCGGTATGTTTTCTAGTAGTGAAGTACATCGAAGACAATTGCACGACCTTTCACTAATATTTATACTAGTGAATTTACTCGCGCTTCGCGCGATTAATAAAAGGCTTAAACATGTTTTTTATTACTTGTATATTAAAATTATATTAGTCATAAAATCTAAATGTATTAGAGTTCAAGTTCTAATTAATTTTATATTAACATATGGTTTTAAATTTTTTCTAGCTTTTCCTTAGTGGGGTTTTATTGTCAGATAGTTAATCCTTTTTCTTAATAACGTAAACGTATATACGTGATGCTATACCTATTTCTCATTTTTATCTTTCTTTATTTTATTTTATTTTATCTTCTTTTCTTATTTCCTTTCTTACTTTCCTAAGCATTTATTTTTCAGAAGAAATTGTCAAATATGAAAATACAAACTCAAATATAAATTACAGAAAATAGTCCAAAAAGTTGACCTACTGATATTGTCGAATCTCAATATATTTAATCTAGCATGAAAACATGAAAAAATTCTGCATTGTTGACTCGCTCACCAGAGGCGTACATAGTGTTATAGTGGGTTCATTTGAACCTAATATTTTCGATGCATAATATAAATTTGGTGTAAAAAATTATTGAAATTATAACACATAGTGAGTGTGAACCCATAACTTTTAAAATATAATAGGTTCATTACTAAGAATCTTAAAGGTTAAACCTATAAAATTTAAATCCTAATTGTCGTAATATCTAGTACTTCCGAAGTAGCGTTCTTTTTTATGCTAAAAAATATACAATGTTAAACAGTTAAAGAATACAAATAAAATTTCAAATGAACAAATAGACTTCTGCGAGCCTCACCTGTATTTTCTTTCTCCTCACTTTCTTTTCCTTTCTCTCCTTTATCTTTTTTTCTTTGTGCGAATTGGCGTTCCGCTCCTCTTTTCATTTGATCGACCAAAGTACTCCATTCTTCCAGATTTTCTGTAGATTCGCAGACATATTTTCTATGACTTGCTATACAATGTTCTTACATTTTAAAATGGTCACCATACTTTTTATATAAATTTAATGAAGAAACTGTAATATGTTTTATTTTTCTTCGGGATGATTACCCAACTTACAATAATTTAGTCTATGAATGCAGATGGTTAATGGACAAGGCAACCAGACAAGGGAAGATCACATTGAAGCATAGCTTCCGCGAATGGAACATGGTAGCACACCTTTTGGCAAAAGCAGCGCTCATGCAAACTAGCTACAATAAATTATGTGTCTTAGTTTTACCACCTGAGTTTGTAATATGTTTACCATGAAAATGGTAATAACAATTAAATTTGTTGATGGATTCTAAAAATACGTGATCTATTTTTATGCTAGTTGTTTAAGCAGATGATGCTATGCGTATGAAGTTTAGGGACGAAACAAGAGCTAAGGATGAGGTGATAATCGAACCGAGAGATTGACAATCGAGGCCTCGAGCTTGTCGATATGGGGCTTCGAGGTCGATCCAGTAGCTCGATAACGAGTTATCGGGGTAGGGCTAACAGTTATGTCGGAATTAATAAGGGCTCTTTATGACCAATGATAAGCAATAAATGATGAACAAGTATGAAGATAATAAATGAAAGCAATAATAACAAGAAAGTATATTAGAAAGTAGAGAGAATGTTCTTCATATATTCGTGTGGAGTAACTGAAGCAACAGGGCGTTACATAATGACAAGGACCCCCTTTATATAGGAGAAAAATCCCAACGGAGTGTAAGAGGCATTAATTACAAAGATAGGGAGATGGGACAGCTAGATGACACCTTGATTCAGATTCAGAGTAGACCAGGAGGCTTTGTCAGTCCTAGGCGTGTGCCTCGGGAACTTCCCATTCTACCATCACCGTGATTAGTGCTACCATGAGGTCGAGTGTAGATGATCCTCGAGGTCGGATGCTCGACCATGGCCTCGAGCCTTCGAGGTTATCTTCCGAAGTGCTTTAATGATGAGAATTTGGACCCTCCGATTTCGCCGTATATAGATAGTTTCCTGGAACGAAGTGATAGGAAACGATTTTGAATTTCTATTCCGAGGATATCATTGACATGACGTCAGCCTATCAGGGCATTAAATGCAACATCCAAAAGTCCACGCTAGGGTCGCCGTCAAACACGACTATCGAGGAGTCCTCGAACCGCTATTAGTTCGTCTCTCCCGCTGCCCATGCGGTTCCTATAAATATATCAACAGTTTGATAATCCTTACTTTCCCAACATCTTCGAATTCACGAATCCAGACCCGCCTCCTTTTGCATTCTTTCTTCTTACTTTCTTGGAGAGAATTTAATCATTGCAATGGACAGAACTTCCAAGACGGTACCTAGGCGGGACGAAGTCGCCTCTTCATCTTGGACGTCTAAGGGGAGAGCAAAAGTGATACCTACCCTGGGGCAATGTACTCCCCCCGATGTTGACATGTCGAAAGACTTTACCACCGATAAAACCTCTTCTGCACTGGGCCGATGTGAGCACGTGTCCCGGTATATCAATGTCGTAACCAATATAAAGAAGGTGAAGGGAGATTGCCGATGGAGAAAGACAGTGGAGGTGGAAATCCCCGGCCATGATGAGAACATAACGGATTACAAATCCGGTTTCCTCCATGTGTACACTTACCCCATTACTTTAGGTCGGGCCGATCCTTCCGAATCCCCTCCCTCGGAGATAGATCCGGTTATCCTTGACTTTTGCGACAAATACCAGGTGATGCTCGGTTAAATCTATCCCTCTTTCTGGAGGATAGTCTTGATGCTCCGCCATTTCACCGATAAGGTTGGGGGCGAGACCTTTACCCTCAACCATTTGATTAGGATGTACAGCCCCCGATTCTATCAAAAGCTTCGTCACCGATCCAAAAAATCATTTTTCTCGAGCACCGACGAGGACAAAGATCGAGGATGGATGAGTAGGTTCGTCTGGGTTAAAACCTCGGACATCATTCCGACCGGGAGGATGCCTTTCTCGGGGAGGTGGAATACACGGCATAAGCATTTTTTCCATCGGACATGTTTTTTGATCTTCTTTCCTTTCTTCCGAAAAAATGACCTCTTTTTGGTTTCTGCAGCTGTCGCTTGGTATCCTGAAGCGGTCTCGGACCTGCCGAGGTGGATCGAGCGATTGGATACCAAGTTCCCATATCTTGCCCGATCTTGGACCGACCTGGCTAAGGATCGGTGGGTGTCCAAGAACCAAGGTAAAGTTTTCTTTGCCACCTATGTCTTGGCCTTGTGTTACTCCCTGTACTTTTTGTGCTGATATGTTCTGGTAATTACCCTTGTGCAGGCCTTGGCGAGAATATGCTGATGAGGCCGCCCCTGGTAGCGAGACAGAGACCTCGGAGCCCGCCAAGGGTAAGAAAAGGAAAGGCAAGGAGGCTGCCGATCCTCCTACGATAAAGAAATCTAAGTCACGCAGGCCTCGAACCGCCATCAGGGCCTCAGCTTTAGTTTTCGAGGCGAGCCTCAGTGCCGGGGACGAAGAGAGCGATGAAAGCGAATGCCGCTTGGAACAGAAAACTAGATCGGGCACTGGAGTCTCGCAGATGCCTCGACTGGAGGCTGCAGAATCGGGGACGACCGACTCAGATCGGTCCTGTGTGGCGAAGGTCATCCAGGAGGGCGTCGGAGTGATTCCGGATCCCGCCGTCGGATGTGGTGCAGTTCTCGCTGGGGGGGACCGTTGCTTCCGATCCCGAAGGTTCTGGATTTGGAGGTTTCACGGGGATGGAGTTGCCCTTCGAGGGCATTGATGCCCTGGGCGATTACAGTTTGGGCTTTCGGTTGTCGTCAGGGGAGCTAAGGGACGCTCAGAATCTGAACGCCGCCAAAGCGGAGAATCCCCTCAAAGGGGGAGGCACGTTCGACAACATTCTTGATGATGTTAGCGACTATATCGGTCTCGACGCCCCTAGCACCGTCAAGGCGGCGGAAAGATTCCTTCGGCAGGTGATAGTCGTTTCTCGTATATTTCTTTTAGTCTCGAATATTACTCTTCGTTCTTGTAACTCTTTCGTTATTCCGCACTGTAAGGAGATGTATGTCACGCCCTCTCCAAGCTTCATGAGGAGCTTTCGTGCAGTGAAAAGGAGCTTGAAAGGCTCGCCTCAGGACTGCGAGAGTCGGAGGCCTATTCTGCCCGAAAGGAGAAAGAGTTAGGCGAGCTTCGGGCTACTTTGGAGGAAGGCTCCGGGAGCAGGCTGGTCTTGTTGAGCAGGTACTTTGTCTTGCACGGACCCGAACTTTGCTCCCACAGTTCAACACCGACTCGCTTATCTTTCTTTTGGTAGATCGAGCAAAATGACCGCAGATTGAGCGACTGAACGTGGAGATCCTCGGGCTGAGGAAACAAAACGAGTTAGTGACTTCAGAGTTGGCATCGACCCATAATCTTCTCAAAGATGCTCGAAAGGAGATTGCTGCGCTGGTTGTGGCCAAGTCCGAGATTGAAGCAAATATTGCTACTTATCTGAAGGACGCAGCCACGACGAATCAAATAGCCCGTGACGTATCAATAAAGGCCTAGCAGAAACTGGCTCAGGCCATCAAACATGCTAGGGCGAAGGCGAGGAGAGAAACCTTGGAGGAGGTCGAGGCCGGAGGCGTCGACCTGTCAGTCGAAATTGAGGAGGCCCGAGAGTTGGAGAGAAAGTTGGCACTCTTGATCACCCCAGATGAGGATGCTGGAGATGGTACAGAAGATAGTGGCAATGAAGAATAGGCCTTGTGTTGCTTTGCTCTTTTTTTTGTAAGTACGTACTCGCGGGAGAATGAGTTTTGTAAAGACGCCCCTTGTATATATATTTTTGGCAATACAAAAGGGGTTTTTTTCCTGTTCCGAACTTCTCCAATCTTTATATTTCGTCGCTCTTGCGGAGTTATCCTTTGAATTTTAACATTGGCTCTTTGGAGCCCGTACTTGGAGCGATTGAGACCCTCGAGGTATCAATACCTCTCGGATCTCGCGGGATGGCAGCGGTCTCGCTACCCGATAAAGGGACCCCGGGGCGATCTAGCCAGTACATTTCCCAAGAAAAGGGTGACGTTAACATGGCCAGAATTAATTGGCCCTCTAGGTAGGTGAGCAGCCGCTGCTTTGCCCCGATATATTCGTCTATCTGCTTCTCAAGTGGAGATTCTGCTACTTTGAGTAACTATTTCTTCTGTATAACTTGGTGCTTTGTGGTAATTCTTTCGTCATTTCGACCCAAAATCTTTGTCCAAATTTATACCTCCCTCTGCTTATTTCATCGTAGCCATGACTATTGCGTCGACACCCGCTCATCAAGGAGAGGGGAGTTTCGCCTCTGTCCCGCATCCGGTCGGTGGTACACCGCCGGTACCCGACGTGCGGGCCTCGAGGTGCTTTGTCTCGAGGAAAGACTTTGCGTTAGAGAGACCCCCCAATGTTCAAGGACATCGGGAGCATGCATTGAGGTTCATCTCATCTGTAGGGGAGGAACACCTCGAAAAGATCAGAAAAAACTGCGGATGGGGAGAAGCTGTGGCACTACAAGTACCTTCTTCTGAGGAGAGCATCATGACCTATGTTGAAGGGTTTTTGAGCGTGTATACGCATACCTTTGCGTCGGGTCCCCCCGACCGGGTCGTGCTTGAGTTTTGTCGGAGATACCAGGTTACCTTGGCGCAGGTTCACCCGTCCCTTTGGAAGATAGTGCGGACGATAAGGTACTTTGCAGATAAGGCCGGGCTCACATTTACCCTCAGCCATCTTGTGACGCTATACCGGCCGCTGAGATATTGGGGTTTGATTGCTGTGCAGCATCGATCAACCCGGTCTCCCATTGCTAACGGTGAGGACGATGATCGGGGATGGATGAGTCGGTTCGTTCGAGCTCGGATGATCGATATCATTCCTAGAGAGTTTTTGCCTTTTCCTAAGAAATGGAATTCCACACGTAAGTGTCGTACATGTATTTCTTTCGCTTTGACCGGAGGCGGGCTTCATGATGATATTTTTCTGTCGCATATTTTTTTGTAGCGACTCCTTGGCTGTCGGACGAGGGCCCTGATTCGGCCGAATGGTCTCGTAAGCTGGCCGCTTGCTCGACCCATGATAGGTGCAGGTGGCGAGACCTGTCCAAGGGGATATGGGAGGTAAAGCATCATGGTAGGCGCTTGGTGGCTTATTTCCCCAAAGTGGTACTCTCCTTTTTGGCGTACTAACTTGGCCATCACAGGTATTAGAGATTTTTCCGAGGTGAGGCCGTGCCCACTAGCAGATGAGGAGAGATTGCCGACCCCTGAGTCGAGGGTCGATGATAAACGGAAAGGGTATCCGGGACGTGAGGAGGCCCGCAGCGGGGCGAGTCCTTTTCAGCGGTTCAAAAGAGGCGGTTCGACCGATCGTCCAGCTTCGAAGACTTCCATTTTTGGGAGAACATTCCCCGTTTCTGCTGAAGGTACTTCGAGGAGCGAAGAGCGCTTGATGCCCGCTTCTGTCGATACCAAAGGTGCTTCGGGGGGCACTAAGCCACCAAACATTAGCTCGGCCTTTGGCGAGGCTCAGCAGCTCGGCTTTATGGTAAGCTTTGGGAGCTGTCGTTGGGTTATTCCGATCTCATACTCTCCCTTTCTCACTGAATTTCTTTCTCCCCGGTCGTCGCTCTGCAGCGTCTGGCCCGTCCTCTAGGCACCTTTGGAAGGCAGGGAGGCCTCTGACAGGCTTAAGTCCGAGCTGCTCCGCTATGAGGCTGAGTTGCAGAGAGTTTCGGATAGGGAAAAATCCCTTAGGCTCGTTTGTGTGAGAAAGGAGAGCGAGCTGGTATTCTTGCGGTGTGAGGCGGATCGGGGCCGGGGCTGCAAGAACCGCCTTGTAAAATAGGTATCTTGCAATTCATGTTGACGTATGTTCCTCCTTTTATCCTCGGAGATTAATGTTTCGATACCCCTGTTGGAGAGCAAGACGGAGGAGCTAGAACAACTTTGGGGCGAAATTGGCCGAGCCAAACGTAAGTTTAACGAGCTACAGGCTCGTGCGGATGCCCAAGTCGCGGCCAAGGAGAGTGCTTTGGCTAAGGTTTCCGCCCTTGAGGCGCAGATTCGGGCTGCTCGTGCGATTGATTCTGTGTGAGCAGATATGATAGCGAGTCTTGAGTCTGGGCTTTCGAAGGCGAGGGCCGAGGTAGTGAATGTTCGGGCCGAAGCTGTAATGAGCGACACTAGGGCGTACCAGAAAACGACAGCCTATATGAAGAGTGCTGCCTTTGCTAGAGCCGAGCTGAGGAGAACTCTCGACCGTGCGAGCAGTAGCAAAGAGTATGCGAGGCACAAATCTCGGAGGAAAACTCTTGAGGAAATTCATACCATGGGCTTCGATCTTTCAAAAGCGATCGAGCAAGCCAAGGTGGAGGAATTTGATGCCAAGTTCCTTCTATCCGATGCCGAAGATGGCGAGGATGGGCTATAGTCCCAAGAAGGGGATGTTTACTTCTTTCTTTGCCTCTTTGTACATAGTTTTCATAGTGTGCTGTAAACGGAGCTTGTATTTCATCATTGTATGTATAAGAACACCCTTGCGGCTTTATTTCTTTCGTATCTCTTTCTGTCTCGAATTCGACCAGGTGAACTGGTCTTCGATTCGGTAGGAATCCTTAGATTCGTGCTATGGCCCTGGGGCTCATTAGGCTGGCGACAATGGCTCTTATGCCTCGGGTCGAAGTGACCTTTCAATGTAAGCTGGCATTTGAGCTCTTATGCTTTTTTCCCTGGGGCATTTTTAGGTAACTATTTTGGGTTCAGTCTCCGAATCGGGTTGCGATTCGAGCTCATTCGACCCTCAAGTTTTCAAATTTGCATGGGCTGGCGACAATGGCTCTTACACCTTCGGTCGAAGCGACCTTTTATGTGGGATTTATTTTTCCCTCGTTAAGGACTTTTGCGATGATTTTTGCCTGACTCTTCGACTGTTCGAGAAGAACCTCGATTACGAGCCATTTTGTGGCGATGATCGAGCACCTCGGGAGGTTTGGCTTGGAGGCTGAGTAGCTCGAAGCCTTGTGATTTGGAGCTGACATGGTCGAAGCTTTTTTGCCTATGCCGAGGGTAGCCTGTTTAACCAGTTCTTTTCAAAGTAGATTCGAAGCAATTGAAGGCCTGTGATTTTGTAGCGACGGTCGGGCGTCCCCGAGCCACGTTAGTTTGTCTAGTACAGCCTTATGACCGCAGTCATTTGTGCTTGGCTGGAGCCATTTTTGATCCCAAGTGAAGTAGTTTGGGCGTCTATATCGAGGGCATGCCTTTTTAGGGGTCTTACAAGTTCGATATATAGCCTAAACTTTGAGATTGGGTTTATACCTTTAACAAGGTCTTACAATATTTTCATGCCGCTGAGGTCTTACAGTTTTTAGGTACGTGGTACAAGTATAGTTCATGCCTTGCTTAAGGTCTTACAGTTGTTGTTGCTGCCTTATGTAGGTCTTACAAGACCGAGTCTGCCCGCTCGGGGTCTTATGACCTCGGGTTTTGTAATGAATGGTGCTTGGCGACAGTCCCCGAGTTAACGAGGGCATCCAGGCTCGGAAGCAGTTTACTTGTAAGCTTGGTGTTGCCTTATTGACGGCTTACGACTTTGGCGATTCCGACCCTGAGGTCATACGATTTTTGATATTTTGATGCCAGTCCCCGAGTGTTCGGGGCACTTTCGGCCTTTGAGTCGTTTCGTGATTTTTATGTTGCCTTGTTGAGGGCTTATGAGCTTGGAGTCCCGACCCGGAGGTCGTTCGGAGGTTGATTTGTCGACGCCAGTCCCCAAGTGTTCGGGACGCTTTGACGGAGGAATCATTTTTTGCAAAAATTCTGAGTTTTTTTGGAGTGTGAAATGCTTCAACGAAAGGTATTCTTTGATTACTTGGTACAAGTATACATGTTGGGGGCCTGGCTATACTGACACGTCTCATTCGACCGTTTGGCCGGGTACATCATTTTCCTATTGGGACCCCATTTGGCGTTTCTTGGTTTTTTCGATGAATGGCCTTCCGGGGGGATGCCCCGTAGTGTTCGAAGTTGATTGCAAAAGAAGCCTTGAATACTTGTTGAGTCTTCCTTAGGTAGCATGTGGATGTTGCCTCGTTAAAAACCTTGCCGGTAAAAACCCTTTTCGGGATAAAAATTCGGCCGAAGGAAAAGAGCGCAACGGATGCTTTAAAACCTTAAGGTCTTTGAGCTGGATCAGTGTCTCGACTGCTTCGATCAGGCGCCTGCATAAGATTTAGTGCGAAATATAAAACGAAAAAGGAGATGGTGATACCTTAGCATGGGATGTGCCGGCGGTGTTACGAGGTCCGATATGTCTTAGTCGCTTGCGATGAGGGTGCGGTACGATCCTCTGTTTTGTTCAATCGGGCTTAGCCGAAGATGTAGTTTGATTATCCTTTAGTTCTTTCGCGGGCGGAGGTATCGGTGTTGGTGTCACATCGTGCATGACAAACATTTCCCTCGCTGCATGTTGTTCCCCGTAGACGGTTTTAATCCCATCCTTTGTCGGGAATTTCATCATTTGGTGGAGGGTGGATGGTACTTCTCTCATGCAGTGTATCCATGGTCTCCCGAACAAGGCGTTGTATCTCATATCTCCTTCGATGACATGAAATTTGACATTCTGGATCGTGCCGGCCACGTTGACCAGGAGGGTGATTTCACCTTTTGTCGTTTAGCTTGCCATGTTGAATTAGTTGAGGACTCGAGTGGCGGGCACGATTTGGTCAAGTAATCCGAGCCGTTCTATTACCCTCGACCAGATAATATTGGCCAAGCTACCTGGATCCACGAGTACACGTTTTACTTGAAATGTATTTACAAGGAAAGAGATTACCAGTGCGTCGTTGTGAGGTTGAGACAATGTTTCAATGTCCTCTTCGCTGAATGTGAGGGCGTCCTCGGGTATGTAATCCCGGGTTCGCTTTTATCTAGTGATGGATATTTTTATCCTTCTCATCACGGGTTCTTGTGGGGCATCAACGCCTCCCAAGATCATGTGGATGACATGTTGCATCTCGTTCGTTTCGTTCTTCTTCGCCGCCTCTCTTTCTCGAAACTGGATTTTGGCCCGATCCCTTAGGAATTCCCGGAGATGACCCTTGTTGAGTAGTCTGGCTACTTCCTCTCGGAGCTGGTGGCAACCCTCGGTCCTGTGTGTTGTGAAATTCACACATTAAGTTATGATTCCTTTGTGAAGGATCCGATTGCACAGGCCTAGGCCACTTGGTGTCTTTTATTCTGCTGAGGGCGAAGATAATATCCGATATATCGGCGTTGAAGTTGTACTCTGACAGGCGAGGTGCCTCTGCTAGTCCTGCGTACCTGTCGAATCCGGCTCTGTTGATGAGTCCCCGAGAATTCTATCTTCGGTGTATCCTTCGGTCATTTCGAGGTGGGTTACACCTCGGGGCGTTCCTTCAGTCTTCGATGTATGGCTGATATCTTTCTTTGTTTGGCTTTGGCTCCTTCTCCTGGAGCCTTCTTGGGTATACCGAGCCCGAGGGGGCTCCCAGCTGATCGTCCTCGACCCTGATTTTTGACTGGTATTGGTTATGAACATCCGACCAAGTCACGGCGGGGTACTCGACCAGATTCTCTTTCAACTTCTTCGAGGCTATCGAGCTTCGCTCGTTCAGACCTTGAGTGAAGGCCTGTACCGCCCAGTCGTCGGAAACCGGTGGTAGTTCCATTCTTTCCATTTGAAAGCGAGATACAAATTCTCGCAGCATCTCGTTCTCCCTTTGCTTGATTTTGAAAACGTCGGATTTCCTGGTGGCCACCTTGATGGCCCCGGCATGCGTTATGAAGGAATCTGCCAACATGGCAAATAAGTCTATAGAGTTTGGGGCCAAGTTATGATACCACATCATCGCCCCTTTAGAAAGTGTTTCTCCAAATTTTTTCAGCAGGACGGACTCGATCTCGTCGTCCTTCATGTCGTTGCCCTTTACTGCACAGGTGTAAGCGGTAACGTGTTCGTTGGGGTCCTAGGTACCATTGTATTTCGGGAGATCCGACATTCTGAACTTCACTGGAATGGGTTCCGGGGCCGCTTCCTGTGGGAACGGCTACTGCATGAACTTCTTTGAGTCCACGCTCAAAATCGGGGGCGCTCCTGGAATTTGGTCGACCTTGGAGTTGTAAGTCTCGACCTTCTTATCATTGGCTTCTATTATTTTCTCGCCCGATTCGATCCTTCTGGTGAGGTCATCGAGCATCTTTATGATGGCGGGATCGGCTATCGACCCACTATTGCTCGACCTTTCCAGTACCTGTTCGGCCGGGGGAGCTGTCCCCGATGCTACTGTGCTAGGAGTTTTCTGGTGACTTTGCAGCTGAGCAATAGCCAGCCGTTGTGCCTACAACATTTCAAAAATAACATGAAGGCTGACTTCACGTTCTTCCCGAGCAGGGGTTTTTTGGGCTTCCTGTTGGTCGCCTTGGTGTATGTTCCTATTAGTGTGGGAGCTTATTTCAACATGTCGAGCGTCGCATGAGACTTCGTCCACCGGAATCGGCCCTGGTGCGTTCTCAAGGTTTTGTGGTGGTTCACCAACACCTGGAACAGCCGCACCATTCTCTCCGTGGTTCTCAATATTGTTGTTCACTGAATCAGACATTACGACCTGAAATCAAAGATCTTTGGACAAGAAAAAGCGTGAAAGATAACTTGCTTTGTGTAATGGAACCAGCAAGAAAATAATCACTATTATTTTTAGCCCCACGGTGGGCGCCAAACTGTTTACTGTGAAAATGGTAATAACAATTAAATTTGTTGATGGGATTCTAAAAATACGTGATCTATTTTTATGCTAGTTGTTTAAGCAGATGATGCTATGCGTATGAAGTTTAGGGACAAAATAAGAGCTAAGCATGAGGTGATAATCAAACCAAGAGATTGACAATCGAGGCCTCGAGCTTGTCGATATGGGGCTTCGAGGTCAATCCAGTAGCTCGATAACAAGCTATCGGGGGAGATTGGGGTAGGGCTAACAGTTATGTTGGAATTAATAAGGGCTCTTTATGGCCGATGATAAACAATAAATGATGAACAAGTATGAAGATAATAAATGAAATCAATAATAACAAGAAAGTATGTTAGGAAGAAGAGAGAATGTTCTTCATATATTCGTGTGGAGTAACTGAAGCAACAGGGCGTTACATAATGACAAGGACCCCCTTTATATAGGAGGGAAATTCCAACGGAGTACAAGAGGCATTAATTACAAAGATAGGGAGATGGGACAGCTAGATGACACCTTGATTCGGATTCGGAGTAGACCAACAGGCTTTGTCAATCCTAGGCGTGTGCCTCGGGAACTTCCCATTCTACTATCACCGTGATCAGTGCTACCATGAGGTCGAGTGTAGACGATCCTCGAGGTCGGATGCTCGACCATGGCCTCGAGCCTTCGAGGTGATCTTCCGAAGCGCTTTAATGATGAGAATTTGGACCCTCCGATTTCGCCGTATACATAATAGATGCCTATCACAAAGATCAGGATGGTTATGTCTATGTTAGAAGTTGTGCTACGGATATGTGTTGTAATATGGTTGCTTTAGGTAATGACAATGCCTTAGGAGGCATAATTTTAGCCCATAGTATGTATTAACGACGATGCTAAGAGTCATGTACCCTAGTTATTATTAATATAAGTACCTTTTATATTAAAAAAAAAAAAGCACGTGCCATCAAAGATACCAAGAATTTAATATTTATATGTAAAAGAAAAACAAAGCACATGTAGTAGATGAATAAAATCTTCAAACTCAATATTTTCAATCTCTGCCAAAGCTCTTAGGATTTGACCATGTGTAAAGCTAGGGAAGCTTCTTGTTCTCCTTGGTGGATGTGCTTCTCAAGAAATATGTTGTAGTTCATCTCCTCGCCGCCATAAATTGAGAATACAAGAAACTGAAAAAGTTATATATGGTGTTCTAAATAGGGTTGTGCATAATTTGTGATCACCGTATCGAAATCAAAATTTTTGGTATTTGGTATTCGATATTTTGGTATTCAGTACGATATTTGGTTTAAGTTTTAAAAAATATTGGTATTAGGTATGGTATTTGGTATTTTAAAATAAAATACCGAAATACCGATACCGTACCAAAAAATATATTTTATTACACAATACACATATTATTAATTATAACATAAATATAAAATCTAAAATTTTACTTTCCTTTATTCTTTAAGTTCATCAATTAACTCTAAGCAAGTAACAAGACATTTCTAATGATCAAATTTATTCTTTTATGTATTGTTTTCTCTCTCTTGGTTGATATTTGCTAGTTTTGGACAAAATTTTTGTCAACAAATATTTTTAGTTTTGTACTTTTGAGTACTGTAATTTAGAGTATTACAATCTATGACTCTATGCACTAGTTAGTATTCAAATTGAATAAACTGAATTTACCAAACTGTAAAAACCGAAACCGAAAGGAGAAAAATTGAACTATACCGAATTTAATTAGGTACGGTATTGGTATTGCATTTTAAGAAACCGAATACCGAAAATACTAAACCAAAATATCTAAATACCGTACTGTACCGAAAAACACCCCTAGTTCTGGGGTATTATAAAAAGCGTCAAATGTCAAATATTGTCACATTTACAAAAACACATGTATGCAAAGTTCAAACATCAAGCAAAACAGAATAATATCAAATATCATATACTATTCCCGTTTAAGGAAACAAAGGTATGTTAAAAAAAAAATCGCCATATCCAACCTAATGAATCAAAAGAACAATCCATCAAATTATAGGGAAGTGCACGGTTAGCCACTAATAACATATGTATTTACTTTTAAGCCACTGTTTAAAATGTCTTTAGTCTTTAGCCACTGCTTTAATAAACTTTAACTGCCCGGATGAAAATACCCTTCTGCTCATGTCCTTAACTTTTGAACTTAACTTCAGGACTTCAGGACTACATGTCCTTAACTTTTGAACTTGTAACTCTAAGTTCAGGACTTCAGGACTACATGTCTTAACTTTTGAACTTAACTTCAGGACTACATGTCCTTAATTTTTGAACTTGTAACTGTAAGTTCAGCACCAAGTGTCTTTAACTTTTGAGCTTGTTAGTCTAAGTTCAAGACCTATTGTCCTTAACTTTTGAACTTGTAACTGTAAGTTCAAGACCTATTGTCCTTAACTTTTGGGCTTCTTAGCCTAAGTTCAGGACCTATTGTCCTTAACTTTTGAGCTTGTTAGTCTAAGTTCAGGACTTCAGGACCTATTGTCCTTAACTTTTGAACTTGTAACTGTAAGTTCAGAACCTATTCTCCTTAACTTTTGAGCTTGTTAGTCTATGTTCAGGACCAAGTGTCCTTAACTTTTGAACTTATAATTCTAAGTTCAGGACCAAGTGTCCTTAACTTTTGAACTTGGAACTCGAAGTTCACGACCAAGTGTCCTTAACTTTTGAACTTGTAACTGTAAATTCAGGATCCATAACGTAGCAGAAAGCCAAACGTTATTTGTATCTTTTCACAAAAAAAGATACAAATGGAATGGACGTAAATCTACATGGAATGGATGTCACAAGAAATTAGGTTCTTTATGTAGAGAGAAAAAAAAATGAAGAACTTCTTTGTATAGCGGAAGACTGGAATGAAAAATCTATATGAAATGGATGTCACAGGAAATTTAAACGACGAACTTATAGATCTTCATGTAGCGAAAGACTGGAACGAAAACGAAGAACTTATAAGTTCTTCACAGTTCTTCTCCCTAACATGAAAGAGATAGAAGAAAGGGTAACACAATCTTTTCATATTAATTTTAGTAGAGTAGTGGCTACTATTGCTAAGCATTTAAATACCACTTTAAAAAGTGTCTATCCCACACAATTTTTACTCAAATTAAACAATCACTATTATGAACACTAAAAGAAGAAGAAGAGTATTGCAGAGCAAAGTAGAGAGAGGGAATTCTTATTGATATGGGGTGATTTACAATGGAATAGAACCCTCTATTTATAGGGAGAGAGTGACTTAGCCACCAAGTAATAAACCCTAGAATCTTTCTAAATATAGACATTCACCATAAATAAAATTCTATTTATAACACTCCCCCTTGAATGTCTATTCAACCGATAATGTGCCTCGTTAAAACCTTAACTAAAATAAAACCCAGTGGGAAAAAATTCTAGTAAAGGAAAAAGAGTACACATATCTAACAAAACGCCTTTTGGTTGCCTCGTTAAAAACCTTGCAAGGAAAACCCAGTGGGACAAAACCTTGTGAGGGAAAAAGAGTACAACGCGTATTAACTCCCCCTGATGAGAGCATCAATTCACATCCTTGAGCATTTTCATTCCAATCTTGTGCATCATCTTCAAAAGATCTTTGGTAGAGACTTGATAAACAAATCAGCCATATTAACTTGAATGAATATTGCACCTTGAAATCATCATTCTTGATAGAGATGAATTGTCTTCATATGATCTTGTTGGAATCGTCAGTTCAATATCTTCACATAGAGGTGAAAACTCTTGCTATCATATTATCATGCATATAGTTATAGCAAGATACATTTATGCACAAATTATATTGAGGATGTGGTACTTCAAGATCAAGAATTGTATATGCTTCAAGCAACTTAAATCCTTCATGGATTGTCATATAAGTTAAGTCATATAATAGACTTTAGATGCATATCAAGTTTTCATGTCATACTAGACATATAAGATATTGAAAACTGATTGCACATATCATTGACTTTATACTTTCAAGTGTTTGAACTACATGTTCAAAACTACATGTCTTTCATATGAAACCAATTCTACTTGAATTGTTTCTTCAGACTTAAGTTCCTCATATATATATTTAGCGCTATCATAGATGTCGTCGACAAATATTTTATATCGATCCAGCTTTATTTTCATAAAGACATGACATAGAGATCTCTTCATTCATATTTTCAGGTACCTGAATCTCTCATGAGATCTTATGAAGTGTTATGTCATGTGATCTTCTAGATCACTTGCCTCCTTTATTATGATCATTTTGATCATTTGCTCATCTTCTTTACCAAGAAGTTTATTTGAAACTGATTGTCTATACGCTTTAAGCTTACCATAGACTTTGTCCTTCTAGGACTTAATAGGAGCATTTGCAATGAGAATATAGTTACTTTCTTTGGGTCAGCAAATGCATCTGGCATACTTTGCAATATATTGCAAATGAATTATCCTTTTATGAACTTCAAGTTCATATTATTTTATTCGAGGATCTAGATGTACAAATGATAATTCATTCCACGTAACTTTTTCTCAACTGTTTATCATGTCTCCCCCTCATGTTAGAAAAACTAACTTATTTCCCCAACTTTAAGAACTCATCTTTGTGCATTATGGTTTTAATTAAAATATACACCGCACATCAATTATAATAAGATGGAGTTATCTGGTTCCTGACCCTAAACCACTTGTGAGGGGAGAATGTAATATACTTTCGTATATAACCTATATCAAACTGATATAGATAACTTTGTTCTCATAAGCAATAGTTTAGCTATTAAGTGGAGGCACTCAATAAATCATTTTGCTAAACCAACTGTGATGTAAGCCAACTTATCAAGATAAACTATCTTGAATAGGAAATCTGGAAATTGTGCTCGAAATTAAATTATTGAGCAAGTTACCTCGCAAAATACCATGTTGCGGGTTATTAATAATCGCACATGTAACCATCTCATAGATGCATCTTATATGGTATACATGGCTGGTGAATGGGCCCATATTCACCTTTGATATTTTCAGCATTCATGGGATTCAATCCCAATTTTAATTGGTCTATTAATTAATGAGAACAAGCAATGTAAGAGAATTTGTAAAGAACTTTCTAGTTCTTTAATATTTACCCATGTGAATTCTCTTTTATTTTTGCACATCATACTTGAATTAACATGGCTAAACCAATTATGCCAACTGGATAAATTATCAATATTGATAAACTTCAGGTTTACACCATGATGTGTGCAATTATGAATAAACTCCAAGTTTATTATGATATGGATTTTTATATCAATAAATATCCACTTCATTGTGGTGTTCTTTTGTTTATGTAGTACAAATTGGAGAATAAAGCGGGTAGCTTTTCACATACATATTACCCCGCTGCAAGTTGTAGTAATAGAAGATATTAAATCTTTCCTTTATTTATAGTCTCAATATAATCAATCGCTTTCGCGTATACTTTGGAAACTGAATAAGTTTCTTTGAGACTTACTACAACACAATACCTTATTGGTAGTTAATTGTGTTTCTCCAAAATAGTATAATTGGCTCTTGCAGAGTTCTCAATTAATTTTGTAGTACCACATATTCATCAACACCCGTATGGTGAATATCTCTTTTAAAGAGAAAGTTATACCATTATGGTTATGGTCAAAATTATATGCAAGATCTGTTTCTTGCATTACCGTTAATCACAATGCCAAAATACTTTGGCGTACAATAGGACATGACCAATGACCATTCATGCCATAATAATGACATTATTTTCTTATATCATCTCAAACCTCCTTCTAGAGGTGAGTGTGGTATATACCACTAGCACGCTCATATTGTTCCAAAAATGAATATGTATTCTAAATAAGATGTTGTCACATTCACATCATGAATAATCATCTATATGTGCTTTATAAAATCTCATGTCAAATCGATGACAAGTATTTTCACAAGTGGGGGATTATTTTGAGAATCCTTATTATTCTCATTATCACAATGATGACGATTATAATTTCGTCTATTGCCACGTCCACATCCATTGATACATTCATAGTGATAATTTTGTCTTCTTTCAGACTTATCACATACTGCTATCACATTCTCTTAAGGGAATGAGAATGGAGCAAATTCAATGGGAGTTTCCACTCTTTGTGCCCATAATCATACATGAATTTGATCATGGCAAGACATAGAAACTTTTACCACTTCAGGTGGTTATAATTTCTTACAAACTCCATTAGAGTTGTTATCAAAATTTATTGTCTTTGTATTTAAAATCAAATTATAGAATAAAAGAGAAAAATACGGTAAAATACTTACCTTAAATCCTGAATTTAATCATGAAGGAAGTTCATGGAATAATTGACAATCATTATGCTCAATCCCAAAGCTTCTACTCAATTGGTTAGAGTCTCGTGCTGATAACGTATTATGAACAATAAAAGAAGAAGAAGAGTATTGCAGAGCAAAGTAGAGAGAGGGAATTCTTATTGATATGGGGTGATTTACAATGGAATAGAACCCTCTATTTATAGGGAGAGGGTGACTTAGCCACCAAGTAATAAACCCTAAAAATCTCTCAAAATATAGACATTCACCATAAATAAAATTCTATTTATAACAATCACATTATTATTTTAGGGTGGGAAAGAGAAAGCCAATATTCAATAGAGCCTTATAGACCTTCCTATTAGACCTTTCCATTACCTATTTTAGATTTTGTTTGAGGGTACACAGTATTCACCGCTTTAAAACTAATTTTTGTGAAGTTAGTGCCAATTTTTTTTTATGCAACTTCTGAGGCCATACTCATATACTACTTGTATACTTACTAATTATCTACTAGTTGTCCTACGTACTTATTAGCCAACCCAAAGATCTATCTTCTAATTATCCACCAATGTAAGTGCTATATTAATTACTAATCATGGCCTCATGTTCTCATAATCTCTCTTAATCTCTAAGTTCTAATATATTTTGGGAAAGACTTTCCTACACCCAGGGGCAAATGTAGCTTGGCGGTAACGGGTTCATCTGAACTAGTATTTTCGGCGTGGAGTTTAAATTTATGAGAAAAAATCTACAAAAATTATAATAAGTATTATATATAAACCTATAACTTTAAAAATATAATGAGTTCAATTTCAAAATCTTAAAGTTTAAACTCATAGAATTTTAATCCTTATCCGCCTCTGCCTCCTCCTACAGATAGGAGTGTTAATTACTTCCTTTTGTTTAAAGTGTATGGAAAAATATGGTGTACAACTATTCATGAAAAGAGTGTCGTGAGAATGAGAAAACAATTTCTCTAAGTGCTCCAACATATTCACCTCAAAACATAGAGTTTTACCTCGTAAATGAATAAGTAGTTTTGGACTCAACAACTTATTTATAATTTGTTTGAGTCATACAACAATATCAAAATGTTATATCCCTGCAAAGAACACGTAAAGAGTACTATTGTTGGACTATATTGTTTATCCTTAAAATGAGTAACAATTAAATTTACACGCGGTTAGAGGATATGAGATTTAATTTAACACCACTGTCAGGCAAGCCAACCCAAAATACTTAATTAAATTCTCATTTTAATACTCTTGAAAACTATGACTTTTCTTCCAATTTACCAATTTAAAAGATAATCGTCTCAAATCAAATTAAATAATAAGACGTTGATACAAAAATAATTTACAACCATCTCAGAACCCGGTGTCACAAGTGCATGAGCAATTTCTAAGAAAACTCGAATAAAGTATAACAGCTGTCCGGGATACAATTGGACAGAAAATAAATAGAATTCTGAGAGAGACTATACTAGCTGCGGGTCGCCTCGAGGAAATACAGCTCACCTAGTCTCCGTGTCAACCATGCCGCTACGCCCACTAGGCCACTAGAGGTGCCTGTGCCTGTGCAACAAAAATGCACAGAAGTGTAGTATGAGTACAAAAATAACGTGTACTCAGTAAGTATCCCGCCTAATCTCTAAGAAGTAGAGATGAGATGGCAACTTCGACACTTACTAAAGGTCCAGTAATAATATTATTAATGCGATGACCCACGGATTTATCAAGAACAACAGTAAAATTCAAATGAGTCACTAAACTGGTGAAAGTTATTTTTTATTTAAAGTCTCCGGATTCATAATCCATTAACTAACAATTATCTCAAGTCGGGAGAGCAGACAGCAATATCAATAAATCTCAAGGCAAGCAATACAAGCATGCGCAATTCATGCCGAGGTCGTACGGCCCGATTCAACAGAAATGTAAACTGTGCACTGCCGAGGGTCGAGCGGTACGAACCATAGATGCATCTATTACCCCGCTAGCGAATCACACATGCGCGCGGTCAAATTTAACTAAACAATCACCCTGCTCGCGAATCATACATGTGACGCAGGTACACATAGAAATACATGCTCAATCAGCAAGTTAAGAATTTATCGGGGAATATTTATCCAAATAAAAGCCAATTCTCTTTTAATGATTTAAGAAAAAAGAAGTTTAATCTTCTTAGTAATTCATTTACCAATTCGATAGGATTTAAGAAATTCAAAACTGTCAATAAGATCACAGATATTCCAAGTATAGCATGCTTTTGGGTCCTAGACTACCCGGACTTACACATATTAGACGCTACGCACGGACTCTCGTCACCTCGTGCGTACGTAGCCCCCACAAATATGAACACATAACCAATTATTTTACCTATGGGGATAATTTCCTCTTACAAGGTTAGAAAGGAGACTCACCTCGCTCGGAAGATCCAAAACCGGCATTCCACGCCCTTCCGAAGACTTGAATCGATGCTAAATACTCCAAAACTAGCCAATGATTATGCAAATTCATTAATATACGATAACTACTCATATTAATCCAATTTATAACAATTCCTAACTCCGATCGAAAAGTTGACAAAATTGCCCTCGAGCCCACGTGCCCGGATTTTGAAAATTTTCGAAGATTAAGCTTACCCATGACTCCATGAACTCAAATATATAACTTACTCTCAATTTCATACCCAAAATCGTGGTCAAATTCCAAGAATATCCAATTTTCTAGGTCTTCCTCAAAGCCCCAAATTTCTACCAATTTACATGCTAAAATCCATACATAATCGATGTATTTAACTCAAGATAGGTGGGATTAGCTTACCTTGTCGTTGATGATGAAAAATCCCACTTGAAGCTCTCCAAAAATTGCCCAAGCCAAGAAAATATGAGAGAAAATGGCCAAATCCCGATTTTTAAAATACATCTCTGCCTCTAGCACTTTCCGCACCTGCGGTCCCGCAGGTGCGAGCCAATCTACCGCTTCTGCGGTTTCCTCCAGGCTCCCCTTTTCCGCTTCTGCGCCTCGTCCACCACAGGTGAGGTCCCGCTTCTGCGGCTCCATGGCCGCATCTACGGTCTCTTCACTCCTAGCCAAAATCGCATCTGCGGCTCTCCTGGCCGCTTCTGCGGCCCAAATTTTGCCGGTGCGGTTATATCAGTAACCAGCAGCTTCAGCCCTTTCAAAAATTCCATTTTCGATCCGTTAACCACCTGGAATCCACCCGAGGTCCCCGGGACCCCAACCAATCATACCAACCAGTCCCAAAACACATTACGGACTTGCTCGAGGCCTCAAATCATTTCAAACAACGCTAAAACCATGAATCGACCTCCAATCCAAGATTTATGAACTTTAGAATTTAAAACTTCTACTTTCGACGTTTAAACCTATCGAATCACGTCCGATTGACTTCAAATTTTGCACACAAGTCATATTCGACATTACGGACCTACTCCAACTTTCGGAATCGGATTCCGACCCCGATATCAAAAAGTTCACCTCTGGTCAAATTTCTCAAAAACCTTCAAATTTCTATCCTTAGCCAAATGGCTCCAAAATGCTCCATGGACATCCGAATTCACTTCCGATCGTGCTCCCAACTCCAGAATCACCATACGAAGCTTCTCCCAGACTCGGAATCCCAAATGGACATCGATGACACTGAAATGCACTTCAACCCAAACTTATGAAATTTCTTCCAAAATGCTAACTTCCACAATAGGCGCCAATATGCTCTCGGGTCATCCAAAACCCGATCCGGGCATACGTCCAAGTCCGAAATAATCATACGAACCTGCTGGAGCTTTCGAATCCCAATTCCAAGGTCGTTTAGTCAAAAATCCAATCCTAGTTGATTCTTTCAACTTAAAGCTTCCGAAATGAAAATCCTCCTTCCGAATCAACCCCGAACTTTCTGAACTTCAATTCCGACCACGCATACAAGTCGTAATACCTGAATTGAAGCTGCTCATAGCCTCAAACTGCTGAATGGCGCGCTAGGGCTCAAAACGACCGGCCGGGTCGTTACATCCTCTCCCACTTCGTTCTCGAACGTGCTAGGGACTGTGCTGGGGTTGTCTGGAATCACTGCTTAATACCTCGTGCACCTACCCGTGCTACCACAACTCAGTTGGGCACATCAACTCGATAAAATCTAGAGATAACCTTTTTCTTTTAGGCAAATAAGCCTTGGAGCCCAGTTTCAACATCCGAAATTCTCTGCCAGGCCTGTTCCAACATACGCTCACCATATCAATAACTACACGCAGCACCCAAAACACAACTGCATACCTTAGATAAATCCACACCTTGCACCACTTTACTCACTGGACCACAATAGCATCGTCTGTTCGAATAAATCGAAATTCCACGAATCTGATGCTCCCATTGCACCTCATGACCTACATAGGTCTTGCTCTGACTCTTACAATACCGCCAAGACGGAAAAGGTGTGTAGAAATTCATAACCAACTATCGAACTAACAATTCATCAGGCCTATACTCCTGACAAGAGCCATCACCTCATTCTGAACCAAATAATGGTATTTGCTCCTTAATATACTTCACATATTCATATTGCACTGATCCTAAGTCCAATGATCTCGTCTCACCCAGCATGAACTGCTCAGGCAATAGCCACCCCCGGACATGGTCAAAAGTCTCATATGATACCACAACGTGACAATAGGCTACCAATTCGAACGCGATACAATAGGAAAACGACTCTAAAAAGGAAATCCAATTACCCCGCTCGCGAATCATACATGCGACGCGGTCAACATATTTGAACAGACACCCCGCTCGCGAATCATGCATGTGACGCGGGCACACAGCTAATACAAGTTCCTCTCAGGGAAAAAGGAAACAAAACACATAAAAACAGACACGGGGAACTGTACTCAACATCACACTATTGCGGTGTGCAACCCGATCCAGATATCATACCCATGGCGGCGTGCCACCCGATCCACACATAGATTTCACACAAGGAAATATACATCGAGCTAAATTGCTCATTACAACAAAATACTGAACATCGATCACAAGCACGCTAAGTGCATAATACCATCCCTGGAGAGACATATAGTGCCATAGGCTAGAAAACTCAAGCACAACTGAGGTGCGACATACGATCCGAATCTCGAGAGCCCTCCTGCTCACATAACATCATCTCTACGCGGAACCTCAACACATATGCAATATCCCAAGCCATCTCACAACTCACACGGCGCAATGTATCATTACATGAAATATCTGATGACGATAGAGCACCCTGACTACTCCTCCCTAAGGAGCGCATTACTGAAATGAACACATCTGGCCTGATATAGAACCCCATATTCACATTTGAATCCATCCATAGACCTCTAGCTGATCCTGATCGCACCGAACTAGACTAATAACCTTTTAAAGGTCCATAATAGCTCCCCTTTCTCTCATAACACATAAGAACAACCATCATAACCAGAGTAATCATCCACAGTCCACAACCCAATAACCCGAGTTCCCTCCAGGCATAAATTCTCAAATTAGCGATACCACCACAATCTCCATACTTGGTTTAATTCTCCAATCAATCAGTGACTACATGCCACACTTGTACAATCTTCCCGTGGAACACACCCCCACGACCTTTCGCAACAGATAACAAGTCTGTATATCCATACCACCGGCCGCACTAACGCTGAAAAGCGATCAAGAATTCATAACCAGGATGCAAAGCCTCTTTCACAAACGCCGATCTCAGGTGACGCTGAAGACAATACCAACTTACTTTAAACATCGAAACTACTTTCCTACTCATCCGAGCTCGTGACATTCTCGTCAACACCAAAGTGTAACCTTGATCCTCACTTCAAATTCCATACCACTCACTGCACCCAACACGCCAAATCTCTAAGTAGTGGTCTTAATCCACCATAGCCCTTCTGGGACCCCCTACACATGACAGGCCATAATAGTAGAATACTTCTGAATAACATCAATTACGGCGGCCGACAAGCCTCACATGTACTGCCACAAATCACTTGCATAAGTTGATCGCGCTGAAGGGACCAATCACTGCCACCAAGATGCCAATTCAACTATGGCTAATCAATCTATCTTCTTCCAATCTATCCTCGATTGCCTTAGAAATAATAATAACTCCATTCAACACATAGCATACTCCATCCGCACTCATCTCGAGTGACCATGACTCACGAGACCATGCTGTCTCAAATCCCACGAACCATTTCATACCTCCCAATTGCTACCCTACAGGTCAAAACATCATCGGGCCTTCTGGGCACCTCCTCATAAGCTGCTGCAAAAGGCTTGATTCTTAACTATATCTATAGGCTCGGAGCCATTAGGCACCACACTTTACCCCTTTGAATCCACTAGGACCGTTGTTGAGAGCCACCCGCTCTGACTTGGCCCCGAATATAATCAACTCCATAAATCTTCTAGCACATGAATACCCTCTCGACGAAGCACCAGGCAGAATCACTTCCCTTGAAACCCACATCTATACAAGGCATAAATCCTAAATCCTTCCCAAAGTCTGAACATGGCCAATAGGGCCAACCATAGCACACCTTTAACAATTCCTCTGCTCAAATCACCGCTTATGTCCCTTCCGTAGCTGAAATGACCCATCAATATGCTAATAACCAGAAGCTTCGCAAGTAGTTAACCATGAAACCCTAATCTTAAGCAGTGGGACTCTCCCACTTAGCTTGAAGCCATTATTACACTACTCTAGACTCCACCAGGATCCTTTATTTCTTATTGAACCCACAATTGCTGCTAACTTTAAACCTTTCCGAAGATCATCTTCCTCGAACCGTCGACATTGGGAACACTGATTCAATCCTGTACTACCCCACCCCGTGATATCTGACAGCCGCTTCTTCAATACTATTTCACAATATCTTACCCCAAAGGCGAATTGTAGAAGATCATAACACCGACGAACATAGTACATTCGATAGGGACAACTACACCTCATCATAGAAGAAAACTCTACCACGCTCGCAAATACCAAATCTCTGAATCATGCACTGAGTAAACCTTCCTTCAAGCCATTCTCTGCCCCGACACGTAGGCAAACATCCTACCATCAAATCAATACTATGGAACAATTATTCATAGCACCATGGCAACTTGTGCCTAGCCTCAGAGCTCTTAGAAGCACCGCCACTGAGCCGAAACGACAGAATATCCTTCCGCAAGGCGACGATAATAGCTTAGGCAACTATGCAGGGAGAAACAACCCGCACTGCATCGGTAGTACCATTACAATACATCAATTCTCGATTTACAACAAGCGGTTCGTGTCGCATAAGATTGAATAGGAAGGAATTAAAAGGCGTAGCCTTAGGGGATCAAATCGCACGATGGGAAATCAAGAAGGGAAGTACTCCTAACAGTCCTACAGCCTCCCGAGGATAAGTACAGACGTCTCCGTACCGATCCGCGAGACTCTACTAGACTTGCTCAGGACTCGTGAGACCCTAGGAACCTAGTGCTCTGATACCATGTTGTAACGACCCAAATTCCACTAAAGGTTGTGATGGTGCCAGACACCACTGTCAGGCAAGCCAACCCAAAATACTTAATTAAATTCTCATTTTAATACTCTTGAAAACTATGACGTTCTTCAGATTTAGCAATTTAAAAGATAATCGTCTCAAATCAAATTAGATAATAAGCAGTTGATACAAAAATACTTTACAACCATCCCAGAACCCGGTGTCACAAGTGCATGAGCAATTTCTAAGAAAACTCGAATAAAGTACAACAGCTGTCCGGGATACAATTGGATAGAAAATAAATAGAATTCTGAGAGAGACTATACTAGCTGCGGGTCGCCTCGAGTAAATACAACTCACCTAGTCTCCGTGTCAACCATGGTGCTACGCCCACTAGGCCACTAGAGGTGCCTGTGCCTGTGCAACAAAAATGCACAGAAGTGTAGTATGAGTACAAAAACAACGTGTACTCAGTAAGTATCCCGCCTAATCTTGAAGAAGTAGAGACGAGATGGCAACTTCGACACTTACTAAAGGTCAAGTAATAATATTATTAATGCGATGACCCACAGATTTATCAAGAACAACAGTAAAATTCAAATGAGTCACGAAACATGTGAAAATTCCTTTTTATTTAAAGTCCCCGGATTCATAATCCATTAACTAACAATTATCTCAAGTCGGGAGAGAAGACAACAATATTAATAAATCTCAAGGCAAGCAATACAAGCATGCGCAATTCATGCCGAGGTCGTACGGCCCGATCCAACAAAAATGTAAACTGTGCACTACCGAGGGTTGAGCGGAACGAACCATAGATGCATCTATTACCCCGCTCGCGAATCACGCATGCGACGCGGTCAAATTTAACTAAATAATCACCCTGCTCGCGAATCATACATGCGACGCAGGTACACATAGAAATACATGCTCAATCAGCAAGTTAAGAATTTATCGGGGAACATTTATCCAAATAAAAGCCAATTCTCTTTTAATGAGTTAAGAAAAAAGAAGTTTAATCCTCTTAGAAATTCATTTACCAATTCGATAGGATTTAAGAAATTCAACTGTCAATAATATCATAGATATTCCAAGTATAGCATGCTTTTAGGTCCTAGACTACCCGGGACTTACACATATTAGTAGCTAGCACGGACTCTCGTCACCTCGTGTGTACGTAGCCCCCACAAATATGAGCACATAACCAATTATTTTACCTATGGGGACAAATCCCTCTTACAAGGTTAGAAAGGAGACTCACCTCGCTCCGAAGATCCATAACCGGCATTCCACGCCCTTCCGAAGATTTGAATCGATGCTAAATACTCCAAAACTAGCCAATGATTATGCGAATTCATTAATATACGATAACTACTCATATTAATCAAATTTATAACAATTCCTAACCCCGATCAAAAAGTTGACAAAATCGCCCTCGGGCCCACGTGCCCGGATTCCGAATTTTTTTGAAGATTAAGCTTACCAATGACTCCATGAACTCAAATATATAATTTACTCTCAATTTCATACCCAAAATCGTGGTCAAATTCCAAGAATATCAATTTTCTAGGTCTTCCTCAAGCCCCCAAATTTCTACCAATTTACATGCTAAAATCCATACATAATTGATATATTTAACTCAAGATAGGTGGGATTAGCTTACCTTGTCATTGATGATGAAAAATCCCACTTGAAGCTCTCCAAAAATCGCCCAAGCCAAGAAAATATGAGAGAAAATGGCCAAATCGCGATTTTCAAAACACATCTCTGCCTCCAGCACATTCCGAACCTGCGGTCCCTTTACCGCTTCTGCAGTCTCGCAGGTGCGAGCCAATCTACCGCTTCTGCGGTTTCCTCCAGGCTCCCCTTTTTCGCTTCTGCGCCTCGTCCACCGCAGGTGCGATCCCGCTTCTGCGGCTCCATGACCGCATCTGCGGTCTCTTCACTCCTGGCCAAATCGCATCTGCGGCTCTCCTGACCACTTCTGCGGCCCAAATTTTGCAGGTGCGGTTATATCAGGAACCAGCAGCTTCAGCCCTTTCAAAAATCACATTTTCGATCCGTTAACCACCCGGAATCCACCCGAGGCCTCCGGGACCCCAACCAATCATACCAACTAGTCCCAAAACACATTACGGACTTGCTCGAGGCCTCAAATCATATCAAACAACGCTAAAACCACGAATCGACCTCCAATCCAAGCTTTATGAACTTTAGAATTTCAAACTTCTACTTCCGATGTTTCAACCTAACGAATCACGTCCGATCGACTTCAAATTTTGCACACAAGTCATATTCGACATTACGGACCTACTCCAACTTTCGGAATCGGATTCCGACCCCGATATCAAAAAGTCCACCTCCGGTCAAATTTCTCAATAACCTTCAAATTTCTATCCTTAGCCAAATGGCTCCAAAATGCTCCACGGACATCCGAATTCACTTCTAATCATCCTCCCAACTCCAGAATCATCATACGAAGCTACTCCCAGACTCGGTATCCCAAACGCACATCGATAACACTGAAATGCACTTCAACCCAAACTTATGAAATTTCTTCCAAAATGCTAACTTCCACAATAAGATCCAATATGCTCCCGGGTCATCCAAAACCCGATCCGGGCATACGTCCAAGTACGAATCATCATACGAACCTGCTGGAGCCTTCGAATCCCACTTCTGAGGTCGTTTACTCAAAAATCCAATCCTAGTTGATTCTTCCAAGTTAAAGCTTCCGAAATGAAAATCCGCCTTCCGAATCAACCCCGAACTTCCTAAAATTCAATTCCGACCACGCGTACAAGTCGTAATACCTTAATTGAAGCTGGTCATGGCCTCGAACTGCTGATCGGCATGCTATGGCTCAAAACGACCAGCCGGGTTGTTATATCCTCTCCCACTTCGTCCTCGAACGTTCTAGGGACTGTGCTGGGGTTGTCTGGAATCACTGCTTAATACTTCGTGCACCTACCCGTGCTACCACAACTCAGTTAGGCACATCAACTCGATCAAATCTAGAGATAACCTCTTTCTATTAGGCAAGTAAGCCTTGGAGCCCAGTTTCAACATCCGAAATTCTCTGCCAGGCCTGTTCCAACATACGCTCACTATATCAATAACTACACGCAGCACCCAAAACACAACTGCATACCTTAGCTAAATCCACACCTTGCACCACTTCACTCACAGGACCACAATAGCATCCTCTGATCGAATAAATCAAAATTCCACGAATCTGATGCTCCCATTGCACCTCATGACCTACATAGGTCTTTCTCTGACTCTTACAATACCTCCAAGACGGAAAAGGTGTGTAGAAATTCATAACCAACTATCGAACTAACAATTCATCAGGCCTATACTCCTGACAAGAACCATCACCTCATTCTGAACCAAGTAATGGTATTTGCTCCTTAATATACTTCACATATTCAGATTGCACTGATACTAAGTCCAATGATCTCGTCTCACCCAGTACGAACTGCTCAGGAAATAGCCACCCCCGGACATGGTCAAAAGTCTCATATGATACCACAACGTGCCAATAGGTTACCAATTCGAATGCGATACAATAGGAAAATGACTCTGGAAAGGAAATCCAATTACCCCGCTCGCGAATCATACATGCGATGCGGTCAACATATTTGAACAGACACCCCGCTCGCGAATCATGCATGTGATGCGGGCACACAGCTAATACAAGTTCCTCTCAGGGAAAGAGGAAACAAAACACATAAAAATAGACACGGGGAACTGTACTCAACATCACATTGTTGCGGTATGCAACCCGATCCAGATATCATACCCATGGCGGCGTGCCACCCGATCCACACATAGATTTCACATAAGGAAATATACATCGAGCTAAATTGCTCATTACAACCAAATACCGAATATCGATCACAAGCACGCTAAGTGCATAATACCATCCCTGGGGAGACATATAGTGCCATAGGCTACAAAACTCAAGCACAACTGAGGTGCGACGTACGATCCGAATCTCGAGAGCCCTCCTGCTCATATAACATCATCTCTACGCGAAACCTCAACACATAAGCAATATCCCAAGCCGTCTCACAACTTACACGGTGCAATGTATCATTACATGAAATATCTGACAACGATATAGCACCCTGACTACTCCTCCCTAAGGAGCGCATTACTGAAATGAACACAACTGGCCTGATATAGAACCCCATATTCACATTTGAATCCATCCACAGACCTCTAGCTGATCCTGATCGCACCGAACTAGACTAATAACCTTTCAAAGGTCCATAATAGCTCCCCTTTCTCTCATAACACATAAGAACAACCATCATAACCGGAGTAATCATCCACAGTCCACAACCCAATAACCCGAGTGCCCTACAGGCATAAATTCTCAATTAGCGATACCACCACAATCTCTATACTTGGTTTCATTCTCCAATCAATCAGTGACTACATGCCACACTTGTACAATATTCCTGTGGAACACGCCCCCACGACCTATCACAATAGATAACAAGTCTGTATATCCATACCACCGGCCGCACTAACGCTGAAAAGCGATCAAGAATTCATAACCAGGATGCAAAGCCTCTTTCACAAACGCCGATCTCAGGTGACGCTGAAGACAATACCAACTTACTTTAAACATCGAAACAACTTTCCTGCTCATCCGAGCTCGTGACATTCTCGTCAACACCAAACTGTAACCTTAATCCTCACTTCAAATTCCGTACCATTCACTGCACCCAACACGCCAAATCTCTAAGTAGTGGTCTTAAGCCACCATAGCCCTTCTGGGACCCCCCCACACATGACAGGCCATAATAGTAGAATACTTCTGAATAACATCAATTACGGCGGCCGACAAGCCTCACATGTACCGCCACAAATCACTTGCGTAAGTTGATCGCGCTGAACGGACCAATCACTGCCACCAAGATGCCAATTCAACTATGGCTAATCAATCTATCTTCTTCCAATCTATCCTCGATCGCCTTAGAAATAATTATAACTCAATTCAATACATTGCATTCTCCATCCGCACTCATTCGAGTGACCTTGACTCACGAGACCATGCCGTCTCAAATCCCACGAACCATTTCATACCTCCCAATTGCTACCCTACAGGTCAAAACATCATCGGGCCTTCTGGGCACCTCCTCATAAGCTGCTGCAAGGCTTGATTCTTAACTGTATCTATAGGCTCGGAGCCATTAGGCACCACACTTTACCCCTTTGAATCCACTAGGACCATTGTTGAGAGCCACCCGCTTTGACTTGGCCCCGAATATAATCAACTCCATAAATCTTCTAGCACATGAATACCCTCTCGACGAAGCACCCGGCAGAATCACTTCCCTTTAAACCCACATCTATACAAGGCATAAATCCTAAATCCTTCCCAAAGTCTGAACATGGCCAATAGGGCCAACCATAGAACACCTTTAACAATTCCTCTGCTCAAATCACCGCTTATGTCCCTTCCGTAGGTGAAATGACCCATCAATATGCTAATAACCAGAAGCTTCGCAAGTAGTTAACCATGAAACCCTAATCTTAAGCAGTGGGACTCTCCCACTTAGCTTGAAGCCATTATTACACTACTCTAGACTCCACCAGGATCCTTTATTTCTTATTGACATAACCTTGCGCAATCAACCGACAAAATTCTCGAAATCTTTCTGTAAAACCCCTTTTTATACTCTGAATCATCAACCACATTCGGATGACCAATCTCTTCGCTATGTAACCAATAGAATTCTTTGCAGAAGTTTCGCTATTCATGCGACCGCCGATCTGCTCACTGGAGATAACCCACTTGTGGAATTTACGTGCCGACGTCTTCCAATGCTGCTACACGGGGTGCAATCCCCACGACATTAATGACCCATCCTGAGTCCAAGCTCACCCTCTAGCTGCACAAGTCCATTCACCTCCCGTGGACACCAATTAAGTGCGCGACAACATCCTTCCAATTCAAAGTTAGGTTGTATCCTTCTTCAATTCAAGTAGCTCCTTTCCGTTATATGAAATCTCCTTCTGCCTTATAGCCCATACTCCAAATTAATCTGTAGGCCCAAATCACCAATTACTAAAATTCCCAAATCACTCCAAACTCTCTCACTTTGGCGAAACTCACCCCTCTAGTTGACTACTCGACCTTTGCTTCTTATACCTGGCCTTCTAGAAATTTTAACCACCGCCTGACACTCCCCTCATGTCCTTCCTCATCCTTTGCTGTTCAGTTGTTGCCTTAAATAAAATCTACCTTCGTGGCACTTGAACCCACAATTGCTGCTAACTTTAAACCTTTCCGATGATCATCTTCCTCGAACCGTCGACATTGAGAACACTGATTCAATCTTGCACTACCCCACCCCGCGATATCTGACAGCCGCTTCTTCAATACTATTTCACAATATCTTACCCCAAAGGCGAATGGTAGAAGATCATAACACCGGCGAACTTAGTACATTCGATAGGGACAACTACACCTCATCATAGAAGAAAACTCTACCACGCTCGCAAATACCAAATCTCTGAATCATGCACTGAGTAAACCTTCCTTCAAGCCATTCTCTGCCCCGACACGTAGGCAAACATCCTACCATCAAATCAATACTACGGAACAATTATTCATAGCACCATGGCAACTTGTGCCTAGCCTCAGAGCTCTTAGAAGCACCGCCACTGAGCCGAAACGACAGAATATCCTTCCGCAAGGCGACGATAATAGCTTAGGCAACTATGTAGGGAGAAACAACCCGCACTGCATCGGTAGTACCATTACAATACATCAATTCTCGATTTACAACAAGCGGTTCGCGTCGCATAAGATTGAATAGGAAGGAATTAAAGGCGTAGCCTTAGGGGATCAAATCGCACGATGGGAAATCAAGAAGGGAAGTACTCCTAACAGTCCTGCAGCCTCCCGAAGATAAGTACAGACGTCTCCGTACCGATCCGCGAGACTCTACTAGACTTGCTCAGGACTCGTGAGACCCTAGGAACCTAGTGCTCTGATACCATGTTGTAACGACCCAAATTCCACTAAAGGTCGTGATGGCGCCGGACACCACTGTCAGGCAAGCCAACCCAAAATACTTAATTAAATTTTCATTTTAATACTCTTGAAAACTATGTCGTTCTTCAAATTTACCAATTTAAAAGATAATCGTCTCAAATCAAATTAGATAATAAGCAGTTGATACAAAAATACTTTACAACCATCCCAGAACCCGGTGTCACAAGTGCATGAGCAATTTCTAAAAAAACTCGAATAAAGTACAACAGCTGTCCGGGATACAATTGGATAGAAAATAAATAGAATTCTGAGAGAGACTATACTAGCTGCGTGTCGCCTCGAGGAAATACAGCTCACCTAGTCTCCGTGTCAACCATGCTGCTACGCCCACTAGGCCACTAGAGGTGCCTGTGCCTGTGCAACAAAAATGCACAGAACTGTAGTATGAGTACAAAAAAACAACGTGTACTCAGTAAGTATCCCGCCTAATCTCGAATAGGTAGAGACGAGATGGCAACTTCGATACTTACTAAAGGTCCAATAATAATATTATTAATGCGATGACCCACGGATTTATCAAGAACAACAATAAAATTCAAATGAGTCACTAAACATGTGAAAAATCCTTTTTATTTAAAGTCTCCGGATTAATAATCCATTAACTAACAATTATCTCAAGTCGGGAGAGAAGACAACAATATCAATATATCTCAAGGCAAGCAATACAAGCATGCGCAATTCATGCCGAGGTCGTATGGCCCGATCCAACAGAAATGTAAACTGTGCACTGCCGAGGGTCGAGTGGCACGAACTATAGATGCATCTATTACCCCACTCGCGAATCATGCATGCGACGCGGTCAAATTTAACTAAACAATCACCCTGCTCGCGAATCATACATGCGACGTAGGTACACATAGAAATACATGCTCAATAAGCAAGTTAAGAATTTATCGGGGAACATTTATCCAAATAAAAGCTAATTCTCTTCTAATGATTTAAGAAAAAAGAAGTTTAATCCTCTTAGAAATTCATTTACCAATTCAATAGGATTTAAGAAATTCAACTGTCAATAAGATCACAGATATTCTAAGTATAGCATGCTTTTGGGTCCTAGACTACCTGGACTTACACATATTAGTAGCTAGCATGGACTCTCGTCACCTCGTGCGTACGTAGCCACCACAAATATGAGCACATAACCAATTATTTTACCTATGGAGACAATTCCCTCTTACAAGGTTAGAAAGGAGACTCACCTCGCTCCGAAGATCCATAACCGGCATTCCAGGCCCTTCCGAAGACTTGAATCGATGCTAAATACTCCAAAACTAGCCAATGATTATGCAAATTCATTAATATACGATAACTACTCATATTAATCCAATTTATAACAATTCCTAACCCCGATCAAAAAGTCGACAAAATCGCCCTCGGGCCCACGTGCCCGGATTTCAAAAATTTTCGAAGATTAAGCTTACCCATGACTCCATGAACTCAAATATATAATTTACTCTCAATTTTATATCCAAAATCGTGGTCAAATTCCAAGAACATCAATTTTCTAGGTCTTCCTCAAACCCCCAAATTTCTACAAATTTACATGCTAAAATCCATACATAATCGATGTATTTAACTCAAGATAGGTGGGATTAGCTTACCTTGTCATTGATGATGAAAAATCCCACTTGAAGCTCTCCAAAAATCGCCCAAGCCAAGAAAATATGAGAGAAAATGGCTAAATCGCGATTTTCAAAACACATCTCTGCCTCCAGCACATTCCGCACCTGCGGTCCCTTGACCGCTTCTGCGGTCTCGCAGGTGCGAGCCAATCTACCGCTTCTGTGGTTTTCTCCAGGCTTCCCTTTTCCACTTTTATGCCTCGTCCAACGCAGGTGCGGTCTCGCTTCTGCGGCTCCATGACCGCATCTGCGGTCTCTTCACTCCTGGCCAAAATCGCATCTGCGGCTCTCCTGGCCGCTTCTGCGGCTCCGCACCTGCAGCCCAAATTTCGCAGGTGCGGTTATATCAGTAACTAGCAGCTTCAGCCCTTTCAAAAATCCCATTTTCGATCTGTTAACCACCCGGAATCCACCCGAGGCCCCCTGTGACCCCAACCAATCATACCAACCAGTCCCAAAACACATTACGGACTTGCTCGTGGCCTCAAATCATATCAAACAACGCTAAAACCACGAATCGACCTCCAATCCAAGCTTTATGAACTTTTGAATTTCAAACTTCTACTTCCGATGTTTAAACCTAATGAATCACGTCCGATTGACTTCAAATTTTGCACACAAGTCATATTCGACATTAAGGACCTACTCCAACTTTCGGAATCGGATTCCGACCCCGATATCAAAAAGTCCACCTCCGGTCAAATTTCTCAAAAACCTTCAAATTTCTTTCCTTAGCCAAATGGCTCCAAAATGCTCCACGGACATCCAAATTCACTTCCGATCGCGCTCCCAATTCATGAATCACCATACGGAGCTACTCCCAGACTCGAAATCCCAAACGGACACCGATAACACTGAAATGCACTTTAACCCAAACTTATTAAATTTCTTCCAAAATGCTAACTTCCACAATAGGCGCCAAAAATGCTCTCGGGTAATCCAAAACCCGATCCGGGCATACGCCCTAGTCCGAAATCATCATACAAACCTGCTGGAGCCTTCGAATCCCAATTCCAAGGTCGTTCACTCAAAAATCCTATCCTAGTTGATTCTTCCAACTTAAAGCTTCTGAAATGAAAATCCTCCTTCCGAATCAACCCCGAACTTCTCGAAATTTAATTCCGACCACGCGTACAAGTCGTAATACCTGAATTGAAGCTGCTCATGGCCTCGAACTGCTGAACAGCGCGCTAGGGCTCAAAAAAACCGGCCGGGTCGTTACATCTAATGAGCCGGCCATCGCTACAGAAGAGTAGGCAGCATCAGAGGGAGGCAACCATGAGGCCGAACCCTCTTCAGTTTGGGAGCCTGCGCGAAATCCAGTGGCTACTTTTTCTCGAGAAGCTACTCCGATTTTGAGAGAAGCCGCTGACATTATTGACATTCCAAGGTCGTCGTCTCGCATGGAGTCCATTTTTTATAAAGCCTGAGATATTAAAGAAACCGATCAAGGCATCACGGGCCATAGATAAGGCCCTTAACTTGTTCTTCTGAGGCATGGACATTGGTGCGTTAGAGGACTACTGTGATTTTGGCCACTTGGAGTCCCAAGAAAAGACGTGTTGTCGAAGTCAAGTTGGACGAGTTTAAGCCCAAAGCTTGCGAAGCAGTTCCCTGCCCCGAGCATGGATTCCTACTATAAGAAAATGGTCATGTATACGATACCGGCGGATACCAGGGTGCTATCAGGTCCGGTTGGAGTAGCCAGATACTTCATTTGCTTGTTGACCGAAGAGGACCAAGCAAAGATGAACGAAGTGGATGCGCCGAGCCTTTTCAATGAGGTACAACAGGCACTGGACAGGGTATGTTTTCCTTTCCTTCTATCCGTTAAAGGTTTCATTTAGCCTTAGCATATATTAATGATTTCATCATTTTTATTCCTTAGTCCTTGGTGCTTCATTATGAGAGGTTCTGTCGATCTTGGATGGAGGTGGGTCCTCTCGAGTTCGAGCTCAAGGAGGCGGTTCGGCAGAAGGACATGTACAAAGCTCTTTGTGAGCAAAAAGATGAGGTCCTCAAGGACCTCCTCGTCCTCCAAGCCGATTTGGGAAAATCTCAAAATGAGGCCTCGTTGGTGAAACAGGAGCATGGTGTTCTGGTCGAAGGGGTAAAGGTGTTTGAGATTAATAACGAGAAGCTAAGCGCAACTGCTAACTCCACAACCTCGTAAGTCCAAGAGAAGATAAACCTGATTGACTAGCTCATGGACGAAATGAACGAGGTCAAAGCCTCGTCCAGATAGTTGAGGAGCAAAATGGATCTCTTGGCCTCGGAAAAGGATGCCACCAAAGAGGATTTGGCATTGGCCAAGGACCAACTCTGGGTGATGAAGGATAAAGTCGAAAAATGGTCTTGGCTGAACGATGAGCTCTGAGCACAACTAGACTCGTCCGTCCCAGAACAGGATACCCTCGATCGGGAGTATACCGCACTGAAGTCCATCTTGGAGGCAGCTTCAAACGAGTCCTCCTAGGTTCAGGATATGCTGGCCAAATATAAGAATGATGTGGAGGTAGCCGAGGCTCGTATAATAACAAAGGCTGAGTACGTGAAGTGGCTAACTCGAAGGGAGACTCTTGAGGAGATTCATGCTCGTGGGTTCAATATAGAAGCCAAGATCGAAGAGGCAAAGATGCCGAGGCCAAAGAGAGATACGAGCCCGAGGGTTCGGGCAGCAAGTTGGGCTCTGGCGAAGAATAGGCGGGAAATGCCTTAGTTTCTATTTTTTGCTTTCTCTTGTATATCTTTTCTTTATTTTGGGGCCGCTTTATAGTGCCTCTGTAAATATCTTTCGGTACATATATAAAAATTTTCACTTCGGCCATATTGTGTTCTTTACTTTCTAGTATTTGGTTTATGTTCGAGATTTGTAACTTGTGTTTCAGTATTCAAAATATGCCATCGATGACTTAGCATAGAATTAGACATAACTTAGACTGTTCGTTTTCCCAAAGCCCGGAAGAGGCCCGGGTCAAGTAACAACTCCGAGTTGTTTTAACTTCGGAGGATCTGATAAAAACGAAGTCTTTATTAAAATATTCGAATGTTTTAAACGAAGACTCTTATTCTTTTCCGAAGGTGGCTCTTTCTATGGCCGGGTCTTAAGTAATCCTTCATAGATTAGAAAATATGTGTAAGCACCTTTCTTTTTGTGTACAGATTCGGACGTTTTTGAGCTGTTTATGTTGGCTGTAGCCTTTCATGTTTGGGCCCTACCAAGTAGGCTCGATGCCTCCGGGATTTGATAGCCCGAATTGTTCGATCTTATTATCGGGTAATAGTCCCTGGTTTGAGGAGGCCCACAGGCTTAAGTGTTTTGAACCCTATATTTACTCTAAGTAACTTAACGATAATATCGCTGGTGCGAATGCGAACCGATGAAACATAAAAGGCAAACTTCTTTTATTACTTTGAATGTAGCGTACATAACCGAAGGTATAAAAAGCTTTCTGCCATGGCAAGAATGAGCTAGAGGGGCACAGTTCGTTTGGTCGTTTGACCCTTAAGATTAATTCTAATATTCAAGCCTTGGATTTCAATATCGAATAATAAGGAAACGCCTTCTAAATGTCCGAACTCAGGAACTCGACTTAGGGTGTGATGGCCCCCTAGTATTCGAGATTGAACTTGTGAGCGCTCGAATATTGTTGGTCTAATACGGGTGATCCGTAGTGCCCGACCTCAGGCTGGTCTTCAAAACTTGGGTAGCACATTTTACTGTTGCCTCGTTAAAAACCTTGCTGTAAAACCCACTTTGGGAAAAAACTGATCTAAAAAGAGTACAACGCGTGCTTTCAAAACTAATCATCAGGCTTGACCTCGACTGAGTACCTGCACGGGTTAGTTCAAAGCATAATAAACTACAAAGGAAATTGTGTTCGTAACTCAGTAGTAGTATCGCTTTAAGTGTGACACATTTCAGTTGTTGGGTAGTTGTATATTCTTCCCGGACTCGAGCTTGTATGAGCCTTTCCAAGTTATACCGGTGACTCTGTACTGTCCTTCCTAATTCGGGCCTAGTTTCCCCTTATTCGGGTTCTTAGTATGCAGTGTAACTTATGAGCCTTTCTCGGTTACTGATAACTCTGTACGATCCTTCCTAATCGGGCCGAAAGTTTTTCATTCGGTTGTAGTATCTCCCCATTCGTTGCTTTTGGGCCGTTAATCGGACTAGGGAAGCTTCTCGCCTTTCGTCTGATAAGTCTACGATCATGGCCATGGCCTCGTTATTTGACGTCTATGTAGCATATTGGAACCTTAGTCTTGGTTCACCTAATTCTACCGGAATCAGAGCTTCCGCGTCGTAGACTAAAGAGAACAGGCGTTGCACTGATGCTTGAATTTGAAGTCATTCATATGCCCACAAGACCTCGAGAAAAATTTCTTTCCACTTTCGTTTTGAGTCGGTCAATCTCCTCTTCAGGTTCTAGAGTATAGTTTTGTTTGTTGATTGCGCTTGACCATTCCCACTAAGGTGGTAGGGTGTCGACAAGATCTTTTTGATTCGGAAAAGGGCCAAATATATCCCTGTACTATAAAAAAAGGTTCAAATGTATCCCTGGTTATGCATTAAATCCAAATATATCCCTATCATTATACTATTGGTTCAAATATATCCCTTTTCCGTTAAGTTTATCCAAAATGGACATTCAATCCTATGTGGAACTGATATTTGATGAGGTGGATGTCACGTGACTTTCCACCTCAGCGCCCCTAGTCCATTTTACCCCTCCCTTCTATTTTTTTTTTCACCACTAAAATTTCCTTCTCCTTCACCACTGTTGCCACCATTACCGCTACCATGAAAAATATTGTATTTCAAATTTTAGTCTTTTATATATGGATTAAGGGCACCGAGATGGCATGCCATGTGACATTCACCTCATCAAATACATTGCCACATAGGATTGGATGGTTACCTTGGACAAACTAACAGTAGAGGTGTATATTTGAACCAATAGTATTACAACATGGGTGTATTTGGATCCAAAGTATAACAAAGGGTATATTTAAACATTTTCTCATAGTACAAGGATATATTTGGCCATTTGTCGTTTTTGATTTTGTGGTCTTCGAGAAATTTACTAACCTTGCCACCGATGAACTGCCTCCCATTGTCACCTATGATCTCAGCCAGAATCCTGAACTGACATATTATATGATCCCCGATGAAGTCAATGACCTCTTTTTGCCGAACTTTCTCAAACGCATGTGCTTCGACCCACTTGGAGAAATAATCGGTCATGAGTAATATTTATTGGGCTTTGCTGGGTGCCCATTGCAAGTGACTGACAATGTCCATCCCCCATTTATAAATGGCCAGGGGGAAAGGACCAGGTGAAGCATATCTCCCGGTTGGTAAATCATCGGGGCATGCCTCTGGCATTCATTATACTTTTGAACGGGATTGTTCGCATTTTTTCCATCTCGTTCCAGTAATAACTGGCTCTGATCAATTTTTGAACCAAGGACTCTGCTCCTGAATGGTTTCCACAAGTATCATTGTATACTTACCTAATAACGTAGTCGGTCTCCCCTGGTCCCAAACACCTTGCTAGCAACCCGAAAAATGATCTTCGATATAATTTTCCACCAACCAAGCCAAACCTAGCAGCCTTAGTACGTAGGGCCCTCGATTTCTGGGTATCCGGCGACAATTTCTCTTTCTGAAGGTAGTCTATATATTTGTTTCTCCAATCCCAAGTCAAGCTTGTCAGTTTTCCCTCGAGCGTGACCTTCTCTATAATTGAGTTCATCAATTGCAGTACTGCTTTGGAATTGAATTCGTCGGTGTCTACCGACAAACCTAGATAGCCAATGCATCGGCCTCATTATTTTGATCCGGAGGTTCATGTTGTATAGTCCATTCCTTAATTTGGTGTAAGGTAACTTGCATTTTATCCAAGTATCTACACATCCAGTCCTTTTTAACTTCAAACTTCCCGTTGACTTGGTTAACGATGAGGAGGGAGTCATACTTGGCTTCGATCACCTCAGCCCCCAAGATCTTAGCCAATTCTAGACCTGCATTCATAGTCGTCGCATCAATCATTCGGTCGATGTTAGGAAAAGGAAATGAATTCTTTGGACATGCCTTATTTAGGTCCTTATAATCCATACATATTCTAAGTTTGTTTCCCTTTTTAGACACGACCACTAGGTTAGCTAGCCAATCCGGGTATTTAACTTCCCGAATGGAACCTATTTTCAGAAGATTAGATACCTAGTCCTTGATGAATGCGTGTTTGATCTCGGACTGCAGCCTCCTCTTTTGTTTTGACTGGGTGGCATTTTGGATCCAAGCTCAATTTGTGAGTTGTCACCTCCGGTGGGCTCCCTGTTATATCTAAGTGGGACCAGGCAAAACAATCGGCATTAACTTTAAGTAAATCAATAAGTTTTTTCCCGAACTCGGTAGTTAAACCTGTGCCTAGGTATACCTTTCTACCTGGTAGGTATTCAATCAGTAGGAATTGCTCCAATTCCTCGATCGTTGAGTTGGTGGCGTCGATATCAACGAGTGCTATAAAGGACTCTGTGACACCGTCATCATCTTCCTCATTTGATGCATGCTCCTTCTGTCTTCTCGACCCGATAAGGGTCGAGATAGCTGATTGCTATTTGGTTTCTTTCTCTTTGAACAGTCTCCTACCTTTTGATGTCGAGACCGCAGGCACCAGGGTCACTTCCTCGACAGCTAACATCTCCTTTTGCGACCGGTTGTTCCCCATAGACCGTTTTGATTTTTCCTGGAGTGTGAAACTTCAATGCTTGATGTAGCGTCCAAGGCAACGCCCTCATGTTGTGAATCCGTGGCCTCCCGAACAACGCGTTGTATCTCATATCCCCGTCGATCACGTAGAATTTTGTTTCCTGGGTAGTCCCAACAATGTTTACCAATAGGGTTATTTCACCCTTCGTCGTCTCGCATGCTATGCTGAGCCCGTTTAATACTTGTACTACCGGTACGATTTGGTCCAACAATCCCAATTGCCAACCCTCCCTCAGATGATGTTGGCCGAACTACCTAGATTAATTAACACATGTTTAACTCGAGATTTATTGATAAGTACAGGTATTACCAGTGCGTCATTGTGAGGCTAGATGATTCCCCTGACACCTCGTCACTGAACGAGATGGACCCCTGTGGGTCGTAATCCCGAGTGCACTTCTCCTTTGTGATAGAAACTTTGCTGCATTTTATCATTGGCCCTTGTGGGACATCTACTCCCCAAATGATTATTTTGATCGCGTGTTGAGGCTCCTCTTGCTCAATTTGTTGTTGACGTCTCTATTTTTGAAATGATTTTTGGCCCGCTCACTTAGGAATCCCGAAGATGCTCGTTGTTGTATAGTCGAGCCACTTCCTCTTTTAGTTGTCAATAATCTCCGGCCCTGTGACCGTGAGTACCATGGTACTTACACACCAAGCTATGATCCCTCTGCGTGGGATCAGACTGAAGTGGCCTAGGATATTTCTTGATGCGACTAATGGCCGACACTATACTTGCAGCTTCCATGTTGAAGTTATATTTCGACAATCTCGAGGCTTCCCTGCCTCCAAACAATCTATCTAAATCGTTTTTATTCATCAGACCCCGGATGCTAGGTCCTTGGTCGCTTCTCCCATCATTCCTGTTTGGGTGGAAACCGAATCCATTCCCCCTTCTGTCCGAGCTGTATGATTGTTACCAATCTCGGATCGGCCTTGGCTCTTGATCCATAATTCTTTTAGATCTGTCGATCACCCTGTTAGGGTTAATAGACCCCGAGGCCCCCCCCCTCCAGCTGGTCATCCTTGACTTTAATCTTTGACTGATACTTGTTATGGACATCGGCCCAAGTAATCGCCGGGTACTCTACCAAGTTACGCTTCAACTGATGAGAAGCAATATAACTCCGGGGGTTGAGCCCGTGAGTGAATGCCTGAACAGCCCAATCATCTGTGACCAAGGGTACGTCTATTCTCTCCATCTAGAACCTCGACACGAACTCCCTAAGAATCTCATTGTCTCATTGCTTGACTTTGAAGAGGTTTGATTTCCTCGTCTCGACCTTGATAGCACCAGCATGGTCTTCAACGAAGGCATCTGCAAGCATAACGAATGAATCAATAGAATTTGGGGTAAATTATGGTACCATATCATTGCTCCTTTGGACAATGTTTCCCCAAATTTCATTAATAATATTGACTCGATTGCGTCGTCTTCTAGGTCGTTGCCTTTTATTGCGCACGTATAGGAGTTTATATGCTTGTTGGATTTGTGGTCTCGTTATATTTGGGAATGTCAAGCATTCCGAATCTCTTCGGAATCGGCTTTGGTGTTGCGCTCCGGGGGAAGGGCTTTTGACTGAATTTTTCTGAATTAGACCCTTTCAATATTGGAGGCGCTCTTGGGATCTGATCGACCCTCGAATTGTAAGTTTCCACATTCTTGTCATTTGCCTCTATCTTTTTCTCACCGGACTCCACCCGCTTTGTTAGTGCTTCGAGCATTTTCATCACCTCGAAAGTTTCCTCGGGCCTGAACTCGTCCGGTTTCACGACAATCTGTTCAACTCTTCGAGCATTTTCTCTAACTCGCTCAGGCTTGATACTGTTCTGGGCGTGACGTTGGGTCTACTGTTGTGCTATTGCCTCTTGCTGAGATTGTAACATTTTGAAAATCAATTGTAAGCTGACTCCATCACCTTCCCCTTTAGGTGCTTCTCGAACCAATGGGCGCTGTGCCCCGCGAATGCTATTTTCGGGATTAGTTGGCAGGTTGATGTTGATGGCAACCTGTGTGTTAGCGTCGAATGGGTCAGCGATTGGGACACCATTAGGATAGATAGAGGATACGTCATTGCTGGGTACCGAGTAATTGTTTTCGCCGTGGTGGCCTGACTTGGTGTCGACGTTCAAGAGAGCAGACTGAAAATTTGACATTTTTGGATTAACCTGAAATCAAACTTCAAAGAGCAAGTATAAAATATGGTGTATTATGGAGATTCGTATTAAATCACCACTATTATCCTTAGCCCCACGGTGGGTGCCAAACTGTTTACCCTTAAAATGAGTAACAATTGAATTTATACGCGGTTAAAGGATATGTGATTTAATTTAACACGAATGAACTATGAACAATAGATAATTGAATTAAAAGAAATCAAAGGGGTCAAACCGAAGGTAATGGATGAACACGTTTAGCTTTTGCAATGGACATTTTGGAATCGGTCCCGATTTTGCCCTCGAAATGAGCTTGGTTATCAATTAATGAACAAACAGTTGAAGAATACTTTGAACAATAGCTAAAGGACAAAATTCTACTTTTGTTGCTTTGATATGCGTACCAACAATTGTTTTAAAATGAAAAAGTTCTCCTCTTTATATAGTAGGAGAGTATCAATCCTACTACAAGTCTAAATAAGGTAAAAAAATCTTGTCCTTCCAGTAAACGTTGATCGGCAGTTGATATCGGGCGAGATTTATGCCGAAACATTTGGTTGAGGGCAGATACTACGAATCCCTACTTATCTCGTCTAACTATCCTTTCCCTTAGTCTCGGCCCTTCACTTTGCTCGGACCCGATGCTCACCCGTATCTGGTCTCGGATGCACCATTCGTCCTCCCCGGGCTCTGAGACGTGGAACCCCTCGTCTTTACTCGAGGGCATGTCAGATCGTGCTTCCCTCTCGTTTTTTTACCAAAAAATAGGGGGTATCTTTTATCCCCAATTCCCCCCCCCCCCCTATATATATCTGTGTGTGTGTGTGTGAGTGTGTGCGCGCGCGCGCGGGCTTCTCATCTCAGTCTATAGAATTTTTAACTTTACATTTTTATTGATTTACATATAATTTCACCAGAATACCATTATACTTATAACTATTGATTGCAAATGGAGAGCAACACAGACATTATCTTATGATCATTTCATCCACTAGACAATAATATAGTTCTCACTTGGCGTAGCTACGCTCCCCTCAATTGAATCAACTCACCAATAAGTTCCCATATATATTTGTAACTTTAGGTCATTGTGACCTAGAAATAGTAGTCATTTGAATTGTCACGCTGTATACTTTGAGAAAAGTCGAACTGTTCCAATTTGTAGGGATACCTACTTATCAAATACACTTGACAAATAAAGGAACCATAAAATTTATTCCTGTTAGAATAAGCATAATAATGTACGAAGAATTGTGTGGAAGAATTCCCTTTGCAAAATTATCCCTCTTCCCCTAAGATGGCCCCATCCGCACCACATGCATAGGACCAAATACTGAAACCACCCGACCTACCGGACATTAGCTCGGCTCCTATGTAGATTAAAACAATTCCGAAAAGGAACACCTTCAAAGAAATATTATCCGAAAAAACTTGACAAAGTCAAGTACCTACTACCCCTAATACCACCAAGACGGAACACAACCGGAGACAACTAGGATAGAGGACTTCGCGGATCCCATCATCCTAAGTCAGGAACAAAAGCTGAGAATTTACCATCCTTGGAGATTCTCAGTTATCCTCAAAGTTTTTGGGAGGAAAATTCCACACTACGTTATGAAATCAAAGCTCCAAAAATTATGGACCCCCACGGAGCAATTAACCCTCATCGACTTGGGCTGGGAATTCATCACAATCAAATTTGAAAAAGAGAAGAACATGACGAAAGCCCTAAACTGGAGGCCGATGGTTTATCATGGGCCATTTCCTCTCAATTAGGAATTGGGAGCCCAATTTCGTGCCGGTCGTCTCAAAAATCTAAACCACAACAATCTGGATCCAGTTGTCCCAATTACACACAAAATTTTATGATAAAGAAATTCTTGAAAAGGTGGTAACAAGGGCGGAAAAACTCCTATAGATCGATACGTGTACATCTTCAAACCTGAGAGGTAGATACACACAGATCTGCATCCAAGTGCCGATCGAAGTCCCCCTTCAGAACAATGTGGTGATTAGAGACCATAGGCAGACGATTAAGTATGAGGGGAGGGTATCCTATATAAGAAGTGTGGGTAAATAAGCCACCTATCAGGGAAATGCATGATAAAACCACCACACGAGACACTGGAGTAGGCAGAAACAACCACGGTGTGGAAAACCTCCCAAGAAGACGGCAACTGAAAGGTGTTGGAATTACAAAGGAAATCACGGAGGAAGGGAGCAACAATGGAGTGCCACACTATCAGGAAACAAAGGACAACAGATAGCGGCCAAGGGGAAAAATGACAGGTGCCGGATTCAGTTAAGTTTTCCATACTAAGAAACTCCTGGGAGGGCGGCTCTGATGAGAGCGGTACTAGGGCTGCAACCCAAAACAGCTCACTTGAACAGGCCCAAATTAACCTACACGGGCCACAACATCCCAAAACCACTCGTGGAGGGAACCTAAGGTCCGACAGGTCAATACCACATGCTAATAGCCCAAATGCAGAATGCCCACAAGGAAAACACGTGCGTAAATCTATATCCAACATAGGCCATGCCACTTACACACGCACAAACACCCCAAATCACAAATCTTCAAGCCAAATAAATGCACCCACTTCGGGTAAATATTCTTCACAAATTAACAGCCCAAAAAGCGCACAGACTTACCACAGTGAAAGTCAATTAGTGGAATCCACAGAGGAGTCAAAATCAAGCAATAAATCCTCCTATAATGGAAAATGAGTTAGAGGGGCTATCCCCTAGAGTGGCATTCACACTCAATACCCTCCACCCACTGTTACCCTTCATCATTTCATCGCAGATGATTTGACTGAAGTAATCGACTCCCAAAGATCTCAAATCATGGGAGACTGGCATGCAAGAAACCCAAATGAGACAGGGAGAGATTTAAATAACATCTTCAGCTTGTTTATAAATGATACTCTCACTGTCATCACTAATAACAAAAATGGAGAACAACCAAAAGACCCATACCTCCCAAACTCACATGCAGAACTAGGAAGAGGACCTAGCACCTGTCCTGGTGACTTTTTCACCACTTCCCCTGGATCACATACCAACTTTATAATTGGAGATATCCCTACAAAGGGTTGCCTTCACCCTAACCTTCAGAATAGGGGCTCTACACATAACAGTAGTAATCCAAAACCCTTACTACCTGGCCAAAGTAGCCACTGCAAGTCTGAGCCATGCAATGTGAACTATGGTCACCAGCTAAGTTTAGCCACACTGATGGCCTTGAGTCAACAGACTCTAACAACAAATCAACTGAGCTTTATGGAGCAGTTAAGCCACACCCTCCCTTTCTTACCTCTAGCCTCCCCAGTGGAAGGGATTCCCAGCCCACCCTTCCAACTTACATAGACAGTGACCCTACCACCAAAAGCAACCCAGGTGGCATGGTCGAAAAATGTCCACGAGCATCTAGAGGCAAGAAACACAAAGCTAGAGGACCTTATAGAAAAATTGGGAGTGCCCAAGACAAAAGCTATGCTCTTTCAATATGAGGAGAAAATAGAGTTTAGAGGGCATGGGGAGAAATGATTATCATACTATGCCTAAGGAGCATCGTAAGGTGCGGAAGAAAGCTAAGGTTAGCCTTAGGGCAAGTCTTAGGAGACTCAGCTGTGAGTGTAAACCCCATAATGGAATAGACTTAGAACTTTCTAGGCCAGGAGACTCAGGGGAGCCCATCTGGGAAGGTAAAAGCCAAATGCCTGAAAAGGAAGTCACCCACCAATCTCAAGTTATTAATGAATTTCATAATTTGGAATGCTAAAGGGGATAATAGTGGAGAGTTCAGAAGGCACTGTGCTGAGATGGTCAAGATACAAAAATCTGCCATGCTTATTCTCCTGGAAACAGGATAACAGAGCATAAACATTTGATGCAAGATCTATGTTTCTCTGTCCAAATTCAAGCCCCAGCTATGAGTTTTTCAGGAGGAATTGTCATCATGTGGAATGATGACATCCTGAAGATTGATGAAGTCTCCACCACCACCTAGGGCATCAATGTCACGGTTAAGGTAAGCCTTTTCTTAATCCCCTGGTTATTCACTGCTATTTATGTTAGTAATAGTTATGCCAACAGAAGGAACCTTTGGGATCAACTCAAAGCAATTCCTAATCACTATAATGGAAGTGTGCTGGTAGGAGGGGACTTCAATGAAGTCCTCAGGGCCAGAGATAAGCAAGGGGAAAATTGTATCTCTGCCCCAAGAACTAACCTATTCTTGCAATGTATTAACTACTGTAAGCTTATTGAATTAGGCTTTAAAGGAAGAAAATACACTTGGACAAATATGAAGTATAGGAATAGAAGCCAACAAATATGAAGTTTGGCAAATAACACATGGATTTAGGGATACCATTCTAGCTCTATCTCCCATCTTCCCAGAACCCATTATAACCACTGCCCTATGTTTGTTACCCTGTGGCCTATCCCTAGCAATAGTTCCCTAAGGCCCTTCAGGTTGGAGCCCATGTGGTGTGGCCACCCTACCTTCCTCAGTGTGGGTCAACAGGCATATGCTGGGAACTATAGTTTAGAGAAGGGGAATGCCAATTTCCAAGCCCAGGTTTTCACTTGGAACAAGGATGTCTTTGGTAATATTTTACATAGGAAAAAGCACATCCTAGCCAGGCTGGGGGAGGGGGGCATCCAAAAATCCAGGGCATACCCCTTTAGAAACTTCCTTCAGAAGCTAAAGGGTGAGCTTCTGGATGAATACTATGATGTCGCCCAAACTCACACCACAAATATAGGTTGTGAGGCGGTCGAAGCAATAATAAAAATCCAACGCAAGTCAGGGTTGAATCCACAGGGAGTTAGAATTTGGATTAGGTATACACCTAGTGTGAATGTATGATGTGCCTAAAATTACAATTCCACATATTTGGTGGTTGTTTCTACTTCTATTGATTATGCTAATGTTTGCAAATGAAAGTTAAGAGACAAAATTTTTGGTTTTGGTTGTTTTCCAAGTTTATAAAAGGTCTAGGGTTGTGACTTCCATCTAGGTGGTTACCTAACAGGTTGTAAACTCTAGGGAAAGTTTGATTTGTTGGGATTGTAATATAGCAATCACACGCAATTACCCACTCAATACCTCTGGGTAGTTAGAGTGATTTTGCCCAATTTGGCTTTCTCAAGTCCAAATGGGTATTGCACAACACAAGTGATAAATGATCAAGTCGGATCTTACTATCTCTAGATTCAACCCTTTAATTGGGGCTATCAATTTCTTGAGTTCACCCCAATTTCTTGTTAGCTAAGTTTTACTAGACTTAGTCTCTCTTTCAAGTAGAGACTAAGTGAAATAAGCATGAATCAATGTTTGCAACCATTAATTCTTGAATTCAAGCAAGAACTAGGATAATATCAATAACCCAGTGACAAGCAAGCCCTAAATCAAACACCCATTAAAAACCCATTCTAGGGTTGGGTCACAATCCTAGCTACAAATTTAGCTACTCATGGAAAATGCAGAAATTAAAGAAGGAAATAAGATAAAATCCATAATAGATGATTAAGGGAAGAAAATCTAATGTTAAAATACTAAACTAGTACAATGTTACCCAATACGGTAAGTAAAAACGGCTCAGGTGCTCTCCCGAAACAAAACTTTTTCTAAAAATGATAAAAAGTTCTATTTAAACTAAGCTGAAAATATCTGACCAAATTCTCAATGCGGAGGTTGTGCGGCCGCACAATTATGTGTGCAGTCCGCACTTTGAGCTTGACTGGTCAACTGGGTCTCCTGCGGTCGAATAAAAGTGGGATGCGATCGCAGTTTATTTGATTGTACAGACTGCACATTTCTAAGTGCAGCCGCACACTTGAACTTGGACTGGAACATGGCTCTCTGATTCTTCTCTTCTGCGTGCCGCATAATTGTGAGTGCGGCCGCACTTTTCATCTTCCGCACAATTATGGTGTGGTCCGCATATCTTCAGCCTGCCCAAAAACCAACTCTCTGAATCTCCTGCGGCAGCACAATAATTGTGCGGTCTGCATACTCTGAAGGAAATCTGACAGTGCTCTTTCACTGTTTGCGGCCGCACACAATTTTGTGCGGCCCGCACTGTAGGCCCTTTTGCCTTGTTTTGGTCCTTGTCCAATTTCGACTCCTTTATGAGTTGATTTTTACTTCTTTGGCTCGTTTTCTAATATTCCTGCTCGAAATCACATTTCATTAGTTCTCGGGAATACCTTTAAGCATTTTTGAGCTAAAATGCAAGTAAAAGAGAACAAATAAGCGGTCAAAATACCTACTTATCAACTCCCCCAAACTTAAGCTTTTTCTTGTCCTCAAGCAATTAAGGCAATTCCCACCTCCACAAGAAAAGAGATATTTCAGCTGGCCTAAGGTGAATCAATCACACATCAATTGGGACCAACAATTACCCACAACACGTATGAATTATCAACAATGCAATGATTTGTCTTTCTGAGCACAATAGTTCTAATGTGACATTAAAGCATCAAGAGTTGACTTTATTCATCAAGGACTCTCGCTCTATTATGTAGGTCATTGTGGATCCCAAACTCCTCCTCCTCTACTCTTCATTAGCATATCTCACTTTAGAAATGCAACACTCGAAGCAAGGATTGTGAAAAGTTTGCTTGTCTCTCTCAAAAGAATGTCACAAGTTCGGCTCCAAGTACCATAAGCTTACCCCTTATGTAAATCACCACTAATGTAAGCTCACTCGACTTGAAATCAAATAGGGCTTTTTCGGGATGCAATTAAGGCTTTTGGATTAAGGTAGAACTTGTTGGAATAGAATGGGTTCATCTTTCCTTAAGCAATCCATTTTCTCTTTTGGCTCATACTTTACCGACTCTTTGAGTCATTTCCTTTTTCCTCGGGCGAACCAGAGAGACATAACATCACTCTTTCTTGGTCATGATATTCATTTTTCTCATTCTCTATTTACTCCATGCCCTTTTCATTCTTGTTCTTCTTTGAATCCCTTCAATTCTTCACTTTATTCACTTTCTTTTTGGAATTTTTCTTTTTGTTCTTTCTTTCTTTTCTTTGCCTTCCCGTTTTTTCATTTCTTTCTCTTCTTTGTACCTTTATATCACTTTCAAACTCCTCGTCTCTCCCCAAAACTTATGTTTTTGCCAATTGTTTTTCAAGAATGCTAAGGAAAGATCAGGTGCCAAGAGAGGGTCATTACAAAACGGATAAAAGTTTGTAACGTGGTTATTCCAAGAAAAAGGGTTTAGGCTCAAATGGGTTGACTAGGGATATCACATTGGTAGTCTATGGAAGATTTCAAACTTCAAATTGGATCAAGGAGAGCCTACAATCATTTCTCAAGCCAGGCTACACTTAGAATTTCACCTAGAAAAATATTCGGGGCAAGTTCTATACTATTAGCACGGGTAATTGGACTTGCAATTCAATACCTCACCTCTCACGCTGTTGGATTGCTAAAACGAACGTAGTCGAGGTCCCACAACAACCCTAGTTAAGATTGAGAATCACAAATGGCTCGACTGAACCACTCGATGACTGTTTAAGTCAACACAAGAATCAAAAGGTCACAACTGGAGCTATTTTCTGCCAACAACTTATTTTTAACCATAAGGCCGTAGGTAAATGTGTTGGTACCAAGTGAAGCATTCTTGAAACCTTTTTATTTATTAGTACTATATTTGCCTAAACATAAAAGAAAACGGACTCTATCCCTTAAGAAGGTTGTCACGCCATCCATCATTGGGAAGAGCCACCCAGTTCACACATAATCCACGTTTGGAAATAACCGCGATATTAAGAAAACCAAAGGCTTATTGTTCACTCAAACGTAAATAGAAGCTAACAAATAAAAAAGAAGCTACTAATTAAATAAGAAATTATACTACTAAGGAAAAATAAACAAAAGAAGCTATGAAGTAAACTACGAAAGGTAAAAAAAAATGAATATACAAACCAGAGGAAAATGAATATATACATAAAGGAAATGAATATATACATCAAATGAGAGGGAAGAATATGTTCAATGTCAATCAATCAAAATAGACCACCCCCCAAATGAAAATAAGCATTGTCCCCAATGCTTAACAAAAATAAGAACAAGGAATGGTAGAGAGTTAAGAGAACTCCCTATGTGGTCTCAGTTTGCATGGCATCCGCAGCACCCTCGGTCTCCTCTAGTTGTATTTCATCATCACCTGGCTGAGGGACAACAGGGTTGCTGAGCATCTGGAACATCTCCTCAGCGGTGTGGGCAGTCGCAATCGACTCCTTAGACTGGCTGTTGCCTCTGGTGCCTCGGGTACTGCTGGTGCTACCTGTGCTGCTGGGACTACTAGCTCCATAAGCAGGTCCAATGGTAGATCTCCAGCAGATGTTAGCTTGGTAATCTCCTTACTCAAATTCTCCACTAACTTCTTTGACCTCCCCATGCACCACTAGAGTCTCCCTAATGGTCTTCTAGTTGTCCAGAATCTTCTTCAATGTTTCCTCCACTGATGGAGGTACCTGTACTGCTGTTGGGGCAAAAGACTGTGCTGCAAAAACACTTGAAATGTCAGACAGCTTTGAAGTAGCTGCCTGCATCAAGTTGTTGAGACTTGCCAATGTATGGGAGAATCGCAATGCAGTCTGTGGATAAGTGGATGATGCTTGCACTGATAATGGAGCTGATAGTCCAAAAGAAGAAGGTGGTGGCATGGCCTTTGCCTCGGTGGGAGGATCGGTTGTTGTGGAAGGTATGGCGTCCGTGGAAGGCTCAACAGCTGAATTAGTAACTACTACCGTTGGCTCCTCAGACTGTCCAGCGGAGGTAGTTGCCTTACCCTTAAACTTCGGGTTGTCAGCACCCTGTAGGTGGTACCATGAGAAAGGCTTCTTGGCCTTTACATTTGTATCATAGTCCCGTTGCTCCACCTTTTGATCATTGAAATACTCTGTGAGGAAGTTCGGGTAAGGGTATGATCTCTCATCTTTCTGGATGGATAATGTGGTGTTGGTGGACATGATGGCACCAAAGCTAATTGGATACCCATCCATAATCGAAGCCACCGGGATTGCACGGGGAAGTGGGAGATTGTTCTCATTCAAGTACGGATCAATGCAGCATACGCATATCTTCCACCCTTTGGCTTCAAAATTTAGGGTGGCCCAGATTATGGGAACCCCTGCTGTGAGCCACATAGGTGGCGATCCTCAAGCAGCCAAAATCTTTACTAGCCACGGGTGAGCAGCATCACCCATAGCAAGCATTTCCAAGTATTGGACTGCCTCCACTTCTTCAAATACCACATATGAGTTCAAAGCACAAGAGTCGAATCGGATTTTCACATTTCGCACCTTTGTTATCTTGGTACCCTGCTTTATGTGAGCCACATTGGCATAAAATTCTTTAACAAAGTGCTCATTTGCTTCGAGGACACTTTGGGTGAACCATTTCCATCCCTTTCGCTTCCCGAAGATGACTCATCTACCAAGTGGAATCTACCCGGGACTTGTTGAGATTGGGTCTCAGGCATTGCTTGCACAGAGTTACCCTCAGAAGCTTCCCTAGATGGGAGATACTCACTGGACTCGGAGGGTTCAGGAACTCTGTTGGCGGTTGCTTTCTTGCTTATGGCTCTTTGAATGGCAAGTGGTAGGTTACTCTTGCCTCGGCCTCGGCCTTGGCCTCGGGAGGGCTCACCCCTCCCTTTTGATGTATCCTCTCTGCCACGTGAACGAACTATTGTCTGCAATACATAGCAAGAAGAATCAGTTAGAGTTCAGGTTCAAAGCACACAGATGCAAGACAGTTGCAGGAATCAGACTACACAAGAGGTAGTGCGAACCGCACAAAAGTGAGTGCGGCCGTAGATAGCCGAGTGAGGACCACACAATATTATAGTGCGGTCGCACAACCAAAAGTGCAGACCGCATAATTTTGAGTGCGGCTGCAAAGCCCAGGTTCAGACTACTGGGTGTTATGACCATTCATCAGTGCGGACCGCACAATTTTGCTGCGGACCGCATAATTTCACTGCGGACCGCATAATTTTGAGTGCGGTCCGCACATATCAAGCATGAATTTTACCCTAGCTCTAACATCTGTGGACCGCACAAAAATGTGTGCAGCTGCACAACTTAAAATTACGCGGCACTGCTTTACCATGCAATTCTCTCATAGATTAGACATAGTTTGAGCAACTAAACATCATTAGCTACTTACCCAGGCCCCAATTAATATGTAAGGTACTACCCACATGATTCTAAGAAAAAATGAATAACCATTGACATTTTTAGGCATGAAAATAACCCTAGAGAAAAGAACAAAACTAAAAGAAGATGAAATGAACATACCAGTAATGAAGGATGCAGGTGAGAATCTACACAGATGAAATGCTTGAAGTTTCAGAACTAATTGGGTATGCGCTGTGTTTTCTTTGGTCTTGAGAGTTTAGAGAGTGTAAAGTGTGAATTGTGTTGAAAAACCCTATTTATAGGTTGACCCAGTCGGGCCCAGAAATTACCTGAGTGCAGTCGCTTAATTTTGAGTGCAGTCCGCACTCTTTACCTGACCTTGTGAAGAAGCTATGCGGTCCGCACAAAAGTGAGTGCGGCCAAAGGATTTGTGCGGACCACACAATTTTGTGTGCGGCCGCAAATTGTTAATGAACTTTGACAGGCTAATCTTCAGAGAGCATGCATTTTTGGTCTTGCAGTTGTGCGACCGCACACAGGATTGTGTGGCCGTAGAGTGATTGTGCGGTCCACAAAATTTTGGTGCGGTCCACACTTTTGTGACACTTAGGCAAATTTTCTTGCACAGTCCCTGCAATGCACGCCATTCCTGCATACACTTGAAAACTAGTTAGCAAAAAAACAAAGCCTATCTAATCTAAAGAAGAAAATTAAGAAAAAGAAAAAGACACATGGGTTGCCTCCCAAGAAGCGCTTTATTTAACGTCGCGGCACGATGCTGATTACCAATTATTTGAAATGAAGAACCGCCACAATGTGGCCATCATCAACCTTGCCAAGATAATGACCCGGTGCCCATTGACTCTAAACACCTCTTCGTTCTTATTTTTAAAATCTAGAGCACAAAAGGGGCTTACATCCGCCTCAAAGTGACCACTCCATTTAGACTTCAACTTACCCTTGAACATCCCTAACCCGGAATTGAAAGATAGCACAAGATCACCTTCTTTAAACTCCTTGTTGTGGATGTAATTGTCATGGAGGTACTTCGTCTTCTCCTTGTAATGGTCCAAACTTGTGTAGGCATGATACCGGAATTCAGCAAGCTCATTCAATTATGCCACCCTTAAGTCTGCGACGACATCCCACTCAAGGTTCAACTTCTTCAAAGCCCACATGGCCTTATGCTCAAGTTCCACCGGAAGATGACAAGCCTTCCCAAACACCAATCGATATGGAGACATCACAATGGGCATCTCGTAGGCCGTCCTATAAGCCTAAAGAGCATCATCAAGTTTTCTTGACTAATCCGTCCGGTTGGCATTCACAGTCTTCGACAAAATACTCTTGATCTCCCGGTTGGAGACGTCAACTTGTCCACTTGCTTGAGGATGGTAGGGGGTCGAGATTTTGTGAGTGACACCATACTTGGTGAGTAAGGTATCAAAAGCCTTGTTGAAAAAATGCGAACCTCCATCACTAATAATGGCCCTAGGAGTACCGAATCTAGTGAAGATGTTCTTCTTCAAAAATGCTACCACACTTAGAGCTTCATTGTTAGGTAATGTCACGGCTTCAACCCATTTTGACACATAGTCCACAACTACCAAAATGTAAGTGTTCCCACAAGAGCTCACGAACGGTCCAATGAAATCAATACCCCAAACATCAAAGATATCAATTTCCAAGATGGTGGTGAGGGGCATCTCATTCTTCTTAGAAATCCCACCGTCCCTTTAACATTCATCACAACGCTTGACTAGATCACTAGTGTCCTTGTAGAGAGTAGGCCAATAGAATCCACTACTCAACACTTTTGTTACCGTTCTCGCTCCCCCATGGTGGCCACCATACAGTGAGGAGTGGCAAGCCTCAATAATTCCCATTTGTTCTTCCTCTGGCACACATCGTCGGATCATACCATCGGTACATATCCGGAAAAGGTACGGCTCACCCCGATAATAGTCAAGGCAATCACGTTTGAGTTTCTTCCTTTGGTTTGACGAGAACTCATTCGGTACCATGCCACTCACAAGATAGTTTGCTAAGTCGGCGAACCATGGAATCCCAGTCATTGAAATGGCTAGGAATTGCTCGTCGGGGAAGGAATCATTGATCTCAAGGCCGTCATGTGGCCTCCCCTCCTCCTCCAATCAGGACAACTGGTCCGCCACTTGATTTTCACTACCCTTGCGGTCTTGAATATCTAGATCAAACTCTTGCAATAGAAGCACCCACTGCATTAACCTTGCCTTGAATATTTCTTGCTCATCAAATACCAAAGCGGCGCATGGTCGGAGTGAACAATCACCTTTGTACCCATCAAATACGGGCAGAACTTTGCCATAGCAAAAACAATAGCAAGTAGTTCTTTTTTCGGTCACGATATAGTTGACTTGGTCATCATTCATGGTCTTGCTAGCATAGTAGACCGGATGGAAGATTTTGTTGATCATTTGCCCCAAAAATACTCCAACCGCCACATCACTAGCGTCGCACATGAGCTCAAAAGGCAAGCTCCAATCCGGTGCAGTGATAATAGGAGTAGTAGTCAACTTGAACTTGAGCAATTCGAATGCCTTCATACAATCTTCGTTGAAATGGAACGTGGCATCCTTCTCCAAAAGTTTACACAAAGGGTTTACCACCTTGGAAAAGTCCTTGATGAATCGGCGATAAAAACCCGCAAGACCCAAGAAGCTCTCACTCCCTTTACGGATGTAGGAGGAGGAAGTTTTGAGATCACCTCAATTTTGGCCTTGTCGACCTCAATACTGTGGTTTGAACTTTTGTGGCCGAGGACAATGCCTTCCTCGACAATGAAGTGACACTTCTCCCAACTCAACACCAAATTTGTCTCCTCACATCTAGCCGAGACCCTATCCAAATTGTTCAAGCAGTCCTCAAAAGAATTCCCAACCACAGAAAAATCATCCAAGAAGACCTCAAGAATATCCTCCACCATGTCGGTGAAAATAGCCATCATACACCGTTGAAAAGTTACCGGTACATTACGCAACCCAAATGGCATCCTTGAAAAGAGAAAGTACCATAAGGACATGTGAAAGTGGTCTTCTTTTGGTCCTCAGGAGCAATAAGAATTTTATTGTAGCCAGAGTATCCATCAAGTAAGCAATAAAAAGCACGTCCGACCAACCTATCGAGCATTTGATCAAGGAATGGAAGCAGGAAATGATTTTTCGAGTGACTTTGTTGAGCTTCCTATAGTCCATGCACACTCTCCACCCGATGACAGTTCTTGTGAGGATCAATTCATTCTTGTCATTTGTTACCACAGTCATGCCCCCTTTCTTTGGGACACATTGCACTGGAGAGGTCCACGAGCTATCGGAAATGGGGTAAACAACCCCGGCATCCAACCACTTGATTATCTCCTTCATCACCACCTCTTGCCTTGCTTCATTTAGCCTCCTTTGATGTTCAACGGAGGGTTTGGCACCCTCCTCCAAAATAATCTTGTGCATGCAAAAGGCGGGGCTTATGCCTCGGATATCCGTCAATGTCCAACCGATAGCTCTTTTCCTCCTTTATAGCACTTCCAATGTGGACTCTACCTGCATGTTAGTCAAAGAAGACGAAAGAATAACCGGTAAAGTTGAAGAAAGGCCAAGGAATTCATACCTGAGATGCGGAGGCAATCGCTTTAACTCCAATGTGGGAGGCTCCTCGTTTGAGGGCTTTGATGGAGGAGTCTTCCGGTTCTCAAGATCCAAGGATAACTTGTGGGGTTCATAAGTGTACGACCCCATTCCTTGTAATGCATTCACACATTCCACATATCTATCATTCTCCACATCATCATCGAGGTTGCGCAACACGACTTCAAATTTGTCCTCAACATTCATTATGGCACTAGCATCAACAACAATCACATCGGTCACTAAATCCACGAACGAACAAACTTTATTGCTATTCGGTTGCATCACAAATTTGCACACATGGAAGACCACCTTTTCATCACCCACCCGGAAAGTGAGCTCACCGGCTTCCACATCAACAAGAGCCTTCCCCGTAGCGAGGAATGGTCTACCCAAAGTTATAGGCACCTCATAGTCCACTTCATAATCAAGAATCACGAAGTCCGCCGGGAGTATGAACTTGTCAACACGAACTAACACATCATCAATAATACCCAAAGGCCTCTTCGTTGTACGATCCGCCATTTGAAACCTCATGGATGTGGGTCTTTGTTGCCCAATCCCAACAGAATTAAACACCGAATAGGGCATCAAGTTGATACTTGCCCCGAGATCACATAAAGCTTTGGCGAAGTCGGCACTCCCAATAGTGCTAGGAATTGTGAAAGTGCCCGGATCTTCTAATTTCGGAGCCATTGAGTGCACAATAGCACTCACTTGATGCGTCATCTTGATAGTCTCACAATTCATCGATCGTTTCTTGGTCACCAAGTCCTTCATGAACTTTGCATAGCCTGGCATTTGCTCTAAAGCCTCAACCAATGATACATTGATAGACAAACTCTTCATCATGTCAATAAACTTTTTGAATTGGTTCTCGCTATTTTTCTTTGCAAGCCTTTGAGGATATGGAGGAGGAGGTCTTGGCATTGGTGCCTTAGCCTTTGGCAGTACCGGTTCCGGCATGTCAATCATGTGTTCCCTAGACGGGTTCACTTCTTCTTGCGTCTCCTCCACATTTTTATCAATATCAATTCTCACTTCTTCTTTAGCTTGAACCACATTGCTCGAAATTTCATCTTCTTTAACAACAACATGATCATCCACAATTCTTCTTTGATTTGGGGTGGTTGCATCTCCAACTTTTCCACTTCTTATAGTCACGGCCATAACATGTCCCGTATTATTCCCACCCTTTGGGTTCACCACCGTATAACTTGGTAGTGCCCCCTTAGGACGAGTGTTCAAAGCTGACGAGATTTGGCCCAATTGAACTTCCAAATTGCGGATTAAAGTGTTGTGAGAGGCTAATTGAGCATCGGAGTCGGCATTCTTTTCCATCATCTATTTAAACATTTTCTCAATTCTACCCATCTCATTGTTAGACGAGCTCGGACCTTGAGAAGGATAGCAAAGTGGATTGCTCGGTTGTTAGAACATCGGGGGCCTTTGAAAACCCGACCCCCGATTGTTGTTATTGTTCCACCCTCCTTGGTTATTGCCTCCCCAATTGCTTTGATTGTTGCCACCCCAATTGCCTTGGTTACCTTTATTATTCCAATTGCCTTGATTATTGTTACCACCACTCCAATTGCCTTGGTGGCCTTGGTTGTTCTAATTTCCTTGATTTCCTTGTGACCGCCATTGTTGTTGACTTTGTCTTTGAGCATTGTTTCTTTGGCCTTGATAATTATTAACTGTTGATACCCAATTTTTCCTATAATGTTTTCAAAACTATGCTTTGGCATCAATTAGCATTTTTATACAATTTCTACATTTTAAAATGTTTTAACTAATTTCTCCCAGCATTTTATTCATAAAACAATTACTACTTGTATCACAAATAGTTTTATATAGTTTTTGTGGTTTAATTTAATCATCTGCATTTGCCTATGTTTCAATTGTTGCACAAATAGCCACTTCTGTATTTTTAGGATGCAATTGCAATTACTTTGCAATCATAGCCCATGCATGCATTATTACATTATTTCACCAAAAAATAGCCTTTTACATTTTTAAAAATATTAAGTAATTATATTAAAATATTTCCAGGCATGAATTTTTTTAATAGCCTATTAGTTATTTTAAAAAATTGTTTATCAATTAAATCGGGTATTTAACAAATAGCACCTTTAACCATAATTAAATTAGGACCCTTGGCCCAATCAAATACACCCCTAGCCCAATTAAAACCCCAACCCAATTAACCTAACCCAAAATCCTGACCCAATTTCATAACCCGCCCCAGCCCGGAACCAATCTTGGCCGTTGATCTTAAGAGATCAACGGTCCAAAACAAACCTTCCTTTTTTATCTAACCTAACCCCCGAAACCCTAAGCCATTTTTCACCAAACAGCCGCCCTGAAACCCCCTTTCCTCTCCAATTCTCTCTGAGACCAAAACCTAACCCTAGCCGCCGCCACCCAAAACCAACCCTAATCCCTGTGATTCCTACTCGATCTGTGGCTTCCCATGGCTGTACGAGGCCTTTACTTGTCTCCTATCTCCCTGGTTGTTCGATTGTGTGGTTTTTGCGGAAGGACCTCGAAGAGATCTGGTCCAGATCTCGTTTAAGGTTCTTCAAGAGTTTGTCCATGGCCTATGAGTGATTTCTATCGAAGTCTCACGATTCAAATCCTTGATTCAAAGGCCAGATCCTCTTACCCTTTCTTTTTTCTTCAAGAAACCCAATGTTTGGACATGAATCGGTTCAGATTTCCGTAGATCGGAAACGATCCTGAGTTCATCGTTGATTTTTCTAAAAGTTCCTTTACTTCTTTACTTGTTAATCGATGTCTGAACATTTTTTTTGTTATATTAGGGTTTGTTTTCTTGTTGTTTGTTAGTCGAACCTCTAGGTATCTGAAACATATTAAACTTTCATGGCTACTCTTCTGGGTTCTTTTACTCCTTTACTACTGACCGATTTTTAAACACTACAATGTTTTGACTTCTGTTTGTTCGAATCTCTGTATGTTGACATGCCTTCAAGTTTTCTTCTTTAAGTGTTTTCAAACTAGGCTTTCATCCCTTTAAGTTTTCTGCAAAAATTCTAGAGTGTTTGACTGTGGTTCTCTTTACTTGTTCGACTGATTTTTCAAATCTTTGTTTTAATCCCTAGGGTTTCTGCTTATTTCACTGATTATTTCAATATTTTGCCCGTTTTTCGTTAGTTCTGTCAATCAAAAGGGATTGACTGATTTTATTTTATTTTCCTAATTAGGGTTCAAATTATATTTTTTGCCGAGATTGGTACTTCTCTATGATTTCTTTCCTTATTTGTGACTCATGACTAGTACTACTTGTCTTAATTAGTTTATTAGCCTAATTTATGGGATTTAATTGCTTTAACCGACTCCTAGAGGGTCTTTGATTGATTTATTTACCTTATTGAACCTGTAACTTGGCTGTTAATTGATTATCCCTAATTTAAGGGGTTGCTTTCCGGATTCTGTTGAATTATTTGATTGGGTTTAGCCCTAATTAACTATTTAATTTTACTTGCATACCTTATTTGGAACTCTTGATTATTCTTTGCCTTATTTGTTTACTCTGCTAAATGCTATATAATCTCCCCATTCTGACTTTTTGAAAGGACGAACATTAATTCATAAACCACTACTTTTACACTCTAAAAAGCTCTTTCTGCTCTCTCTGCTACTTGTGATCTTTGTTATTCTAGCTGGCTGCAAGCCAAGGCTGGAAATTGGGCAACAACTGTCTTACATCTTGTGTTTTCTTTCTCTAACTGGTATGCTTCTGATTAAATTTCAGAATCCAAACCTATGTGTTTACTTACTGCCTTAGTTCATCAATCCTGAGTTCATTCCTGCTTTTGTTTACTGCTTACTTAGCATGCCAAATACTGCCTTATTCAAATATGTAATTAGCATGTCTTCACTTTACTTGTCTGTTCACTATCTTGTTTTACATGTCTTACATGTGTAACTAGCCTGTTTGACTGACTACTGTTCATCTAGAATGCCTAAACTTTGCTTTTGTGTAATTAGCATGCCTACACTTGTTAATACTCGCCTAACATGTTCATTTAAGTCCTTGCCTATTCTGGCTTACTCCTGCTGAGTTATCTAATCTCCCTAGAGTGACTCTAGTTGTATTGTTTATATGTCCTCAACATGTTTCTGCTGTGATCTTTGCTTCATGTTTCAATGACCTGCATTCTATCTAACCTATTAGTTCTGAAGAACTCCCTTGAGAACTCTATGCGTCCTGTTGTTTATGTGCTCCATTGAGGTGTATTCCATGTGTTCCCAACCCCTCTTTCCTTGTGTGGAAATTGTTTGTAAATTTTTTTTTTTAAAAGCTGTTTGTTTGTGGCTTGTGTTCTGAGTGTAAATTGTTTTTTCATACTTCCCATAAATTGTTTTGTCACTAATTCAGTACTGGTTTTCAGAACTCTTTTCACTCCTAAGACCTTTCTTTATACTGTTTACCAAACTCTTTCACATCATTATGCACTCTCACTTACTCTTAGATTACTAAGTCCTGCCCCTCTGGTATATGTACTGCTTAGAGACCCCTGAGATCTCTCTAAACTCTGGCATATCAGGGCTGGCACTTCCACACTGCACATAAATCAGTTCTTATTAGAGAAAGGTCTGGGTGTGAGCACTGCCCGGGATCCTCGAGATCCTTAGGGAACTCTGACACCCCTGGGCATGAATTGGGCTATGAATCTTGGGCATTTAGGACTAGTAAAGGACTGGTACACCAGGATTTGCTTTGGGCCTACTTCAGGCTCCCTATAGCTTAATTCTATTCTATTTATGTAATTTTTATTTAATCATTGGTTTGTAATAATTATTTGTAAACAGATATTGAGGTGACTATAAAGGGAGGGTAGTTGTATACTGCGGGTAAAGATGGGTAGATAACATGCCTATAGGGTTCACTTCGTTCGAATGTGTTTGTTAGATGACATGCCTATAGGGTTCATTTTGTTCAAGTGTGTTTGCTAGATAACATGCCTATAGGGGTTTCGCTTTGGTCAAATAAATTATGCTTGCTTCACCTTATTTATAATTAGACATCATGCCTATAGGATTAAAAATCAGCTTTAAGCATAGAAATCATGCCTATAGGATTTAAAATCAGCCTTAATCGTAGAAATCATGCTATAGGATCTAAACCAGTTTAATTAGAAATCATGACTATAGGTTCTGAATAAGTTAATCAATTATCTTACTCGTTCTTTAATAGTCTCCAACGCTGTGTTAATCATTTAACAGAAAGCATGCCTATAGGATAAAGGACTTAAAAAAATGACTTTTTAGGAAATGTGACTGCATATACGCACTTAGGCAAGCCTTAGGGCGTTAAATAATCGTGAAACCAACGCTGTCTATATGTGAAATTATCTAGGTTTAACAAGCTGCAAAACCAGTAGGTAAACTGGTTAGGATCCTGTTACTTCCCTAAAAAACAAACGTTGCATGTTCTGTTTTTGTGATATCATGTTCTTAGGACTTCTGAACTTCTTTTGAAAAAGTTGTATTTCAGACGTGCTGTTTGACTGCCTATATACATGCGGAGGTAAAACGTGAGCCTTCTAAGTGTGTGTCCTTATTTTTTTGTCCTATATGTTATTTGTCTGTCGTCTAGATTTTCACCTTTTCATAAACCTTAAGCCGTCTAGAACTGTCCAGATTTAGGGGGTCCCAAAATTCCTCCAGGACCATAAGAATGGGACGGGTAGCAGCACGCTTAGAGGTCGTTAATTAAACTCGCTCATATAACCAATAAGGGGTGGGTAATGGGTAGTAAAAGGATATGATGACTGCACGCTAATGACACGTGTAGCCCCTCATTGAGGAGTGATTACCAGGCATTGCATGGGTATGATCCTGTAGGCTAATCAACCTAGGACTCCCCTTTCCCAATTCCATATGTGTTTAAATTTTATAAACTTTCTCCCTTTACATATACATGTGCAAATTGTTCAAATCTCCCTCTTGCTCCCATTACCTGAATCGTACATGTATCATGTATGTGAAAACATACCTTTATTTGCAAATATGTGTTGAAATTATTTACTTGTTCAAAATGACTGATTCATATAAGTTCGGCCGAGACCCACCGTTGTGGACCGCGAAGGGTGCCTAACACCTTGCCCTCAAGGTTATTTCGAGCCCTTACCCTAATCTCTGATAATGCAACTAGTTACATGAGTTAATTACTTTAGGTTCCCTGACACACCATAACCCGCTAGGTAGCGACTCTTCAAAACACCCAATTCCCAAAAGGAAACAAGTCGATTCCCCATGAATGTCGAAACCTGGACTTTCTCCGCGAGGAGGAAAAAAGGGGGCACGACCGCATGGCGACTCTGCTGGGGATATTCTAGGCCCTTACCATAACGAACTTATTTTTATGAATCAGTTTATGCATGCTCTATCCCACATACCCTTTCCCCTTATTTGAATTTAACTCTTTATTATTAAGCATTTATGATTTCTTTATTTTCCCTGAAACTCACTTGTCTCTTTGTTTTCTTCTTTTGTAACTGCCTTTCAATTATTAATATACTGCATTTATCATTTCTACGTGCAAATACTTGACAACATGTTGTTTATTATTGCATATATCATACTCCACATTATATTCCACTCGTGCTTATCAAATCCTATAGCAACGCTTGATGAGTGGTTGCGCTCTTCCAATTTATTATCCTTAAATTCGGAAAGGCTTATTTGCGTTAAAACTAGTCGATCAGTGGTGCAGTCGATGGTTCCGTGCCTTTCCCCCTCAAGTTGTCGGCTTGAGGGTAACAGTCTAGACCCCCGTAGTAACCTTACTCTTATCATAACTGTGCATGTATCATGGTCAAACCTAGTCGGATTAATATGTTATCCACATAATAATCCTTTAAGACGAGCCTTATCCAAAGTCCAACGGGGTTTCCATAATCCCAACGGACACAATCATGTTCTGTGCATTAATTTGGAGAACTAAATGCCAATATGCTAATCATGAATGTATATAAGTCGAGTCTAGTGGGGGAGAAGGGCCTAACCTTTTGTTTTGCAGAAAATGAGGCATGAGGTCCCCAGATTCGGCATGGTCAGCAACATTCCACCATTGCTACTGGATTGGTGGGAGGACCTTTCCTCAAGTGACAAGAAACACGTGAGGAAACACTTGGGTAATTTACCTTCTCTACTAGACATTCATCCAAACAATAAGATGATCGAGGCTGCCACTTTGTTCTGGGACAGTGAATGGGCCGTGTTTCGTTTTGGCGATATGAAAATGACACCACTCCTAGAAGAAATTGGGGGACTTGCGGGACTGGCTTGGGATAGCTCTAGGTTGTTGGTGCCGGAGAACCGTACTGGTAAAGGGTTCCTAAAGATGATGGGGCTGAAGAAAAATGCTGACTTGGAATGCCTAAAGAAATCCTACATACCCTTCAAATACCTGTATGAGAGATATGGCCATAGCAAGTCCTACCGTACCTTCCATGGTGAGCTTTCTATCACTTCTCTGGGACACATCCACCGTAGAGTGTTCGTATTCATTGTGTGCTTCTTGGGCCTGCTAGTATTCCCGATGAAAAGGGAAAGGATCCATACTAGATTGGCCATGGTCGCCAAGACTTTGATGGAAGGGATCAATGGACAAACATACACTATAGTCCCCATGATCATAGCCGACATCTATAGGGCTCTAGAGCGGTGTCAAAGAGGGATCAATCATTTCGAGGGTTGTAACCTGTTGCTGCAGTTGTGCTTATTAGAACATCTTCAAAGGGGTCAGTATCGCCAAGAATTTCCGCGAAGGGCTTGGAACGACCATATTGCCTTCCATCACCCCAAGAGGATGACTTACATTCCGGACAGGTTTGCTCAGCCGGAAAGCGCCAAAGAGTGGGTAGAGTTCTTCGACAATCTGACCGAGGAACAAGTGCAATGGATGTTTGAATGGTTCCCAACAGACGAATTCATCATCAGGTCCAGGGACGCTCCGCACTTGGTGTTGATTAGGTTGAGAGGAATATACCCTTATGTCCCTATCCGAGTTATGAGGCAAGCAGGCAAGAAGCAGGTTGTACCAAGGGTTGCCAAGATGAGCCATTTTAGAGCAGACTTTCAAGACGACGATGTCCCTTACAAGTGCCAAGCCCAGCATATGTGGAACTGCAAGATCATTGTGGAAAAGGACACCACTGAGCCTGACAGGTATCATGCAAGGTGCGAACCTCTCTAACCCGCAAGGTTAGAAGACAATCTAAAGGGATAGTGAGGCCAGGAGCCAGTCGAGGGAATAGGATCATAGACAAAGAAGCTGAAGCTCAAGTCAAATACAACAGACCACGCAAGAGGGTCCACGACTCTGAGAATGAGCACTGGGAAATACACGAGTCAAATATGAGGTTGATCGAAGAATGGAAAGAAATGGCCGTCACTTCCAACAGAAAGTTGGAATATCTGGAGCGAGGATTAGTGGAGCTGGAGGGTAAAGTCATAAAGAGGATTGAGGATTGCTAGAATGTTGAAGGAAGCGAAGGAGGACTTTTGGCTAGATCCTACCTGCTGCCGGGTCTGCACGAGCTGGGGAACCTGTACGATGGAGTCAGGAAGATTGAATCTGGGGAAGGTCCTTCTGGGACCAAATAGGCTAGATTTATTTGCTTTCCTAAAATGTAATAAGGCCAAGTGCCAATAGTGACTTACTTTTCTATTATCTTAGTGTCGTTTTGGGATTCATTTATTTTTCATATTAAGAAATGAGGCATTTGCTGGCATCTAAAGTTCTCCAAATTTATTTGTCGCTAGGCCTACCTCGGGCACAACGAGGCTCCATAATTAGGACGCGAATTTACATTCTCGCCATATATGTTTAAATACTGCAAACATTTAAGAACCCCTACAAACTTGTTTACCTTTTGTTTTTTCCTTTATTTTGATTATTCCCATCCCCTAAGGTTGGTTCGCTCCTACTGGCATCATCAATGTGTCATACCAGATCTAGAGGCCCTCCACCTCCTCATCCTCCAAGCAAAACAAAGAGCAAAGGGAAGGCTAAAATGGATGACTTAAATGGTATTCAAAAGGAAAATGCGGAAAATGTAAAAACTTCAGATGGTCGTAGTACTGCGGCACCGAATGATTTGGTTCTAAGATTAGAACAAAAGATACTGGAGCTACAGGGAGAACTTGAGCAGGTCCGCAATTTGGCGAAATTATCCCTCACTTTAAATGTTCCCGACATTAATCAACAAAAAAGAACCCAGCACCTCCTCAGAACACACCAAACCAACATCCACAAAACCCTACTGCACCGCATCAATATGCAACCCCACCTCAGAATCTCAATCACTTACGGGTACATACTCCGCCACAGCACCACCATCAATCAATCCAATACCCACCAACCGCCACTTACCACACTCCCCAAAACACACCACAACCCATTCCCGATCCTCAAAACTCAACTAATGACCATCACTACACCCAAGTCCCTAGAACTCATCAAAACAACTCCATATATGTGGAGACCATACCTCACTCTACTCAGCCAACTTCCTATACACCAGAATCAGCTGAGAAGGACATGCTCATCAAGAACATGGCTGAAGAACTCAAGAAATTGACAAGTCATGTTCAGGGTGTCGAAAGCGGCAAAAGGATAGAGGGTTTGAATTATGAAGACCTATGCATACAGCCGGATGTAGAATTACCAGAGGGGCACAAACCTCCTAAGTTAGAGATGTTTGATGGTACAGGTGATCCCAAGGTTCATCTAAGGACCTATTGTGACAAGCTTGTTTGAGTCGGAAAAGATGAAAAGATCCGGATGAACTCTTCATGAGGAGTCTTACTAGAGATGCTTTGTCCTGGTACATCAGCCAGGATCCCAAGAAATGGTCCAATTGGGTAAGTATGGCATCACATTTCATGGACCGATTCAGGTAAAACACAGAAAATGCAGCAGATGTTTTCTACATCCAGAATTTCAAGAAGAAACCCATAGAGATTTTTCGCGAGTATGCTACTCGTTGGAGGTCGGAAGCGGCCAAGGTCAGACCATCTCTGGACGAGGAACAGATGAACAAGATCGTCAGAGCACAAGATCCGCAGTATTATGAAAGGTTGATGGTTATTGAAAACCATAAATTCTCTGGTATCATCAAACTTGGGGAAAGAATTGAGGAAGGCATCAAAAGCGGGATGGTAACGAATTTCGAGGCATTACAGTCCACAAATAAGGCATCGCAATTAGGCGGCATATTAAAAAAGAAAGACGTTGGGGCAGTAATGGTGGCTCAAGGCCCGAAATCTCCACTTACCTATCGAGCACCTCCACCCACATATCAAACACCTCCATCCACATACCAAGCACCACCACCTACATATCAACCATCATCTCCCAGATATTCCCAACCAGCCACTGTCTATCATACCTATAATTCCCAACCATCTCATTTCTAGTCACCTCCGATTCGCCAAAATTATCCAACAACAAGACCCAATTTTGACACCAAGCCACCCAGACAATACACTGCTATTGCCGAACCCATCGACCAGTTGTATGAAAGGTTGAAAGACGCAGGTTACGTCACTCCTGTTCACGCTGTGGCATTAAAGAATCCATCCCAATGGGTCAATCCTAACAAAACTTGTGCGTACCATTCCGGTATGAAGGGGCACACCACTGACGAGTGCCGAGCATTGAAAGATAAGATCCAAACGCTGATTGACAACAAGGTCATACAGGCAAAGGAAGCGACACCCAATGTTCGCAACAACCCTCTCCTTGATCATAGAGGTGGTGGGATACATGTGATCGAGACGAACGAAGAGTGGGATTCTGAGGGGTCGATTGGGCTTATTCAGGAAGGTGATGAAATTAAAGCCTCAGTAACACTTACTCCTACTGTAGTACAGACTCAGTCGCCAATCGAGATTGAGGTAGCCACATCAGTTCCATTTGAGGTAGAGGTGGCTCCACCCACGACCACCGCTATTCCGTTTGAAGTAGAAGTGGTCGCACCTTTTACAGTGACAATATCAACCACACGTCCTTTTAATTCAAAAGCAATACCTTGGGATTATGTTGCCGAAGCTCGGTGAAAAGGAAAGGCAAAGATAGAGGAATCTGATGCTGCGCAAGGAATGACTAGGACCGGAAGAGTCTATACACCTGAACACTTGGGAGGACCAAGTAAGGATGCCACAGCCAAGCAGCCTGTCATTGAAACAGGGCCAGATGACCTTTGGAGGAAAGTACAAGCAAAGGAGTATTCCGTCATTGATCATTTGAACAAAACCCCAGCTCACATATCCATCCTATCACTGTTGCAAAATTCAGAGGCGCACAAGAATGCTTTAGTGAAAGTGCTGAGCGAAGCTTATGTGCCCAATAATATCACAAGCGGAGAAATGGCTAACATGGTAGGAAAGGTGTTGGAAAGTCACAAAATCACTTTCCACGAGGATGAGTTGCCGCCTGAGGGTTTGAATCACAATAGGGCACTGCATATCACAGTGCAATGCGAAGACTACTTCATTACCAGGGTCCTGATTGATGGAGGATCCAGTCTCAATATTTGTCCATTAACAACACTGAAGAGGTTGGGCAAAGGCCTATACGAGATACGAGAAGGGACCATGAATGTAAAGGCTTTTGATAGGTCTCAAAGAGCTACCATCGGAGAAATTAATCTCTGTCTGCAAATGGGGCCTACGTGGTTCGATGTTGAGTTTCGGGTGCTGGACATATCTGCATTCTACAATCTGCTGTTAGGACGACCATGGATACACTCCGCTGGGGCTGTGGCATCAACCTTGCATCGGGCAGTAAAGTTTGAATGGAACCATCAGGAGGTGATCATTCATGGACGGGAGTAACCCATTTACACCAGCCAAACCATCCCGGTTATCGAAAATAGAAGATGGCTATGAGGAGAAACCTATCATCACATTGAACGTGTCAACGCCGTTGAGAAAGACAAATGGTGGAGTAGCAAAATAGAAAGCATATGTCACGACCCAAACCGATGGGCCGCGACGGGCACCCGGTACCTTACTCAACCGAGTACCAACGTAGCGTATCTTTCTTATTACATCATCATATACACGTGACATACGGGCCTAATAGGCCAACATGATCATTTATAAACTCAAAACATAGGCCGACAAGGCCGTACAATCTTTCACGTACACGACATATGTCTACAAGCCTCTATGAGTACATAAATGTCATAAAGGTCAGGACAGAGTCCCGCCATACCAAACAATACACGTCTAAATCATACTAACCAAACAAGCAACTCCGAAGAAAATGGAGCGCACCAACATCTTCCGCTGAGCTGATAGCCTACTTGGAGGGCTCTCGACCTGTCTATCGGGACCTGCGGGCATAAAATGCAGCGTCCCCAAGCAAAAGGGACGTCAGTACGGATAATGTACCGAGTATGTAAGGCACATAAATAAGTACATAACAGACATGGAAGAAATATAGAGTAATTGACTCAACCTGTAATTCTGGATAACTCTGTAAATTATGAAATACTTTTAGCGTCATGCATATGCGTATGAATGTCATGTCGTGCATAGGTACATGTTTCATAACATCATCAGCCTCTGAGGGCATCCCATCATATCATATCGGCCACTGTGGGCAAAATCATCATCGTATACCAGCTGATCAGGTGGTGGTGCTATATAACGCCATAACCTTTTCCATATCCCATATACATATATATACATACATATATACGCGTATATAATGCCATCTGGTCATGGGTCAATATACATGAATGCAATGCATGAAAAGTACGTTAACAAAATCTTTCGGAATGTTATAAGACCATTTTGCCTTTGAGTAATATCACAAAGTAAACTCTTCTCAACTTTTGTATTTTTCTGAGACCCATGAACAGATGATAAAATATTATGACACATGGAAATTCAAGAACATAGATATCTCTAATATTTCTATGAATAGAGTCATTTATGAAAATTGTACATTTGCACGTTTCGTTTTTATCGTATGAATCATGCCAAAAGAAAGAAGGGATAACCTTAACATACCTGGAGTAGGGAAAAATTTGTATAATAGTCTTGTAGGAGAATTCGATTGCAAGAAATCCCGTTGCTAATGAAGTGTTTAGACCAGAACTTCGTTGAAGATTTCATATGAATTGCACGTTTTTTGTAGACTTCATAACTATTCATTCCTAAGTTCTAATTTGTAGGAAATGGCTAATGTTATGATCTGTGTCTTTTTATTCAAGACATAGGAAGTGAGGCTTTGTTAAAAGCTTTTGAAAATGACTAATGTTTCCTGATATTAAGAATGCTAGTACTTTGATTCTATACAAAGTATAAGAAAGTGGGGTGTCTTTATTATGGCATGTTGCCACCTAAGCAAATTGGACTCTTAGTCACTTTGCTTAGCCTAATGGCTGCCACGTTTTTGTGGTGGAGGGATTAATCTTATCCAAATATATCTCCAATTAAGTAGGTAATGTCTCGTTACCCGGTAATTAATCGATTACCCGCAAAATTAAGAATTATTCTCACTTACTTAATATATTACTCACTTTTCACATACCTTATATACCTTACTATTATGGTCATGTGGTATCTTGTATGGTACTAGTCCATAAATATCGAGTATTTTAGCTCGAGTCGTATTTTATCCCAACATGCCAAACTTGGACGAAAATTCGTTTCTTTGACTTGCTCCCCCTTTCACCTTTACTAATCACTTGTGAAATAGTATAATCCTTATAATCTCCAAATAATCTTTTACTTGGACTGATGTCAATTACCTTACAACAAATTCAACGTACAATACTTCAGGGTGCAACACTGTCGTAACTTAATACTGCAAAGCGTAACATCATCGTAATGTAATACCGCAAGGCATATCATCATCGTAATACATTACTGCAGAGGGTAACATCATCGTAATATATTACTGCAGAGCATAACATCGATGTAATACTGCGGGGCGTAACATTATTTCCCCCTTTTGAAGATTTGTCCTCGAATGTTGACTGAAGCACTTATCTTTTTCATAACTTATATCTTCTGAATACTTTAGAACTTCCCTTTCCATCTAGGCGATTGTTCTGTTAATAAGTCCAAAGTCCAGGGCATTCCCCCCTTAGGCTTCCTTCTCACACCATAACTTGTAGTCGGAATCCTTCTAATCTCGTAACTGTTGTTACCTTTCAGCATGCAGCCTGGACAACTTTGACCTTGTAAGTGTGCCCAATCTCTAGGCTTCATATGTAGAGCTTGATAAGATGTCCCTTTGGGCATCTATGTGTATACTGAAGTTCTTCGCTCGATACTTTATTGAATTCACGAATATTGCTATATCTCATAATTTAGCCATCCGTATGAATTTACTGCCATAACTCTTACTTTAATTTATCGTTGCTGAGGTCTGCTACCAAATTTCAGCTTACTCTCGTTGCTTATTCTATATGTATAAATTTAAGTCCTTTAATGCTTCCTCATTACTGCTCATCTTTAGAATGACGGCCTAATCTCATCTCATACTTTGTGACTTTTGTCCATCCATTGTTGATTCACGTCAATATTGATCTACAATATACCATTGATAACTTGAAACTTCTTACGTAATACTTTTCCCCTAGGGATTACGTTACATCAAGGAATCTTCGAAGTAATTTTCCTGATCCACTTAGCGGCAATACTGTACTTCAATAACCGTATTCTATAGCATCCCAAGATGAGTCTCTTATGTGAGTATTTTAATCCCGTACAATTCATGAATCCCTTTTTTTTTCAAATCATTACTCAATCGAAGGCCCAAACATCATCCTTTATCTATCTCAATTACACCCTTATTCTACTATTAGGGCAGCATTCCATCTCTTCTAAATGCTACTTATGAAGAATAACTCCTTTGAGTCCATTTAGGCTATACTGAGCTTAATATAACATAGAGAAGCCATTAGCTCCCTTGTTTTCATGGGCCTAATCCTAAGGACTAATCCATTCTCGTCACCTTCTCACTCGCCTTTTCACGTTCTTACATCCTTTCATAAAACTTTGTCGCTTTACTATACTTTAGCTTGTGACCTATACATATCTATTTATACTACTCGCAACTTTCCTTCAACTTGCTTGCACTATAGATTTTCTTATGTTATTCTGGAATGTCAAGCGAGACATCATATTGTCTTTAACCCTTCTCTACTCTCTTAGCTAGATTTCTCAGTACTTAGAAACAATAGGATGGAAGACATGCCGCTGACGATGCCGCTATCATTCCCGATTATTGGATCCCCGCGCTTCTAGCCTTCTACCCGAAGTATGGACTATTCACAACTTTCTGCATTTGAGTATCTTGTATGTTATTCACCTTTACCTTATTTACTTAAAATATCGTATCATATCTTCTATCGCTTTCATAATCTCCCTTCCACATAGGTATGATTCACACCACAACCTGAAGCTCTGTTATAATACTACAATTCGGTGGGAGCTTCATACTGACTTTTTATGAGGATGTTATTATTTTTTTAATAAGCTTTATCGTAGAGCCGCTATAGACTATGGTTGGTGTACTTTATCTCTTGTACCTCTAATATTAAGAGTGATCCTGCAATGTTCTCAATTACTAGGTCTATAATATTCCGGGTCCGGTAATCAGACTCTTGATTTACTTAGTTGATGTCACTCTTTAGTTTCCTCTTCACTCTGATCAACCTTTATGTAGGCTTAAGCTATCTTCCGATCAGTGGTTCATGGTATTAGTTATGGGCTTGAGAAATATGCATGATACAACCCTTTAATAATTTAATCCTTCATTTATTACCTAGCTCAATTCTTTCTTTTAACGTATACCAGAATCTTCTATGGATGTATATGCTGCATGTATAAAACACTGAACCCTTAAGTGAGTTCATAACGTAACCAACTCTGGATCATTGATCGAATAATTTCTTTCGTTCCATTTTAGTTTTCTTGCAACGTAAGCTATTAGTTTTCCTGGTCCTTCTGCCACCTTGTTGCGTCCATACTTAGCTCATCTTAGTGCCCATACATGCCAGAGTTTTCGTGCAACTCATATGATCTCAAATATTACTTTTAATTTTACTTCCCGTTGATTAGTAACGGTAGGTGCCACTTTCCTTTGGAGTGCTTATAATGTTGTTGTGAGACTGTTGTTACACGACCATTTCCTCTTTAGGTCAATGTGCTTAAGTTGAAGCCTTCTTCCTTATTTCCTCAGCTAGTATTTCGTTATAGTGCTTAGGGAGAACCCTTGACCCTCGTAAAGCTGTGAGCTTATTACGGATCTTTTGATGTCCTTCCTTGCCTATAATTATCCGTAGTTGCTTACCTCCGTGCATTTGTTCTTGTAGGGTTGCTTCAACTGATATTTTGATTGCCTCCCCAGTGACACTTTCTTTTATCCCCGTAACACTCATACGGTATATTTACCTACCCCGATTTGAATATATCTCAAGTATTATAATAACATTACTACGAGGATGAAATCTCCATGTTGGGGTTTACTACATTTATCTTGCATGATCTGCTAATTTGTCTGTAGGTTCTTGTCTAGCCACGACTAGGCTCTTCCTGAATAAACTACTAAGTACTCATCGACCCATTCTCATATCCATATTCCGCGTAATCTCTCTTTGGTTATTTCCTTTGTCTAAATTACCACCTGCACTGGCTCTTTATTTATCAATAACCTTCCGGGCAAGAAACCTTACTTCCTTTTTCTGACATCGTGCTTACGTAAAGTTATGGAATCATAGCATAACTGTAGGATTCAGATAAGTGCAATCTCATCCCTTTCTCATTTTTATCGCATTCTTCCTTTATCATTCCATATTCCCCCCTTTTAGGGGAGCACTAGGACTTGGAGCTATGACGACCTACCTATAGATGTTTTTCCTCTCCATCTTTGGCGTCCTTTCACATCCTCAATGACCCTTACTCGCCTTGCGGTAAACTTTATGTACCAAGGACAACAAAAATCCTCAATCGCAATGGTGGCACTTAGTGTAAATGGAAAAAATATCCCTTAAGCTTAACTTTGCTCACATTGCTTGCTCTAGGGAAGCGTTTTCCTGAATGACCATCCTCTGAATTCGTCATGGATCTTCTTCTGTTGTCCATTCTATTATTGACGGAACGCAATCTGAAATTCTCATGATGCTGACTATTATCAAATCACTCAGTCCCTAATTCATGGTTAGTTTATCTTGTTCACCAGTCCATATTGATTTTTATTAATCTGGGGTCTAACTTTTCCTTCTGTTAATCACGTTAGAGTTGCGAACTTATTTGTCGAAATGAGGATATGACTTTATGGCCTATATTTTTTTTTATTTTTTTTTCAAGGCCTGTCATCTTTCGTCTTTTCCTTCACTTGACTGTAGACTCTGTAATACCGTCGTCATCATTTTTTTTTGACCTACCTTTGTCATCGATGTATCACATCTTACTCATAATGCTTCATTAACTCACTTCCTATTTCCTGCTAGTCATCTAGGTCTATTGCTTTACTTTGAAAACTTGAACAAAACATTCTTTTTCTATTGGATCCCCTTGCTCCATTCCTTGGCTCTTCGGGTTGCCAAGCATTCTCGTTCTACTAGGGATGGGAGCCATACTAATGAAATATTTATCCCTTTAAGGCTTCCAGTGCCTATCTTTGTAGTACTCATATCTAGCTGTACTATTTTAGAGTGCACCATATGGGTGTCTCACAAGGAGATCTACTAGCACATTTGCAATATCTTTCGGAAATGTCAACTAACACAAACAATCCATTCACCATTTTGGGTTACTCTAACCCCAGCCGAATCCTGATGTTTCGTCCTTTTCTTAAACTACACCTGTTAGCCCACATAGGGCATAACTGAGATGGGTACGGCCAATTGTACATACCTCTGTTACTGTTGAATATAACTCAAAAAGCTTATATTCCTCTGCCTAAATTATAAACATTGTTAACCTTCATTAATTGGGCGCCTCATACTCTTCTTCATCTTGCTTCTTTTGCTTGTTGAAACTTGTATTATCTTCTGAATCTCTCATTATCTTTCACCATTAAGGTGGATAGGTATTCTTGACTCAAGACTCCTTATCAAGAGGCTTACACTTTTCAGTACGCACATGATCCGCTGAAGACCTCACATTTGCTTATCGTAAGCATGATGCAAAGTCGAGTTCCTCTTACTCAACTCTTCCATAGCCATGTCTTTTACCAACCGTCTTTATGGATGTAGGTATCGTCTTATTACAAATAAAATGTAAATTAGGAATTAGAATTCTTACAACAGAGCTCTGCCACACGATCTAGAGTAAGAAGAAAGAGTGACAATCCTAAAAGCCATGTAGCCTCCTACTTATAAGTGTAGTGCACGACACACCCATAAACAGGACTCTACTAGACACGGCTTGTAGACTCCCTAGGACTGAACTGCTCTGATGCCACTTTTGTCACGACCCAAACCGATGGGCCGCGACGGGCACCCGGTACCTTACTCAATCGAGTACAAACGTAACGTATCTTTCTTATTACATCATCATATACACGTGACATACGGGCCTAATAGGCCAACATGATCATTTATAAACTCAAAGCATAGGCCGACAAGGTCGTACAATCTTTCACGTACACGACATTGTTGACACGCAATTTTTCCCTATAAATATTTTCATTATACAAAATAACTTCAAAAGGGCATATATATACATATGTAAGCATATTCAAATGTTTTATTATTTTTCCATAATTTTTGAGGTTTCAAATCAATTTATTTTCATATTTTATCCATAAAAAACCCCAATGATTATTTCCAAAATTATTATTTCTTTGTAGTTCATTTGTCGGACCTTTATATTTATTCTAAGATATAGCTTTGGTAATTTTTGCATATTTTTACAAATTTTATTTAGTAATTTTAAGCTAAATTGCATATAATTACAATATTAGCCCCTTTTAGATTTAATTATGTTTTATATTCTTAAAATTAAGTCCAGTATTTTTAAATTAATCATTATATGCTATAAGTCATTCTAGTGCTTTTAATTTGGTTCCAGAAATTAATTTACCATTTTTTATCATTTTAAAAAGGGAAAAATGGCTATTCAAATGATAGCCCAATTTTATTTCAATTGTAGCCTAAATTGAACCCCAAATCAGACCCAGTTTCCCCCCGGCCCAATTTCATTTAAACCCGACCCCTAACCCATTTAAACGACCCAGCCCGAACTCCCCACCTAACCCCTTTAATCCTAGTCGTTGATCATTTAGATCAACAACTCCTATATGCCCTTTCCTTTTTAACCCCAAACGACCCCTTTACCCTACTTCATTTCTCACCAACCGCCGCCTCTGAATCCCTCTTCTCTCTCAACTCTCTCTGAAACCTAACACGAACCCTAGCCGCCGCCATCAAACTACACACTAATCCACCATAAACCCTGCCTAATCCATGGCCTCCCATGGCCATTGGAAATGTGTGGTGGTCTCCCATGACTCTTGGGTGTTTGTTTCTGTGGTTTCATGGCCAGTCCTCGAAGGAATCTGGTCCAATCCTTGCTCGACTGCTGTTCATGGCTTTTCTCCGGTCATCCCTGACCTTTCTCCGGCCAGCCATGGCCGTTCGAGTCAGATCCTTGACTCTCCTGGTTAGATCGATAACTTTCAAGGGCTTTCTCACCTTTTCTGGGTTTTTTCGAAACCCTAATCTTTAAGATCCTTTGATTTTCTTTCAGATCTACTTTAAATCTGTACTTTCTGTGAATGTGAAGTGTTTTTATCGAAAGTTCTTCAACGTTTCTTTCAAAACAACTTTTCGTTAAGGTTTTCCCTTAAGTTTTTCTAAAGATCTCTTCTCCGATTTTTAATGTTGTTTGTGATTCTGCTATGTTTTGCTCATGTTGTTCTTCTATCTGAGTCAGCGTGTTGAAGACCCTAATTCCTTTTTGGGTCTCACTCGAGTTCAGAAGTTGTTCGTTAGGTGTGTACTTGTTTGGTTAAGTGCTTTGTTTGACTTATTTGTTTTACCATCTTTTAAACTTGATTATTGTTGAAAACCCTAGGTCTTTGGGTCTGAAACTGCTTGTTTGAATGTATACTTAACTCGATTGAAAGTTCTTGTTTCAGATTCTCTTTTCTTTATGTGACTTGTCTGATTTTTACTCGACTATGGTTGAAACCCTGACTTCTCGAAAGGTTTCCTCACTTATTACTGCAAGACCTTTACCTGTTTTGACTCTCTTCTTCACATTGGCTATACGTGTGAGCCCTGACTATCTAACCTTGTTCACTACTGAATCCTATGCTTATTTCTGCCACTATTGTATGCTATTTCTTTTGCCAATGTGCTTGGCCTCGCATGTCTGATGTTTCTGTTCACTCTGTTTATATACTGAAGTGCAGAAGCATATTCTTCCTTGATTGTCTTAATCTTGTAATTGATTTCAAAAACTTTTCCTTTTATGCACCCTAATTTCACTCGCCGGTTTAAAATTAATTGATTTTTTTCCCTTTACTGTGATGTGTTACCTTGCTAATTTCTTTCCCCAAATAAGCATACTTTTGTACTTAGACTCGATTGTTCACCGCATGCTTTTACTATCCCTTATATGGCAATAATCAGTCTGCTTCCAAACTGATTTTTCTTTCCTTAATTAGATCTGCTGCTACACGTTAGACAGTTATTCCTTAATTAAAGGGGAATCACTTGGGTAATTGATTTTGACTTGTGATTGATTCCATGTTTGTATCAAGACTTTACTTATTACCTTTCCTTCACTCGTTTTCAAAAAACTATATATACCCTGCACCCCTCTTCTTTCAAAAAAAAAAAAACCCATCTAAGTTCAGAACACACACTTCACCAAAAACTCTCTCTTTTTCTCTGTTACTATTTGTGCTACTGCTTTGTCTAGCCGGCTGCAAGCCAAGGCTAGGCTGTGGACATTTGCCTACCTTTATTTCTGCACTTTGCTTATTACTGGTATGTCCTAGTTAATTTTCAAGCATCAACAACAACATGTTTCAACTTCTTTCATGCTTGTCCACTTCTGCTTATGTTTCTGCAATCAAGTTACATTATTAACATGTTGAAATGTGTTCCCTTCCCCTTTATCTCCTATGTATATGAATCCCAAACCCCACATCCCCTCTTTATGTTTGTATTCTCTGGCTGATTTATGAACATGCCAACATCCTCTATTGTTGTACTAAACCTGACCCCTCCTAGGGTCATATGCTTCATGCAATGTATTCCCAAAACCCCGGACCCCTTTGTGCAAATGCCGACTCTATATAGTTTAAATTTTACTACTACTGTTTCCAAATCATCCTTATCACTTACTATTTCCCAGCCCAGTTTTAAAATCTCTATGTTCTGCACTTTCACTATATTCCTAGAATCTAAGTTCTGCCCCTCTTGTGTGAGCCTTGCCTTGGGACCCTTGAGCTCCCTATGAACATGGACACATGAGAGCTGGCCCTTCCACACTGCACTCATCTCTATCTGGTTATGCAAGCCTGGGTGTAAGCACTACCCGGGGTCCCTTGAGACCCTTAAGGAACTTTGACACACCCAGGTCTGAGAAAGGCTCTGAAAAAAGTGGCATTTGAGGTGGTTTGTTCCATAACTCAAAGAGGAAGTCAGAATTAGGCTTCCTATGGATGTAACTTCATATTTTATACATTTTTTGATGTAATTCAGTATTTGGTTTGTAATAATTTGTAAACAGATATTGGGGTTGGTTAGTGAAAAGGGATGGGGTAATTACGCATGTCTTAAGGGTAGATATCCTGCCTATAGGATTTGTTTTAATAAGTTCTGCATGTTTACTTCCACACTTAGAATCCTTCCTATAGGATCTATTTTAATAAGTTCTGCATGTTTACTTCCACACTTAGATATCCTGCCTATAGGATCTGTTTAATAGAGGTCTACATGCTTACTTCCACAGTTAGATATCCTGCCTATAGGATCTGTTTAATAGAGTTCTGTATGCTTACTTCCACATTTAGATATCCTGCCTATAGGATATAATGGTTATAACCAGACATCATCTGCAAGGTTAAAAATAATATTCAAAATTAGATGTCATGCCCATAAGGTTAATATCAATATCTTATAGAAATGATGCCTGTTAGAATTTCGCTGTGATCAAATAAATCCTGCCTACTTCGCTTCATTAGATACCATGCCTATAGGACCAAATCAGCCTTTAATATTAGATACCATGTCTGTAGGGATTAAAATCAGCAACAATAGAGGTTATGTCCTAAAATATGAAACTAGTCTAGTTAAAAAAATCAGTTTGACTCGTACTCTGTAAAAAATTAGTTACTCCTTTCATTAATGCGCTCTAGAAAGCATGCCTATAGGATCTAATTTGCTCGTTTGATACTGTTACTGCTTTGCCATTTTGAATCAGTAATAGATATCATGCTTATAGGGAAATATCAATACACAACTAGGCAAGCCTTAAGTAATAACGATAAAATCAAATCTGCCTTGTTTAAATAGCAACTGCTACAACCAGCAGGCAGGCCTGATTCGGACTTCTTGTCTGAGTTATATAATAAATTGGTCTGCTTCAATAACTAAAACTCCCCTGTCTTAGTAATTTGAATTCCGGCCCTAAATGTGTTTTAAGTCATGCTATTTACGTGCTTTACTTGAGGAGGTATATATGAGCCTTCTAGTTGTTTACATGTTTCCCCTAATATGCAATCCTATATGTGTTGAATGTTGCCTTAGTCTTTTTAGCTTTAAAATCCAAGAGTCAGCCTAAAATCCTCCCTCTCATAGGAATAGTAGTCCTAAATCCCTCCGGGACTGATAGGAATGGGACGTGTAATAGCATGCAATAAAGGTTGAGACCAATCCGCGCTTTAATACCTTAACGGGTGGGAAGGGTAGATATGGATATGATGACCGATGCGCTAATACCACGTGTAGCCTCTCTTTTGAGGAGTGATTATCGGGTATTGCATTGATGTGATCCATGTAACAAATAAACCTAGGACCCCCTTTATATTCATTAGCATGTTTAGTTATAACTCTTTCAAAACATTTTCTTATTCTATCACTTACAAACATTTGTGTATTTAAAATCCCCTCTTATTTGAGCCTTGTTTATTTACTTGTTAATTGCAGAAATTCACAAAGAACTATCTGGCCGGGAACCACACTAGTGGATCCTGAGGGGTGCCTAGCACCTTCCCCTTGGGATAATTTCAAGCCCTTACCCTATCTCTGGTTATAAAAAATGTATTTATAATTGAACCCCATAGGTGCCCTAACGCACCTTAAAATCGTTAAGTGGCGACTCTTCAAAATTGCAAACTCCTTCCCCAAAAGGAAAGAGTTATCCCAATCGAATGTCACAAACTCGATTTCTGCGGAGGAAAAAGGGGAGCGCGACAAACATATGTGTAGAAACCTCTAAGAGTACATAAATGTCATAAAGGTTGGGACAGAGTCCCGCCATACCAAACAATACACGTCTAAATCATACTAACCAAACAAGCAACTCCGAAGCAAATGGAGCGCACCAACATCTTCCGCTGAGCTGATAGCCTACTTGGAGGGCTCTCGACCTGTCTATCGGGACCTGCGGGCATGAAACGCAGCATCCCCAGGCAAAAGGGACGTCATTACGAATAATGTACCGAGTATGTAAGGCACATAAATAAGTACATAACAAACATGGAAGAAATATAGAGTAATTGACTCAACCTGTAAGTCTGGATAACTCTATAAATCATGAAATACTTTTAGCGTCATGCATATGCGTATGAACGTCATGTCGTGCATAGGTACATGTTTCATAATATCATCAGCCTCTGAGGGCATCCCATCATATCATATCGGCCACTGTGGGCAAAATTATCATCGTATACCAGCTGATCAGGTGGTGGTGCGTATATAACGCCATAACCTTTCCCATATATATACATACATATATACGCGTTTATAACGCCATCTGGTCATGGGTCAATGTACATGAATGCAATGCATGAAAAGTACGTTAACAAAACCTTTCGGAATGTCATAAGACCATTTTGCCTTTGAGTAATATCATAAAGTAAACTCTTTTAAACTTTCGTATTATTCTGAGACCCATGAACAGATGATAAAATATTATGATATATGGAAATTCAAGAACATATATATCTCTAATATTTGTATGAATAAAGTCATTTATGGAAATTGTGCATTTGCACGTTTCGTTTGTATCATATGGATCATGCCAAAAGAAAGAAGGGATAGCCTTAACATACCTGGAGTAGGGATAAATCCGCATAATATTCTTATAGGAGAATTCGATTGCAAGAAATTCCGTTGCTAATGAAGTGTTTAGACCAGAACTTCGTTGAAGATTTCATAAGAATTGCACGTTTTTTGTAGACTTCTTAACTATTCATTCCTAAGTTCTAATTTGTAGGAAATGGCTAATGTTATGATCTGTGTCTTTTTATTCAAGACATAGGAAGCGAGGCTTTGTTTAAAGCTTTGAAAATGGCTAATGTTTCCTGATATTAAGAATGCTAATACTTTGATTCTATACAAAGTATAAGAAAGTGGGGTGCCTTTATTATGGCATGTTTCCACCTAAGCAAATTGGACTCTTAGTCACTTTGCTTAGCCTAATGGCTGCCACGTTTTTGTGGGGAGGGATTAATCTATCCAACTATATCTCCAATTAATTAGGTAATGTCCCATTATACGGTAATTAATCAATTACCCGCAAAATTGAGAATTATTCCCACTCACTTAAAATATTACTCACTTTTCACATACCTTATACACCTTACTATTATGGTCATGTGGTACATTGTATGGTACTAGTCCATAAATATCGAGTATTTTAGCTCGTGCCATATTTTATCCCAACATACCAAACTTGGACGAAAATTCATTTTCTTTGACTTGCTATCCCTTTCACCTTTTCTAATCACTTGTGAAATAGCATAATCCTTATAATCTCCAAATAATCTTTTACTTGGACTGATGTCAATTACCTTACGACAAATTCAACGTACAATACTTTAGGGTGCAATACTGTCGTAACTTAATACTACGAAGCGTAGCATCGTCGTAATGTAATACTACAAGGCGTAACATCATCGTAATATATTACCGCAGAGGGTAACATCATCGTAATATATTACTGCAGAGCATATCATCGACGTAATACTGCGGGGCATAACAGCATACTGGCATGGTCTGGGTATGATCCCGGCAAAGGGCTTGGGAAGAATCTCCAGGGTATTACTAAACCGATACGGCTGAAGGGTCATGGTACTACCTTTGAGCTCGGATATCAGTATACATGGCAAGAGTATAATGATTGGTCGCCCCTATAGCGTGGACCGTATTACCCTCTCGCGCAACTGGTGCAAAATCTGGATCAAGCTTTTCACCAAGCCGACACAATATGGGGAACTGCAGAAGAAGACGCATTAGCTGGGCAGAAGAATCTCTTCTTGGAGGATGAAGACATGGACTGCAGTGCAATAATCGAGGAGGAGGAGGAGGAAGAAGGCCTCACTATTCAGACTGTGGAGAAGGGAGCTGTTCTCAGGAACTGGACCACCACACCATCCCTGGCCCGCCGAGTCCCTGGGTAGCTTGGCAGATTTTATTTCTATAGCCATTCTAGGCATTTAAGATTTTCACTGACTTTGTTTTAAAGACTTATTTGTTTCAAAATAAATGCTCGATTCATCGAGCCGTACTTGTCTGAATGTTTTTCAGATTTAATCAAATGCATTGCTCTTTATTATTCATTATTATTTTCTACATTTTTTCTTTCTACAACGTTATTATTACTTTTTCTGATGAACCAGTGACCGTGACATGTAATGAGGCAACACAATATGCGGATACTGATTTGGGTGAAGAAGACGAGATACCTGAGGAAGTTGTCAGGGAGGTTGAAAACTTTGAGAATAAGCCCAAGTCCAACCTGGACGAAACCAAAGCAGTAAACTTGGGGGACGCCGAGACCGTCAAGGAGACTCGCATCAGCATTCACTTGACACCAACAGAGAAGGAAAGATACATTCGTTTCTTAAGGGAGTATGAGGATATTTTTTCATGGTCATAAGATGACATGACCGGTTGAGCACGTCCATAGTGGCTCACAAATTACCTACCAATCCAATGTGTCCGCCAGTGAAGCAGAAACTCAAAAAATTCAAACCAGATATGAGCCTAAAAATCAAGGAGGAGGTTACTAAGCAGATCAAAGCCAAAGTTCTCATGGTGGTTGAGTACCCAACCTGGTTAGCCAACATTGTGCCAGTTCCAAAGAAAGATGGGAAAGTCAGAGTATGTGTTGACTATCGAGATTTAAATAGAGCAAGCCCCAAGGATGACTTCCCACTGCCGAATATACATATCCTGATTGACAATTGCACCAGGCATGAACTCCAATCCTTTGTAGATTGCTTCGCAGGTTATCACCAGATCTGGATGGATGAAGAAGACGCAGAGAAAACAGCTTTTATCACACCATGGGGGTATACTGCTACAAGATGATGCCATTTGGTCTAAAGAATACTGGGGCTACCAACATGAGAGCCATGCCAACCATGTTCCATGATATGATACACAAAGAAATAGAGGTGTATGTAGAGGACGTCATTATCAAATCCAAGAGGGCCGCAGATCACATAGCAGACTTGAGAAAATTCTTTGATAGGTCAAGGAGGTACAACTTAAAGCTAAACCCCGCAAAATGTGCATTCGGGGTTCCTGCAGGAAAGTTATTGGGATTCATTGTCAGCCGTCGAGGGATCGAGCTAGATCCGTCGAAAGTCAAGGCCATTCAGGAATTACTGCCACTTAGGAGCAAAAAGGACGTGATGAGTTTCCTAGGACGTCTCAACTATATTAGCCGCTTCATAGCACAATTGACAGTCATATGTGAACCCATCTTCAAGACGCTGAGGAAAGATGCTGAGACAAGCTGGACCGAGGACTGTCAAAAAGCTTTTGACAAAATCAAGGAATACCTGTCCACACCACCGGTTTTGGTCCCGCTAGAGCCGGGATGACCTTTGATACTCTATCTATCTATACTGGATGGAGCCTTCGGATATGTTCTGGGACAACATGACGAGATAGGGAGAAAGGAGCAAGCCATATACTACTTGAGTAAGAGGTTCATGCCTTACAAAGCACGGTACTCTCTGCTGGAACGCACTTGCTCTGCTTTGACCTGGACGGCACAGAAGTTGAGGCATTACTTCTGTGCCTATACCACATACCTCATATCCAGGATGGACCCTTTGAAATATATATTTCAGAAACCCATGCCGTCTGGAAAGTTGGCCAAATGGTAGATACTGTTAAGTGAGTTCGATATCGTCCACGTAACTCAAAAGGCAGTCAAAGGACAAGCATTGGCAGACCAACTTGCTGAAATCCGATGGGAGGAGAATACGATCCCTTGAAAACGTATTTTCCTGATGAAGAAGTGTCATTCGTAGGAGAAGACATTACCAAAGCATACAACGGTTAGAGGAAGTTCTTTGACGGAGCTGCAAATTTCAAAGGAGTAGGCATTAGAGAAGTTTTGGTAGAAACGGGTCAACATTATCTGGTATCTTCTAAACTCAGATTTCCCTGCACCAACAACATGGCAGAGTATGAGGCCTACATACTAGGACTCAACATGTCAATCGACATGAATATTCAGGAGCTGCTGGTAATTGGTGATTCAGATTTGCTTGTGCACTAGGTACAAGGAGAGTGGGCCACCAAGAATTCCAAGATACTGCCATATCTGCACCATGTGCAGGAATTGAGAAAGAGGTTCACAAAGATAGAGTTTCGGCATGTACCCAGAATTCAGAATGAGTTTGCCGATGCATTGGCCACCTTGTCATCTATGATACAGCATCCGGACAAGAATTTCATTGATCCCATCCCAGTAAGAATCCATAATCAACCGGCTTACTATGCTCATGTTGAGGAAGAGACAGATGGAAAGCCTTGGTTCCATGACATCAAGAGTATTTGGCGAAAGGAGAATATCCAGGGCATGAAAACCACACTCACAAACGCACACTCAGGATATTGTCCAATCACTTCTTCCACAGCAGAGGAAACTTGTACAGAAGAACTCCTGATTTGGGATTGCCAAGATGTATCGATGCAAAAGAGGCTTCTAACTTACTCGAGGAGATACATGCTTGGACCTGCGGCTCGCATATGAATGGTTTTGTCTTGGCCAAGAAAATACTTAGGGCCAGTTACTTTTGGATGACCATGGCGACAGATGGCGTCCAGTATGTCCGCAAATGGTACCAATGTCAAGTGCATGCCGATATGATAATAGTGCCGCCGAATGAGCTCAATGCAACAAGCTCACCTTGGCCATTCGCCACCTGGGGAATGAATGCATCGGTCCTATCGAGCCCACTGCTTCAAACAGGCACAAGTTTATTCTAGTAGCCATTGATTACATCACAAAATGGGTAGAGGCTGCATCTTACAAAGCTGTGACCAAAAAAGTCGTCGCGGATTTTGTCAAAGATCGTATTGTTTGCCGATTCGGAGTTGCCGAGTCCATTGTTACTGATAATGCCGCCAGTCTCAATAGTGATCTGATGAAAGCCATGTGTGAAACTTTCAAAATTAAGCACAAGAATTCCACAGCCTATAGACCTCAGATGAATGGAGCTGTAGAAGCCGCCAACAAAAACATCAAGAAGATACTAAGGAAGATGGTAGAAAACCACAAACAATGGCACGACAAGCTACCCTTTGTTGTGTTGGGATATCGCACCACGATTCGCACATCAACCGGGGCAACTCCTTACATGCTAGTTTATGGTACCGAAGCTGTCATCCCAGCCGAGGTAGACATTCCTTCTTTAAGGATTATACAGGAAACCGAACTCAGCGATGCAAAATGGATAAGGAGTCGCTATGAACAATTGGCCCTTATCAATGGAAAAAGGATGAACGCAGTATGTCATGGTCAGCTTTATCGGAATAGAATGTCCAGAGCTTTCAACAAAAGGGTCAAACCAAGACAATTTGCACCAGGACAGCTGGTGCTGAAGAAGATCTTCCCACATCAAGATGAAGCCAAAGGGAAATTCTCTCCCAACTGGCAAGGTCCGTACATGGTTCACTAGGTACTGACAGGAGGAGCACTCATACTTGCAGAAATGGACAGAGAAATTTTGCCAAAACCAATCAATTCAGACGCAGTCAAAAGATATTATGCCTTGACTTTTTAGATTTACTCATCTGATATAATTGAACTACGCTTGACCAGATTCCCATTTAAGAGGGGATACGTAGGCAGCCTTATGGGTTCGATCATATCACAATAAAAGTTCCATTTTCCCCAAAATAAGAAACTGGGGCAGAATTTTGAGGAGAACCCTCAAAATTCCGGAGCAAGTCTAGCCAACGCCAACATATGTCAGACAGTCAGAAATTGGTTAAGAAACTGGGGCAGAATTTTGAGAAGGATTCTCAAAATTCCGAAGAAGGTTCAACAAGGGTCATTGCCTGCAAACGGCAGAAGGATCATCTACCAAACCGAGGCAGAATTTTGAGGAGGACCCTCAAAATTCTAACATGAGAAAGCTGCAATGTCTCTGAAATGTGTTACAGTCACTAGTTCATCTAAAATCGCTTGATATATCAATATGTTTATAATATGACTCTTTTTATCAATAATTGCATATTTTTGAAAACTCTATTTCCATAACAGTCAGGTGTTATCCAGGGAAACTCGAAAGGGCCTCCAGAACGGAGCATAGCAAAGCCAGCGGACAAAAGCACGAACCAACCTCCCCCCAAAAAACTTACAATTTTTCTTTGAGCGCAGGCACATCTGACATAGCGATGGCATTCGCAAACAAATGTACCCGAAGAAAATTCACTATCCTAACGGGCCACCAGACACCGAATGTATCCCCAGCTATGAAACATTCTACTCGCACTTGCTATCTGTTCTTTGCGTGAGGCTAATCCCTGCCTCCATATTTGCATGAGGCTAATCCTTGCCTCTACATCCGCATGAGGCTAATACCTTCCTCCATATTTGCATGAGGCTAATCCTTGCCTCCACATTTGCATGAGGCTAATCCCTACCTCCATATCTGCATGAGGCTAATCCCTGCCTCCGTGCTTGCCTGAGGCTAATCCCTGCCTCCACATTTGCATGAGGCTAATCCCTGCCTCCATATCTGCATGAGGCTAATCCCTGCCTCCGTGCTTGCCTAAGGCTAATCCTTGCCTCCACATTTGCATGAGGCTAATCCCTGCCTCCATATCTGCATGAGGCTAATCCGTGCCTCCGTCCTTGCCTGAGGCTAATCCCTGCCTTCACATCTTCATGAGGATAATCACTGCCTCCATATCTGCATGAGGCTAATCCCTGCCTCCATATCTGCATGAGGCTAATCCCTACCTCCACATTTGCACGAGGCTAATCTCTGCCTCCACATTCGCATGAGGCTAATCCATGCCTCCGTGCTTGCATGAGGCTAATCCTTGCCTCCATATTTGCATAAGGTTAATCCTTGCCTCCACACTTGCATGAGGCTAATCCCTGCCTCCAAATTTGCATGAGGCTAATCCCTGCCTCCGTACTTGCATGAGGCTAATCCTGCCTCCACACTTGCATGGGACTAAGCATTGCCCCTCCTTGCATAAATATTACTCTACTCCGTTACTATTTATTTGCTTTTCTATCGGGCTAAGCTCTGCCCTTCATTTCACAAGACTAAGCTTGTCTTGTTAACATCACACTATTGCATCTCATGGGCTCAAATATCGCCAATCCATCCAAAGGCGTCATAGTCTAAGGGCGTCATCCTCATAGCCGGAAGACACCATGCCATGGCCTGAGGATCTCTCAAATTTGCATATCATTATTCAAAGGCGTCATGGTTCGGAGGCACCATCTGCATGGCCCGAGAACACCAATTCATGGCCTGCGAATCCGTCACCAAACAATTCATGGCCCAGGACATCATGGTCTGAGGACGTCATCCTTAAACTGTCCGAGGACAACTCTCATGGTCCAAAGGGATTCTGCATCATGTTTAAATTTTCGCACAAATACATGTTCGTAGCATCTCTTTATCTGCAGGTGACCAGTAAGCAACCGCTATCCTAGCAGGAGCGACCTCGCTCCAGTTCTTCAGCTATCTCAAACCTGGACCATTCACCATAACCACTCTTGCATCCAGTCCAAAATCTCGTGTCCGTTCTTGTGATGACTTCATCGGTACACTCTGCCAATGAATCCAGAACTACACATGGCCTGATTCCTGTAAAACCAGGGATATGTAGGCAGCTCCAAAACCAGAGTCTGGCCTCTATCTTTCAAAACATCCCATCTGGTCAAAATTGACCATCATTTCTTTACCCGGAAACTCTTTCATCCTTCCCAGGTAAAGAGGGGCAGCTGTTGATACCCAATTTTTCCTATAATGTTTTCAAAACTATGCTTTGGCACCAATTAGCATTTTTATACAATTTCTGTATATTAAAATATTTTAACTAATTTCTCCCAGCATTTTATTCATAAAACAATCACTAATTGTATCACAAATAGTTTTGTAATAATTTTTGTGGTTTAATTTTATCATTTGCATTTGTACAAAGTTTCAATTGTTGCACAAATAGCCACTTCTGTATTTTTAGGATGCAATTGCAATTACTTTGCAGTCATAGCCTATGCATGCATTATTATATTATTTTACCAAAAAATAGCCTTTTACATTTTTTAAATATTAAGTAATTATTTTAAAATATTTCCAGGCATGAAAAATATTTTTTTATAGTCTATTAGTTATTTTTAAAAATTGTTTATCAATTAAATCGGGTATTTAACGAATAGCAACTTTAACCATAATTAAATTCGGACCCCTGGCCCAATCAAATACACCCCTAGCCCAATTAAAACCCTAACCCAATTAACCTAACCCAAAACTCTGACACAATTTCATAACCCGCCCCAGCCCGGAACCAATCTTGGTCGTTGATCCAAGAGATCAACGGTCCAAAACAAACCTTCCTTTTTTATCTAACCTAACCCCAAAACCCTAAGCCATTTTTCACCAAACAGCCGCCCTAAAACCCCCTTTCCTCTCCAATTCTCTCTGAGACCTAAACCTAAACCTAGCCACCGCCACCCAAAACAAGCCCTAATCCCTGTGATTCCTACTCGATCTGTGGCTTCCCATGGCTGTACGAGGCCTCTACTTGTCTCCTATCTTCCTGGTTGTTCGATTGTGTGGTTTTTGTGCAAGACCTCGAAGAGATCTGGTCCAGATCTCGTTTAAGGTTCTTCAAGAGTTTGTCCGTGGCCTGTGTGTGTTTTTTCTATCGAAGTCTCACGGTTCAAGTCCTTGATTAAAAGGCCAGATCCTCTTACCCTTTCTCTTTTCTTCAAGAAATCCAATGTTTGGACTTGAATCGGTTTAGATCTCCGTAGATTGGGAACGATACTGAGTTCATCGTTGATTTTCCTAAAAGTTCCTTCACTTCTTTACTAGTTAGTCGATGTCTGAACATTTTTTATCTGAAACATTTTTAAACTTCCATGGCTATTCTTCTGGGTTCTTTTACTCCTTTACTACTGGCCGATTTTTAAGCACTACAATACTTCAGGTTTTGACTTCTATGAATTCTGTTTGTTCGAGTCTCTGTATGTTGACATGCCTTCAAGTTTTCTTCTTTAAGTGTTTTCAAACTAGGGTTTCATCCCTTTAGGTTTTCTTCAAAAGTTCTACAGTGTTTGACTGTGGCTCTCTTTACTTGTTCGACTGATTTTTCATATATATGTTTTAATCCCTAGGATTTCTTCTTATTTCACTGATTATTTCAATATTTTGCCCGTTATTCGTTAGTTCTGTTAATTAAAAGGGATTGACTGATTTTATTTGCCTAATTAGGGTTCAAATTATATTTTTTGCTGAGATTGGTACTTCTCTGTGATTTCTTTCCTTATTTGTGACTCATGACTGGTACTACTTGCCTTAATTAGTTTATTAGCCTGATTTATGGGATTTAATTGCTTTAACCGACTCCTAGAGAGTCTTTGATTGATTTATTTACCTTATTGAACCGGTAACTTGGTTGTTAATTGATTCTCCCTAATTTAAGGGGTTGCTTTCCGGATTCTATTGAATTATTTGATTGGATTTAGCCCCAATTAACTATTTAATTTTACTTGCATACCTTATTTGAAACTCTTGATTATTATTTGCCTTATTTGTTTACTCTGCTAAGTGCTATATAATCTCCCCATTCTGACTTTTTGGAAGGACGAACATTTGTTCATAAACCACTACTTTTACACTCTAAAAAGCTCTTTTTTCTCTCTCTGCTACTTGTGGTCTTTGTTATTCTAGTCGGCTACAAGCCAAGGCTGGAAATTGGGCATACATCTTGTGTTTTCTTTCTCTAACTGGTATGCTTCTAATTAAATTTCAGAATCCAAACCTATGTGTTTACTTACTGCCTTAGTTCATCAATCCTGAGTTCATTCCTGCTTCTGTTTACTGCTTACCTAGCATGCCAAATACTGCCTTATTCAAATATGTAATTAACATGTCTTCATTTTACTTGTCTGTTCACTATCTTGTTTAACATGTCTTACATGTGTAACTAGCCTGTTTGACTGACTATTGTTCATCTAGCATGCCCAAACTTTGCTTTTGTGTAATTAGCATGCCTACACTTATTAATACTCGCCTAACATGTTCATTTAAGTCCTTGCCTGTTCTGCCTTACTCCTGCTGAGTTATGTAATCCATCTAGAGTGACTCTAGTTGTGTTGTTTATATGTCCTCAACATATTTCTGCCATGATCTTTGCTTCATTTTTCAATGACCTGCATTCTATCTAACCTATTAGTTTTGAAGAACTCCCTTTAGAACTCTATGCATCCTATTGTTTATGTGCTCCATTGAGGTGTATTCTATGTGTTCCAAACCCCTCTTTCCTTGTGTGGAAATTGTTTGTCAAAGTATTTTTTAAAAGTTGTTTGTTTGTGGCTTGTGTTCTGAGTGTAAATTGTTTTTTCATGCTTTTCTTAAATTGTTTTATCATTAATCAGTACTAGTTTTCAGAACTCTTTTCACTCCTACGACCTTTCTTTATACTGTTTACAAAACTCTTTCAAATTATTATGCACTCTCACTTACTCTTAGATTACTAAGTCCTGCCCCTCTTGTATGTGTACTGCTTAGAGACCCTTGAGATCTCTCTGAACTCTGGCATATCAAGGCTGGCACTTCCACACTGCACATAAATCAGTTCTTATTTGAGAAAGGTCTGGGTGTGAGCACTGCCCGGGATCCTTGAGATCCTTAGGAAACTCTGACACACCTGGCTATGATATCTTGGGCATTTGGGATTAGTGAAGGCCTGGTACACCAGGATTTTCTTTGGGCCTACTTCAGGCTCCCTATAGCTTAATTCCTATTCTATTTATGTATTTTTTATTCAATCATTGATTTGTAATAAATATTTGTAAACAGATATTGGGGTGACTAGTGAAAAGGGAGGGCAGTTGTATACTGCGGGTAAAGATGGGTAGATAACATGCCTATAGGGTTCACTTCGTTCGAATGAGTTTGTTATATAACATGCTTATAGGGTTCATTTTGTTCAAGTGTGTTTGTTAGATAACATGCCCATAGGGATTTCACTTTGGTCAAATAAATTCTGCTTGCTTCACCTTATATATAATTAGACATCATGCCTATAGGATTAAAAATCAGCATTAAGCATAGAAATCATACCTATAGAATTTAAAATCAGCCTTAATCGTAGAAATCATGCCTATAGGATCTAAACCGGTTTAATTAGAAATCATGCCTATAGGTTCTTAATCATTTAATCAATTATCTTACTCATTCTTTAATAGTCCTCATAGCTGTGTTAATTAATTAATAGAAAGCATGCCAATAGGATAAAGGACTTCAAAAAAAATGTCTTTTTCAGAAATGTGACTGCATATACACACTTAGGCAACCCTTAGGGCGTTAAATAATCGTGAAACCAGCGCTGTCTATATGTGAAATTATCCAGGTTTAACAAGCTGCAAAACCAGTAGGCAAAGTGGTTAGGATCCTGCTACTTCCCTAACAAACAAACACTGCATGTTCTGTTTTTGTGATATCATGTTCTTAGGACTTTTGAATTTCTTTTGAAAAAGTTGTTTTCAGACGTGATGTTTGACTGCCTATATACATGCGGAGGTAAAACGTGAGCCTTCTAAGTGTATGTACTTATTTGTTTGTCCTATATGTTATTTGCTTGTCGCCTGGATTTTTGCCTTTTCATAAACCTTAATCCGTCTAGAACTGTCCAGATTTAGGGGGTCCCAAATTCCTCTAGGACCATAAGAAAGGGACGGGTAGCAGCACGCTTAAAGGTCATTAATTAAACTCGCTCATATAACCATTAAGGGGTGGGTAATGGGTAGTAATAGGATATGATGGTTGTGCGATATTATCACGTGTAGCCCCTCATTGAGGAGTGATTACCGGACATTGCATGGTTATGATCCTATAGGCTAATCAACCTAGGACTCCCCTTTCCCAATTCCGTGTGTGCTTAAATTTTATAAACTTTCTTCTCTTTACATATACATGTGTAAATTGTTCAAATCTCCCTCTTGCTCCCATTACCTGAATCGTACATGTATCATGTATGTGAAAACATACCTTTATTTGCAAATATGTGTTGAAACTATTTCCTTGTTCAAAATGACTAATTCATATAAGTTCGGCCGAAACCCATCGTTGTGGACCGCGAAGGGTGCCTAACACCTTCCTCTCAAGGTTATTTCGAGCCCTTACCCTAATCTCTGGTAATGCAACTAGTTACATGAGTTAATTACTTTAGGTGCCCTGACGCACCATAACCCGTTAGGTGGCGACTCTTCAAAACACCCAATTCCCAAAAGGAAACGAGTCGAGTCCCCATGAATGTCGAAACTCAGACTTTGCACGACATTGACATACTGCACTCCTTCTTCTTGCTTATTGAATGAATCACCTTCATCATAACCACTATCATCATGCCTGAATTGTTCCGGACAGCTTTGCATTTGTTGACCTTGTTGCCGTCTCTTGTTTATCATATTCATACCTTCCATCGCATTCACTTGTTTCGGCCCTTGAACTTGTTAAAGTTGAGCTTTGGCCAATTGGTTCATTGTAGTTGTCAACTCGGCAATAGCTTGCCCATGGTCATGTAGCTCCTTGTGTAGGTGAATGACAGTTTGGTCACCTTGAGGAACGTTGGCTCTACTTTGCCATGCCGATGAGGTCTCCGCCATCTCTTCATGAATTTCACAAGCTTCGGCATAAGGCGTGTTCATGAAGTTTCCACCGGCGAGTTGATTTACCACACATTGATTCATCGTGTCGATCCCCCTATAGAAGGTTTGTTGGATCATGGCCTCGGTCATATCATTGTTCGGGAACTCTTTAACCATGGTACGATATCTTTCCCAAATCTCGAGCAATGGCTCATTGCGCTCTTGCTTGAACGCAAGAATCTCATCCCGAAGTATAGCCATATGTCTCGGAGAGAAGAATTTAGCAATGAATTTTTCCGCCAACTCATTGCCGCGCCCCTTTTGTTGCAAAATCGGGTTTCGACATTGACAACTCTTTTTAAGGAAGGGTTTTAAAAGAGAGAGTTGCCACCTAACGGATTAAGGTGCGTTGGGGCACTTATTTGCAGATAACTCTATTTAACCAATTTGTGTCACTAAAGATCGGGTAAGGGCTCGAAATTACTTCGAAGAGAAGGTGTTAGGCACTCTTCGAGGTCCACCACTGTGGGTCCCAGCCGAACTCAATTATATGAATTAGTCAATGTGATCAAAGATAAGGAAACAAAGGCATCTGGGGAGTTCATTATTAAACACAAATAACTGATGAAAGACAAGGTGGGGGGTCCTAAATTTTTCAGCCTAAAGGATCACCCCGTGCAACATAAATAATACTTCGTAACTCCCTCAAGATGGGGTATTACTCATACTATTCAGCGGGTACAGACTATCATCTCCTACTACCCGATTACTATCTTTAAGTTGTTACCTAAAGCGTACTAGTTCAATTATAACTCGTACCCTATGCATGCACTACTCGTCCCCTGCCTATGGTCCAGGAGGCGTTTGGACCTCTATTTTGGATAGTTCTAGACCTAACATAGGTTGCTCAAAATGAGAAAACTAGGCGACATACAAAACAAGTTGGACTTCGCATAAAAGCAGTTAAGGGCTCAAGTTAGCCTCCACACTTAGACAACAAATGCACGCAAACAGATTAGGCATTTCAGAGTTTCAGAAACAAACAGTTTTGGATTTTGGATTTTGAACGCACAAACAGTTTCAATGCCATTTTTAATACGATTTCTAAGTGACTACGTAGTTGCCTACTGATTATAGGTTGTAAGCGATTAAAACAATAGGAATGATATCTAGGTGATTTATGGAGTGTTAGGCAGTGACAAGCAACGTGAGATATTCAGAATTACTCAATCGTTCCTATAGGCATGCTTTCTAATGAGGCAGTGTTTTGAAGCTTAATTTTAGCGCTTAACACAGATGGAGATCATCCTATAGACATAATTCCTAACCTTGGTGATCAAAACTGGTTTTAGTTCCTATAGGCATGTATACTAAATGGACAAGTATGACACTGGCATATCAATCAGTTAAGAACCCTATAGGCATGATTTCTAAAGAGGCAGATTTGTATATGCTGCAGTGCAAATAGAATTTTGGTTATTTTATTTCCTATAGGCATGGTGTCTAATCATGTAAATCAAAGTAGGCAGGATATTCATATTTGAGCCAAAGTAAACCCCTATAGGCAGGTTATTTAACATACAATAGTAGAATGTGCTTAATAAATAAACCCCTATAGGAAGGTTATCTAACACAATAGCAGAATGAGCAAAGTAAACACCTATAGGCAGGATTTCTACCCATTCTCATGCAAACGTTGAAAATAAACCCAGTTTTCCCAATTCACTATTGCCCCAATTTTTATTATAAATAATTATTACAAACCACAATCGAATGAACGAATTACAAAGTATATAAACTATAGGAAGCCTGCAGCAGGACCAAATACACCTGGACGGGCTAGGCCTTCAACTCACATCATCTCCAAAGCCTATGTTCATAGGTACAACATGACCAATGGTGAGTGATTCACCCATATTTCAAAGATAAGCATACAGAACCCAAATCTCTAGTGTGTCAGAGTTCCCAAGAGTCTCACATGGACCTCGAGCAGTGCTCACACTAGAAAGGTCAAGAACCTGAATAGCCTTGGCTTTCAGCCGGCTAGAATGAGGATTCAGAATAGCAAAGGTAACAAGGGAGTGGGCCATGGTTAAGGGACAAAATTTGAAAAGAGGTACCTAGTTTCAGTAAAGCAGACATAGCAATGTTTAAAAACATAGGAAAATTGATCACAGAGTCGACAAGACTTAGAAACAAGTCCATCACTTAGCCAAACAATACATAGGCAGGATCATATTGAAAGAGTTAGGGAGAAACCACTTTGTAGGATTTACACAAGCACACAGGTGCATGATACCAAATAAGTTAAAGCCTAAAAGGTCTAATTTATGCTAAGTATACACCCTAGTATCAAATGAAAGTCGTGTTACCTGACTCAAGAAACAAAACAACATTTAGACATGTTATGAAAAACACAATTTTGATAACTACCCTAGAGTCAAATAATTATTGAAGGAATTTGGAATCAAACGAGCCAAAGACATACTGAAAGACAAGTTAACAAGGGAGCAAGCAACAAATTGTTCAAAATGTGAAGCGGCCATTTGCAGGAACTCAAAGTGGAGTAGGAAAACAGACTTAGTTTGATCAGTGAATGTAGACATTCAAGTATTGACTAGTAGACTAATATGAACTCAAAAGATTCAATGCAAGTGAAAGTAACAAAGTTCCATATGAGAGCAATCCAGAAATGTATTAGCTAAACAAACTTAAGAGGGTTTATATTATTCAAGTAGGTGTGAACAATCTCAGAACTAGCAACATGAGGTGAAACTTAAATACTAAAGAGACTTAAAACGAGTGCAAAGTTAACAAAATCACATATAAGAATAAACCAGAAACATATAAGGCCATGAACTTCAGAGCTGAGAACACATGCAATTCATAACTACATAAGAACAAAGTTGCCAATGTTCAGTAACTCACCAGTTAAATGGAAACAAGAAAGAACATTAGCAAGAATCCATAATTTCTAGCCTTGGCTTTCAGTCGGCTAAGAACCAGAGTATAGAACAAGAAAATGAAAGAAACACAGAACAAAGCCCTAGATTCTTAGTGATTACTACAACTCAGCTCTGTTCTAAAGGGGAATGGTGAGGGGTTTATATAGCACTGAATTAGAACACACAAATATGGCAAAGTACTAGAAAGGGAAGCGCGTAACAGCTAATAAGGAAAAAATTGAAACCGTAATTTAGGTAAACATATAAGATCGGCAGAAAATAACAAATAAGGAGATGCACATAGACAGAGATTTAACAAAGTAACTAAAGAATCGAATAGATTTGGTTTGATTTCGAAGAATCAAAGCCCCAAATATAGGGTAAGTAAAAAGTAGTCAAAAATTAACGGCAAGAGTTATAATAAAGATGCATAGAGACATATAGACGGGAATAATTAAGGATTGAACCAGATTTGGTTCGATTTCAAAGAATCAAAAACCCTAATTTTAGGGTAAGTAAAAATTAGTCAGAAATATCGAAGAAAAAATCATAATAAAATGCACAGGGACATATATACGGAAATTCTAAAGAAAATATAATTAAAGAATCGCGAACCAATATTATGAACCCTAGTTTTAGGGTGAGCAAAGAATCACGAAGAATCTCAGAGATTCATACCATAAAAGAAACAAGAACGAACACCGATGGAAAGAGGCAAAGATTTGAACCAGATTTGGTTAAAAATAAGAGATATCTGCTTGCCATGTTAGGCAAGCAATTATGTAACACCAAACGGGTAGCCAGTAATGGAAAATGGTTGATAAGGTAAGGGAATCAATGATTGATTCCGTTTCTAGGTTGGAATTGGAGGGGAAATGCGTGACGGCGCCAGGGTTTGCAGAGGAAAGGAGAAGGTTTGAGAGAGTATAGAGGCGGTTGGCTGACCATAATGGTCTCTAGGGTTAGGGGTGGGGATATAAGGAGAAGTGAGGGGAATATTGTGAGCCGTTGATCATTTTTTATCAACGGCTAGGATTAGGTCGGGTTCTAGACTGGGTTAGGAATTAAGGCGGGGGGGGGGGGGGGGGTTTGGGGTTGGATTGGGCTGATAGATTGGGCCAAGGGTCTGGGTAGGTATTTTAGGAAATTGGGCTAGGGGTTGGTCCCAAAATGGCTTAGAAATAGGCTATTAGTTAAATACCCCACTATCTAACAAATACATAATTTATAAAAATAATTGATAAATAACAAAAAAAATTACTTGTGCATGAAAATGATTAAAAAAAATTACTTAACACTATAAAAAATATAAAAAGTCATTTTCTGTATAAATAATGTAATTATATATGCATATGGGCTATTATTGCAAAATGTGCAATTTAGCCCTCAAAATGCAAATGTAATTATAAAGATGCACTAAAAAATATTTAAACATTATGTGGGTATTAATGATAAATTGAGATGATTAAATCATCATAAAATAATTTGAAGGATAATTATTGAATATTTATATAATAAAATAAAAGAATAAATTGATTTAAAGCCTTTAAAAATTATAGAAAAATTATAAAAAATACTTGTGCATGCTTGTAGATCCAATGACAATGCATGTGCACTATTTCGAAAGCGTATATGTATATTTAAAAAATATGAGAAAAAAACTGGGTATCAACACTCATCCCATGTGTGGATGGAATGATTGGGCAATCTCTCTAACCAGTCCAGTGCCTTTTTCCCGTAGAGAAAAGGGAAATAGACTCAACCACAGTGCGTCCTCAGGGACATTGGTTTGCTTGCTCCCCCAACAAGTATCGACGAACCATTTGAGATTCTTGTAGGCATTTCGACTCGGAGCCCCGGTGAAGAATCCCCGATGGTCAAGTAGTGTAAGCATCACATTGGTGATATGGAAGTTGCCCGCCCTAATGTGGGGCGGGACTATAGCACTTGCATAACCCTCGTTTGAAAACATCCGGTGACCTGCCACTCTTGGTGGAGGTGGGGGAGGAGCGGGAACGTTGTCTTGAGGCGGGCGGCCTCGTCTATTTGCTTGAGGTTCAAGAGGAACCTTATCCACTTGGTCATCATCCACGTCCTCCCCCATTGGCAAATTCCCAATGGGCTCGTTGTTAAGAGCCACTCTCATACCTAAATCAATTCAAAAAAAAAGTTAGTGACTCGGACGGAAAAGAAGACAAATCACACAAAAACCTAGATATATAGCTAAATCCGTTTAACTCCCCGGCAACGGTGCAAAAAATTTGGTGTCGCCCAATCTCACACCACAAATATAGGTTATGAGGCGGTCGAAGCAATAATTAAAACCTAAAGCAAGTCGGGGTCAAATCCACAGGGAGTTAGAATTTGGATTAGGTATACAAAGAATTTGGATTAGGTGTACTCCTAGTGTGAATGTATGATGTGCCTCAAATTACACTTCCACATATTTGTTTGTTGTTTCTACTTCTATTGATTATGCTAATATTTGCAAATGAAAAGCTAAGAGACAATATTTTTGTTTTTGGTTGTTTTCAAGTTTATAAAAGGTCTAGAGTCGTGACTTCCACCTAGGTGGTTATCTAACAGGTTGTAAACTCTAGGGCAAGTTTGATTCGTCGGGATTGTAATATAGCAATCACACGCAATTACCCACTCAATACCTCTGGGTAGTTAGAGTGATTTTGCCTAATTTGGCTTTCTCAAGTCCAAATGGGTATTGCACAAAACAAGTGATAAATGCTCAAGTCGGGTCTTACTATCTCTAGATTCAACCCTTTAATTGGGGCTATCAATTTCTTGAGTTCACCCCGATTTTTGTTAGCCAAGTTTTACTAGACTTAGTCTCTCTTTCTCAAGTAGAGACTAAGTCAAATAGGCATGAATCAATATTTGTAACCATTAATTCTTGAATTCAAGCAAGAACTAGGCTAATATCACTAACCCAATCACAAACAAGCCCTAAATCGAACACCCATTAAATATCCACACTAGGGTTAGGTCACAACCCTAGCTAGAAATTTAGCTACTCATGGAAAATGCAGAAAATAAAGAAGGAACTAAGATAAAATCCATAATAGATGATTAAAGGAAGAAAATCTAATGTTAAAATGCTAAACTAGTACAATGTTACCCAATACAGTAAGTAAAAACGGCTCAGGTGCTCTCCCAAAACAAAACTTTTTCTAAAAATTACAAAAAGTTCTATTTATACTAAGCTGAAAATATCTGACAAAATTTCCCTTGCGGAGGTTGTGTGGCTGCACAATTATGTGTGCGGTCAGCAGATTGAGCTTGACTGGTCAACTAGGCCTCCTGCAGTCGCATAAAAGTGGGATGTGGCCGCACTTTATTTGATTGTGCAGATCGCACATTTCTAAGTGCGGCTGCACACTTGAACATGGATTGGAACATGGCTCGGCCGCATAATTATGGGTGCGGCCGCACTTGTCATCCTGCGGCCGCACAATTATGGTGTGGTGCGCATATCTTAAGCCTGCCCAAAAACCAACTCTCTGAATCTCCTCTTCTGCGGCTGCACAATAATTGTGCGGTCCGCATACTCTAAAGGAATTCTGACAGTGCTCTTTCATTGTTTGGGCCGCACACAGTTTTGTGCATCTGCACTCTAGGCCTTTTTGCCTTGTTTTGGTCCTTGCCCAATTTCGACTCCTTTATGAGTTGATTTTGACTTCTTTGGCTCGTTTCCCATTATTCCTGCATGAAAGCACATTTGATTAGTTCTCAGGAATACCTTTAAGCATTTTGAGCTTAAACGCAAGTAAAAAAGAGCAAATAAGCGGTCAAAATCTCTACTTATCATACTCCTCTATCCTAAATAGTGAAGATGTTTTCTGGAGGACTAAGTGTATGATCAACTGGATTATGGAAGGGGATGGAGACACTAGGTTCTTCCACACCAAAACTCTGAATGGAAGAAGAAGAAACAAGATTAGTGCTCTTCAAGATGAGGTTTGTAACTGGAAAGAGAATCAACAAGATATTAAGGATACGATCTACCAATTCTATAATACTCTCTATACCACTAACCACCACTCCTCTCCCAACCCAGGACAGAGCACAACATAAACAGCCACATCCTATCCAATAGGGACCAGGCTAGATTGAATGCCCCGCTTAGAACTAGTAAGATCAAGAATGCCATGTTCTCTTTCAAGCCAACAATGGCTTCTGGGCATGATGGCCTTCACCCCCTTTTCTACCAAAGATTCTGGAATATTTTGGAAAATAAAATAACCAAATTATACAACCAAACTTTCCAGTGTTTTGAAATGAATCCTAATGTGAACAATACATATCTTTGTCTGATCCCCAAGTGTATTAATGTCACAATTTTTAAGAACTTCAGACCTATTGGTTTGTCCAACACAATGTACAAGCTAATTACTAAAATTATTATCAATAGAATAAAACTAATCCTCCCATCCATCATTGGGCCTAGTCAAGCCAGTCTCCTATCCAACAGGAGAGCTAATGACAATGCTATCATAGTCTAGCAATACATCAGTCACTTCAGTAAGATGAAGGGAAAAATGCTAATATGATCCTCAAAATTGACTTAGAAAAGGCTTTTGATAGGCTGAAATGGTCCTTTATTAGAGATACACTTATGACCTTTGGCTTCCATAATAACATGACTAAATTAATTTTGTCATGCATCTCTACTAGCTCTATCTTTGTTCTAGTGAATGTGAGTAGAACTGACTTTTTCCACCCTAGAGCATTAGGCAGGGAGACCCTATGTCTCCCTACATCTTCATCATGTGCATGGAGAGACTTTCTAGAAGCATTGAGGCCTAACTCAGTAATGGAGGTTGGTTCCCAATCAAGATCAGTCACCCTGGGCCCAAAGTTTCCCACCTCTTCTTTAAGGATGAATTAACCCTGTTTGCAAGAGCAAATACAAATAACTGTGATACCATCATGAAATACCTGTATCAGTGTATCAGTTCAACTGTAAATCAGGTCAAAGGGTGAATAGCCTCAAATCCAAATTTTTTTTTCTCTTCCAACTGCCCACAAGATATTGTAGCTAGGTTATCGAGGGCAATAGACATTAAGGCCAGAAAATCCTTTGGCAAATATTTGGGATTCCCTATATTCCACAAAAGGCCTACCAATAAGGACTTCCAATTGATCATAGACAACATGTACAAAGAACTGGTAGGCTGGAAAACCCACTTCATGAACATGGCTAGGAGAACCACTCATGCCAAATCATTTCTTTGTTGAATCTCAAGCCATGTTTTGCAATATATTAAGCTACCTTCCCAGGTGAGCAACATAATTGATATGATCCAAAGAAATTTTATCCGGGGAACCACAACTGCTAAAAAGAAAATACACCTAATTGGTTGGGATACCATCGTCGAACCTAGAGAGGAAGGGGGACTTGGGTTCATAGAACTGACCTTAAGAAATAATGTCATTCATGTTGGGCTTGCTTGGAGAACGTATAACAACCCGAATGCCCAGTGGGCTAGAGTTCTATTCCACATACATTGTACAAGCAGGCAATCTACCAGACACATGGCCTCTAGGACCTAGCTTAGCATTAGAAATAGGTGGAAGGTGTGCATTAAGACTAATAGGTGGAATGTCAACGAGGGGAATAAAGTCAACCTTTACAGTGATAGATGGATCCAAAACATGGAGCCAATAAGAACTTTGGTTAATGTACCACTAAACACAGAGGAAGAAACCATGAAGGTTTCCACTTATATCCAAAATGGCATTTGGAACACTACCAAGCTTTCTGTCACCCTCCCGGGAAATGTTACCAATAGGGTCAAATCCACTATATCTAGTGCCAACAATGCAAACATAGAATGGTATGGAACCAAACCCACAATTTGCTATTCACAACTAAGTTAGCCTTTTCATCCATCTTAGGGGACAAATACCATCAAGAAAATGAATAGGAAAGAGGGTTCAATTGGATATGGTCTAGGAAAGTTCCTAATAAGATCAAATACTTCCTTTGGCTTATGACACATGGCAGACTACCCACTAGTAAACACCTCCATCACAAAGGTGTAACATTGAGCCCTGTTTGCTTCTTATGCAACACAGAAGAGGAATCCATTGAGCATGTCTTTATCATGTGTGAAAATGCTGAGCACTTCTGGGATAACCTTTCACAACTAAGCCAGACCAACATTCATATCTTGTCCTTTGCCAAAGGCCAAACCAAGTAGGAATGCATCATTAACAATTTGCACAGTCAATATTTCAATAGCCTACTTAGGTGGGGGTAGTTGATCCCTTTCTGCCTCTGGGAAATCTAAATAACTAGAAATAGTAATTGTTTCAGTAACAAAAAGGATCCCGTCTCATATAAAAATACCATATCCAAAGCCATAGAGTACATTCATGTAGTATGAGGATGCCAGGGAAAACCTGATTTGGTCATGGCACCCCCCTCAAAGGGACCATTACAAACTCAACACTGATGGTCAAACCCTTTAAAATGGGCCGGTGGGAGGCTTGGGCTGGGTTATTAAGAATAACAGGGGACAGGGTAATGGGTTTCATGGAAAAAGTAACATGTACTAAAAAACTACATTGTGAACTAATATCATTGATGCAAGGGCTAAATATGGCGATAACAAATAACTTGTAACAACCCGACCAGTCGTTTTGAGCTCTAGCATGTCGTTCGATAATTTGAGGCCCTAAGTAGCTCTACTTAATGTATTATGAATTGTACGTATGGTTGGAACTGGATTTTAGAAAGTTCGGAGTTGATTTAGAACGAGATCTCTAATTTCGAAAGCTTCAATGTTGGAAGAATTGACTAGGATTTGACTTTTGAGTAAACGACCTCGAAATCAGGATTCGAAAGTTCCAACTGGTTCATACGATCATTTTGGACTTGGGTGTATGTCCGGACCGGATTTTGGATGACCCGGGAGCATTATGGTGCTTATTGTGGAAAGTTGGCATTTTGGAATAATTTCATAAATTTGGGTTGAAGTGTCTTTCAATGTTATTGATGTCCATTTGGAAATTCAAGCCTGTGAATTGCTCCGTATGGTGATCCTATTCTTAGGAGCACATCCAAATGTGGATTTGGAGGTCCGTAGATCATATCCGGGTCATTTGGCGAAAGTTAGAAATTTGAAGGTTTTGGGAAGTTTGACCGGTAGTGGAGTTTTGATATCGGGTTCAGATTCTGATTCCATAAGTTGGATTAGCCCCGTAATGTCAAATGTGACTTATGTGCAAAATGTGAGGTCAATCGGACGTGATGTGATATGTCTCAGCATCGGATGTGGAAGTTAGAAGTTTAATAGTTCATTAGGCTTGAATCGATGCGCATTTCGTAGTTTTGATGTTATTTGGTATGATTTGAGGCCTAGAGCAGGTCCGTGTTATATTATGGAGCGGGTCGGTGTGATTGGACAGGGTCCTAGGGGCCAAAAGTGTGTTTCGGATGGTTTGGGCTGTATCGCGCTCTTATTTGATGTTTCAACGTTGTTTCTTCGGAGATAAAGGGTACCATATTGAGAAAACGACCTATGATTTGTGTTTGGATTGAACTATTAGGTCTGTATCATAATTATGGAGTCATAGCAAAAAGAATCATCAAATTCCGATGTCGTATGGGAGAGTTATTCTCATTCCTTGTCGGGAAAGATTGTTGGTTTCTGGTACGAATTTTTTTCTTCGCGAACGCGAAGAAGAGAAATCGCCTGCACAATGTTTTAAACCGAAAGTTTTAGTATTTTGGGCATATCTTGAGTTCTAGAGCACCGTTTTTTGTGGCGTTGTTCTCGTCTCATCAAGGGGGTAAATATATGACCTTTATTTTGTTTTTTCTCCATGATTATTTCTGTTGGTTATTATTTTTATCCGTGTTTGGATTGTAGGAATTTGAGCCCCAAAGTTGAGAAATGGTAAATCCTCGATTCATGGACGAAATTGGATGATTTTCTGAAAATAGACCATGAGTTATGGGTAATATTTAATTTCAGTAATTTTCGGAATCCGGGCATATGGGCCCAGGGGTTAACTTTATCTACTTTTCTATCGGGGTTGGAAATTGTTATAAATTAAATTATTATGAGTATTAGAGTATATTTTTATTTGTTTGCAAATTGCTTGACTAGTTTTGGAGCGACGAGCATCGGTTTGAGTTTTAGAGTGGCGTTGGAGTCGGTTATGGAACTTCGGAGCGAGGTAAGTCTCATGTCTATAACCTTGTGAGGGGTAAACTACCCCTAGGTGATATTTACTGTTATCTACAACTAGTTGTCGGCGCTACGTATGTACGAGGTAGCTAAAGCATATTTCTGTCCGGGTAGACTTAGGACCTTATCATGTAATAATTGAATTATTTAAATTTATTCTGTTGGCTTAATTTAGTAAAGTTATACCTGAAGTTGATTTAGAAAAAAAAATATATGGCCAAGATTTATCACCTTGAGTTTTTGCTACGATATTTGTAAATATATAGAGGTGTACCTATATTGTGCTCATGTACTGTATTGTGAACACGCGTCTTGAAATTTGGTAATTTCCTTCTATTCTTAAGAGGTCCAAACACCTTGGCAGTATATAGATGCATCTATAGTTCGCGCAGCTCGACCCTTGGCAGTATACACATTGTTCTGGATTGGGCGGAACGACCTTGGCAGAATCATGCGTTATATCGCTAGTAGTCCGAATATTCACGAGCTAATCTTCCTACTGATGGCCGGCACTTTACAGTATTTCATATTTATTTGGTATTGGCCCTTGACATTTTCTGAGATATTAAGGTAGAATGCAAGATCGAGAAACTTATGCTTTAAAGGGAATAATCGAAACATTATGAAATTTTAGATTTTACCTCTCTATTGCTGTGCACTTCATAAAATTTTATGAATTATCATATTATTTGTTTGGACCACTAGTAAGTGTCGATGTCGACCCCTCGTCACTTCTTCTCTAGGGTTAGGCTAGATACTTACTGGGTACGCGTTGATATACGTACCCATGTTGCACTTCTGCACTAAATGTGTAGGATCCGACAAGTCATTTGGTCATCATCTTGGCGCGTGGGTGCCCCTGTTGAGGAAATTTTATGTTAGCTGCATTCCAGTCTACGCTCCGCAGTTCGTCGAGTCTCCATTGTATTATTTGTTCTATTTTATCTTATTACATTCGGGAGATATGTTGTATTATTATTGTACTCCTTAGAAAATGCTCATGCACTTGTGACCCCAGATTTTGGGAGTTCCTACTGGTTGTTTGTTATCACAGATCACGTAATTATCATCAGTTACCCTGTAAATTTGATTTTATATCATTGAATTAATGAAGATTGTGATTTTGAAAGTAAAACGAGTAAATAAATTGATAAAGCAATGTTGGCTTGCCTGACGGCGCCGTTAGGCGCCCTCATGATCTATAATGGATTTTGGGTTGTAACATAACCTTACTCCTCTAAAGGTTAATTTTGATTCTTCCCAAGTAATTATATCAACAAAGGTAACCTAATTTATGACAATTTGATATGTGAATGCAGGTCACACCTGGTAGCACTGGGGTGTCCACCAGTAAGCCATGTCTTTAGAGAAGCAAATAGAGTAGCGGACAAGCTAGCAAAGGAAGTAGGGAAGTGTACTGAAGTGGGTAGAAACATTTTGGTAGTTCCTTCGATGTTTGCCAATGAAACACTATGGTCATACATCCTAGTTCCTCCGATGTCGACCCCTTGTCACTAGTTCTCCGAGGTTAGGCTAGATACTTACTGGTTACGCGTTGATTTACGTACTCATGCTGCACTTCTGCACAAAATATGCAGGATCTGACAAGTCATTTGGTGATCATCTTGGCGCGAAGAGATTTTAGGTGAGCTGCGTTCCAGGATACGCTCTGTAGTTCATCGAGTCTCGATTGTATTATTTATTTTATTCTGTCATATTACATTCAGGACATATGTTGTATTATTATTGTACTCAGAAAATTCTCATGCACTTGTGACAGCGGGTTTTGGGAGTTCCTACTGGTTGTTTGTTATCATAGATCACGTAATTATCATCATTTACCCTGTAAATTCTATTTAATATCATTGATTTAATGAAGATTGTAATTTCGAAAGTAATAAAACGAGTAAAAAAATTGATAAATCAATGTTGGCTTGCCTGACGGCGGCATTAGGCGCCATCATGATCAATAGTGGATTTGGATCGTTACAGCTTGGTATTAGAGCGTTAGGTTCATTTAGGTCTCACGAGTCATGAAAAAGTGTAGTAGAGTCTTGCGGATCGGTACAGAGACGTCTGTACTTATCTTCGAGAGGCTATAGTACTGTTAGGAGCACTTCCCTTTCTCGATTCCTCATCATGTGATTTGATTCCTTTGAGGATAATGCCTTTATATCCTTCCTACTCATTCTTATACGATGTTCAGCGCTCGTTTCAATTGGGCATCGACGATTTGTAGTGGTACTACAGACGTGGGCAGGATGTTTCTCCTTGCGCATTCGAGCAAGTCACCATCATCTTCTTGCTGAAGGATATTATGTCATTTTGACTCAGTAGCTGTGTTTTTAATGGTTTTTAGGCTGTGCGCAGATTGCTATGATGTTCAGACGTTGTTATCGCACCGTGTTGGTGTAATGGTAGGGTGCTTGTTTATGTGTCGAGGTAGTGAATAACTAGAAAGGAGGATTACTCAACCATGATTTAGGGGTTCAACATTTTAATCCAGCGGAGGAAAGACAATCAGTATATGAATGCTCAGGCTTTGGTTGATGGAGTAGCGAGACTTGATACTCTTGTGTGGGGTGGAATTCTCATTTTTGATGTGGTGTCGTTGTCCTTGTTAGAATGCATTGAGGTTCGCTGGTGTTATGATCTTCTTTAATTTTTGGCCTTGGGGAAGGGTGTTGTGAAATGGTGCCTGAGGAGCGGTTGTCAGAGGTAGCGGTGTGTAGAGGTTCAGGATCGAATTGGTATTTCTAATGTTAATGGCTTGAGAAAGATGATCTTCTACGAGGATAAAGTTGGTAGCAATTGGTCAGATCAGGTGCCACGGAGATGGATTTTTTTAGGCAGTATTTGGGCAGCAAAGGATGAGGAAGGACATGGTGAAAGGAGCTCGCAGTGGTTGAATTACTAGTAGGTCAAGTATGTAAAGCAGAAGTCGAGAAGTTTCTTAAAGGAAAGGATTAAACCAAAGTGGGAGAGTGGGAGAGTAGCATATAGGTTCTGTGGTAGGATAGACACACGCCTTGAGGAAAGTTTAGAGCAATTTGAGAATCATGGTGGGCAGTGACTAGGTCCACAGATTTTATTTGGATGCAACACGACTTCGAGTTTGGAATGTATTGTTGGACTTTCAGTAGATGTCAATGGGGAAGAAGGAATCTTGGTGGGTGACAGGGTTATGTAATTGTAGCTTCAAGCTAAGTGAGGGAGCCCCACCGTCTACAATTGGATTGCGTGGTTATCTGCTTGTATGATTTCTGGTTATCGATGTATTGGTGGGTTATTACGACTAAGGAAAGAAAACATCAGTGGTAATTTAAGCAAAGGATTTAGGGAATGTGTTCTATGTTTGTCCTTATCGATTCATGTTCAGGCTTTGGGAAGACTTAGAGTTTATGCTTCATGTGGATGTGATGTACAAGGAGAGTAATTCAGCCGGGTGCTTCTTTGAGAGGGTGTTCATGTGCTAGCAGAGCCTTGGAGTTGATTATATTTGGGACCAAGTCGAAGTGAGTGACTCTCAACAACGATCCTAGTGGGTTCAAAATTAAAGTGTGATGCCTAAAGATTTCGAGTTCGTGGTGTGGTTAAGTATCGAGCTTTTGTAGTGGATTATGAAAAAGACTTGGAGAGTTCTATGTTATCATCGGTCTGCGGTGAAGCATTGGAGGAATGGGAGAAAATAACTTCGGATTCGCAGAGGGATTATCATAATGGGTGTACCAGTTGAAGATGCGAATGTGCGCACAAGGAGGGTACAAGATGGTTTGTAGGTTTTTAGACAACGGGGTCTCGTGAATTAGGTCACTTAGGATGAGTGCGAATTGAGTTCGTTATATTTTGAATGGAGCTATTAGTATTTCTAAGGCAAGTATGGAGTAAATTAGAAGAAGTTGGTCGATTTGCAATGGTTGAATCGGCATGATGGTGGCAATGATCAGTTCCTTCAGAGTGTTAAGTTATATAGGTGATTTGTGGCAGTACGTGCGAGGCTTGACGGCACCGTAATTTAAGTTAATTGGAGGTATTCGATTATATGGCCTGTTATACGTAGATGGATCCCAGAAGAGTTATAGTGGTTTAGACCACAACTTGAGGTTTGTATTTTCTGTGGTTTGAGGATTCAGTTGCATGTTGCATTGGTCCTTCTGAAATAAGCTAAGTGAAAGGTTTCTAGCCAATGAAGTGTTTATTCCGCTAGTAGTTCGATGGTTATGGTGAATACGTGTATTATCGCGTAGTGGCATGACGGGTGCAGTGAGCGGTATGGGAACTGGAAGTTGAAGCTCAAGGTCGTGGTTCAGTGTTGATAGTATGTCACGAGCTCGGATGAACAGGGGTGAATTTAGATGTTTAGAGTAAGCTGGCATTTTCTTTGGTGTCACCCAAGAATGGTGTTCTGTGGAAGAGGCTTTGTGTACTGATTTGCGGATTCTCAATTTGCTTTACAGCATTAGTATGGCCGGTGGTATGGATGTGCAGACTTTGCTACCTGGTGCGAAAGATCGTGGGGGCGTATCCCACAGGAAGATTATGTAAGTGTGATATGTAGTCACTTGATTGATTAAAGATCGAAACCAATTATGGAGATTATGGTACTATCGCTAATATGAGAGTTTAGGCTTGGAAGGTGCTCTATTCATTTGGTTGTGAACTGTGGAAGTTTGTTCCAGATTGGACGGCTGCTCTAATGTGTCATGAATAGGCCAGTGTGGATCCTTAAAAGGTTATCAACCCAGTGTGATATGATTAGAATCGGCTTGAGGTTCGTTGATGGGTCTAAATGTGGATGTGTGCTCTACACCATGCCGGGTGTGTTAATTCAGCATAGCATTTCTTATGGAGGAGTCTTCAGACATTGGATGTTATTTCTGTCATCAGCTATTTCATGTAATACTCTATTGTGCCATATGGGTTGTGATAAGGTTTGATTATTCACACATGTGATGAGGTTCCGCATAGCTATGGTGTTATGTGAGCAGGATGGCTCTCGAGATGTAGAACATATATCGCACCTTAGTTGTGCTTGGGTTTCGTAGTGTATGGCGCTATCCGTCTCCCCAGTATTTGTATTGTGCACTTGGTATGCTTGTGGTCGATGCTCGGATATTTTGTAACTATAAGCGTTATGGCTTGATGTGTGTTTTCTTCTTGATTGTTATGTGTGGATCGGGTGGCACGCCGCTATAGGTATATTGTTTGGATCGGGTGGCACGCCGCCACGGGTATATTGTTTGGATCGGGTGGCACGCCGTCACGGGTATATTGTTTGGATTGGGTGGCACGCCGCCACGGGTATGTTGTGAGGATCGGGTTGCATGCCGCAACATTGTCATGTGTGGATCGGGTTGTATGCCGCAACAGTGTCACATTGGATTGGGTTGCACGCCGCAATAGTGATATGTTGAGCGTAGTTCCTTACACTCATTTTGTGTGCCTTGTTTTCATCCCTGAGGAACGTTCATAGAACTTATTCGGCCATTTTACTCGTTACGTGGGTTGGGTGATTCCCTATCAGATTTAGTTCTTCCTTATGGGTTATATTCAAGTTTGTAGTTTGTTGGCGCATTGTTGGTGTTATATGAGATTTTGGCAGTGTTTTAGATGGTTATTACCTGAACAGCTTGTACTGGGCGAGATGAGGTTATTGAACCTTGGATCAGTGCGATCAAAGTTAGGAAGAGTATATTAAGGAGCAAATATTGTTATTCAATTCAGAATGAGGTAATGGTCCTTATCATGAAGAGAGACTCCATGATTTGTTGATTCGGCAGGTGGTTATTAGTCTCTACGTGTCTCTTCCATCGTGGCGGTATTGCGAGAGTTGGAACATGACTTATATGCGTCATGAGGTGTGTTGTGGGCATTAGATTCATGGAATTGCAGTTATTATTGTTAGAGGATGTTGTGACGGTCAAGCGACCTATGTGGTGCATGATGTGATTTCAGCGGAGGAGCATGGTAATGATTGGTACAATGTGTAGTGATTGATACGGTGTTGGTATGTTAGAATCAGGTATTGTTGAGAAATTTGAAGGTTGGAATTTGGTTCTAGGGCTTATTGACTAAATAAAAGGGAGGATCTTCAGTCTGACTCGAGCGAATGTGTTGAACTAGATGGTGGTAGCACAATTAGGTGCACGAGGTGTCAAAAAGTGATTTTGGACAACTCCGGAGCAGTTCTTAGCACGTTCGAGGACGAACATATGTCTAAGTGGGAGAGAATGTAACAACCCGACCGGTCGTTTTGAGCTCTAGCACGTCGTTCGGCGGGTTGAGGCCCAGAGTAGCTCCAGATAATGTATTATGACTTGTACGTATGGTCGGAACTGGATTTCGGGAAGTTCGGAGTTGATATAGAAAGAAATCTCTAATTTCAGAAGCTTTAAGTTGGAAGAATTGACTAGGATTTGACTTCTGAGTAAACGACCTCAGAATCAGGATTTGAAAGTGCCAACAGGTTCGTATGATGATTTTGGACTTGGGTGTATGTCCGGACCGGGATTTGGATGACCCAGGAGCGTTATTGTGGAAAGTTGGCATTTTGGAAGAATTTCATAAATTTGGGTTGAAGTGTATTTCAATGTTATCGATGTCCGTTTGGGATTCCGGGCCAGGGAATAGCTCCGTATGGTGATTCTGGTCTTAGGAGCGCGTCCAGATGTGGATTTGGAGGTCCATAGATCATTTCGGGGTCATTTGGTGAAGGTTTGAAATTTGAGGGTTTTTGGGAAGTTTGATCGGGAGTGGAATTTTTTGTATCAAGTTTGAATTCCAATTTCGGAAGTTGGAGTAGGTTCGTAATGTCAAATGTGACTTGTGTGCAAAGTTTGAGGTCAATCGGAAGTGATTTAATAGGTTTCGCCATCGGATGTTGAAGTTAGAAGTTCAATAGTTGTTAGGCTTGAATCGCTGCGCAATTCGTAGTTTTGATGTTATTTGGTATGATTTGAGGCCTCGAGCAGGTGCATGTTATGTTATGGAGCGGGTCGGTGTGATTGGACGGGGTCCCAGGAGCCTCGGATGTGTTTCGGATGTGTTTGGATTTTATCGCGCTCTTATTTGATGTTTCGACGTTGTTTCTTTGGAAATAAAGGGTAACATATTGCGAAAATGACCTTTTATTTGTGATTGGATTGAACTATTACATCTATATAGTAAATAAGGAGTCATAGCAACAAGAATCATCGAATTCCGATATCGTATGAGAGAGTTATGCCCATTTCCGTGTCCGAAAAGATTGCTGGTTTCTGGTGCGGATTTTGTTCTTCGCGAACGCGAGAGAGGTCCCGCGAATGCGAAGAAGAAAATTTGGGTTGATCGGTCAACGCGAAGAATTTCTCTTCGCGAACGCGAACGTTTTCCCGCGAACACGAAGAAGAAAAATCGCCTGGACAGTGTTTTAAACCGAGATTTTTTGTAATTTGGGCATATCTTGAGTTCTAGAGCTCCGTTTGAGGTGATTTTCGCGGCGTTGTTCTCGCCTCAACAAGGGGGTAAATATCTGACCTTTATTTTGATGTTTATCCATGATTATTTCTGTTGGTCATTGTTTTTATCCGTATTTGGATTGTAGAAATTGGGGCTTGCCCCAAAGTTTAGAAATGGTAAATCCTTGATTTGTGGGTCGATTCATGGACAAAATTGGATGATTCTGGATATAGACCATATGAGTTATGGGTAATATATTTTTCAATAACATTCGGAATTAGGGCATGTGGGCCCGAAGGTTGACTTTTCGAGCGGAGTTTGGAATTGTTACGAATTGAATTAGTATGAATATTAGAGTATATTTTTATTAATTTGCACATTGCTTGTCTAGTTTTGGAGCGATGGGCATCGTTTTGAGGTGTTAGAATGGCGTTGGAGCCGGTTATGAAACTTCAGAGCGAAGTTAGTCTCCTCTTTAACCTTGTGAGGGGGAAACTACCAGTAGGTGATATCTATTATTATTTGCAACTAGTTGTGGATGCTACGTACGTATGAGATGACGAAAGTCCGTACGTTGCTAAAGCATGTTTATGTCGGGGTAGACTTAGGACCTTATCATGTAATAATTGAATTATTTGAATTTGTTCTGCTGGCTTAATTAATTAAAGTTATACCTGGAGTTAATTTAGAAATACATACATACATACATACATATATATATATATATATATATATATATATATATATATATATATATATATATATTTATATTGAGTTGTTGCTAAGATATTTGTAAAAGGTGTACCTATATTGTGCTCATGTACTGTATTGTGAACACGTATCTTGAAATTATGTAACTTCCTTCCTTTCTTGTGGAGAGGGTCGAACGCCTCGGCAGTATATAGATGCATCTAAGGTTCGTGCCGCTCGACCCTCGGCAGTATACACATTGTTCTGGATCGGGCCGAACAACCTCGGCAAAATCGCGCGTTATATCGCTAGTAGTACGAATATTAACGAGCTAATCTTCCTATTGAATGACGGAACATTACAGCATTTCTTATTTATTTGGTATTGACCCTTGACATTTTTTGAGATATTAAGGTAGAATGCAAGATAGAGAAACTTATGCTTTAAAGGGAATAATCGGAGCATTATGAAATCTCAGATTTTACCTCTCCATTGGTGTGCACTTCATATATGTTATGAATTATCATATTAATTATTTGGACCTCTAGTAAGTGTCAATGTCAACCCCTCGTCACTTCTTCTCCGGGGTTAGGCTAGATACTTACTGGGTACGCGTTGATTTACGTACTCATGCTGCACTTCTGCACTAAATGTGCAGGATTCGACAGGTCATTTAGTGATCATCTTGGCGCGTGGGCGCCCCTGTTGAGGAGATTTTATGTGAGCTGCATTCCAGTCTACGCTCCGCTGTTCATCGAGTCTCCATTGTATTATTTATTTTATTTTGTCTTATTACATTCGGGACAGATGTTGTATTATGATTGTACTCCTTAGAAAATGCTCATGCAATTGTGACACTGGATTTTGGGAGTTACTACTGGTTGTTTGTTATCATATATCACGTAATTATCATCATTTACCCTGTAAATTTGATTTTATATCATTGCATTAATGAAGATTGTGATTTCGAAAGTAATAAAACAAGTAAATAAATTGATAAAGCAACGTTGGCTTGCCTGACGACAGCGTTAGGCGCCATCACGATCTATAGTGGATTTTGGGTCGTAACATAACCTTACTCCTCTAAAGGTTAATTTGGATTCTACCTAGGTAATTTATTATATCAACAAAGGTAACCTAATTTATGACAATTTGATATGTGAATGCAGGTCAGTCCTAGCAGTACTGGGGTGTCCACCAGTAAGCCATGTCTTCAGAGAAGTTAATAGAATAGCGGACAAGCTAGCAAAGGAAGCAGGGAAGTGTACTGAAGTGGGTAGAAACTTTTTAGTAGTTCCTCTGATGTTTGGCAATGAAACACTATGATCATACATCCTAGGAACTATTTTTGAAAGAAAAATAATGGCTTGTAATAGCATTAATGTAGAAATAGACTACTATTTATTTGTAGACGCGAATGGCGTACTACAAATTGTAACTGACTCTAGCTAGTTTCTTTTATTATATATATTATATCCTTTTAACCAAAAAAAATAAGCGGAATAACTATTTTAGATATTTGCATGTTCTACCCATAACAACTATATTATTGACAATAATAGTCAAACAAGTAAGTGATAGAAACACTAACTAAAGATTGATTAATCTTTTTAATTAGTATTAAAAAGGCGAGGGTGTGAGGCGGAACATTTTACTTAACTAATATTAGAGTACGCGCGTTGCGCGTGAATCTATGATAATGAAAAATTATGAAAATTAGATAAACAGTTTTTAAATAATATGTTTGAGATATAAATAAAATTAAAATGAGCTCATGATAGTGATGAATACAAAGTCTCTAAAATGAATAATATTGAGTTAATATTCTAGAACAATAGTTCAGATAGATATAGATATAGTTCAAAATATAAAAAATCAGGAATTTATATTGATTAAATAGACCAAAATAGAAATACTATCTATTGTACTTTTCAATCGGTTTCTCAATACGAAAGTCAAACTGTTTAATTTTCTTCTTAATATTTTAGTTTGATAATTTTTTACATTATAAATTATAGGTATTAGGAAAACGAAAGTTCTATAATTAAAAATATTTAGTGGAAATATTAAGTCTTAACGCAACAAAAAAAAAAAAAAAAAAACATAAACCTTTGTTTTTGACGTGGCTTAAAATGAACAAAAGAAGTAAAATTTTATCTATAAAAATATTTAAAAAAAAAAAGTCAACAAAAACAGAAAAATTATCTTACTCTTTCTTTTCTTTTTAACTTATTATTTTTGCTTATTAAGATCTGTTATATTACACATATGTTAAATAGGGAAAGTTTTGGGACACAAAATCTAGTTGATTTTGAAGTTCTAAATATTAGGAAAATAATTAAATGGTTATTCTTAAATATTAGGGAGATAATTAAAATGACTATTTTGTCCAGTATGAAACTTAATTTAAAGGGTAAAAAGGACGAACGACATTTCGCTAAGGACCTTCGTGCTTTTAATATAGTATAGATACGGGGTGAGGAGAAAGCCTTGAGACATGGGGCATCAGCCCCACAGATTCTTAGTTTTTGAAATTTATGAATTAATAATATAGTATTACATCACAAAAAATATAAAAGGTACATTAAAGTTCAAGTAAACTAAATAGAATTAAAGAAACTCATATAAAATAATATCTAGCATGTTTTACAAGTATAAATATGTCACGACCCAAAATCCACTAGTCGTGATGGCATATAACCCAAACCGCTAGGTAAGCCAACTAATATCTATCCAATTTCAATAATATTAACAAGACAATTAAACGGAGGAATTATCTAAATCTTATACATTTTCCAAGGACTGGTAGTACAAATCATGAGCTTCTAAGAATAGAGTTTAAAAAGCTGATATGAAATAAATACATGTTCTGTTTGAAAAGTTCATAAACATAATTTTATAAATCTATGAATACCATGAACAAGAGGTAGCCACAACCGGAACGCAGGTACATATTTCAATTCAGCTCTCATCGAACACAGCAACATTCGAAATCTGCACGCAATGTGCAGGAAGTGTAGTATGAGTACAACCGAGCCCATGTACTCAATAAGTAACAAACCTAAACTTAGGTTGAAAGCAGTGACGAGATGGAAATGGTCGGGTCCAATACTAGAAGCCAACAACAATTCATAACAACATAGAGCATACAAATAAGGAAGTAACTCAAAGATAAAATGCTCAGCTTTTTCACAGTTTTTCCGAAAATAGCTCTTGTGACGACCCAAAGGGTCATCACCTTTTTCCTCATCCATTCCGTGCTTTCGAGGCCTTAAAACCTTATTTTTTTAATTTGCCTCGATTTGCGTGCGCAGTCCGGGTGCGTAGCCGGAAAGCTTTTATGTTGAAATATGAGAATTCCGTGAAAAATTTGAAGAATTTTGATATTAATATGATTATAGTTGACTTTGGTCAATATTTTTGGTAAACGGACCCGGACCCGAGATTGGACGGTCCCGGAAGGTCCGTAGAAAAATATGGGACTCGGGCATGTGCCCGGAATCAAATTCCGAGGTCTAGAGCCCGAGATATGAATTATTCCGTGAAATTGTTTATCTGAAATTATTAAGGAAAATGGAAATAAAAATTGATTAAAAGACTATGGTATCGGGCTCGTATTTTGGTTCCGGCGTCCGGTACAAGTCTTAAATATGTGGTAAGCACTTTCTGTGAAGTTTGGTCGAAATCGGACGTCATTTGACGTGTTTCGGACCTAAATATCTAAAGTTTGAAGTTTATGAAGTTATAATGAAAAATCATGTGCTTTGAGGCTTGATTCTATGTAAATGATGTTATTTTGGCGATTTGATCGCACGAGCAAGTCCGTAGGATGTTTTCGAGGTTGTGTACATGTTTGGTTTGGAGCCCCGAGGGCTCGGGTGAGTTTTGGATAGGCATCGGATTGCATTTCCTCATTTTTCAAAAGCTGGTATTCCCCAGTTCTGGTATCTTCGCATTTATGAAGAAGTACTCGCAAATGCGAAGTCGCAAATGTGGCAACTCGATCGCAAATGCGAAGAAGGGGAAGTCTGGGCCGGATCGCAAATGCGATCATTCCTTCGCAAATGCGAAGAGGGGGAAATGGGCTGGGGTCGCAAATGCGACGCCCATGCTCGCAAATGCGAGAGGGCCCAGATCACAAAAGCGATCGATACTTCGCAAATGCGAAGTCTGTGCCCAGGCCCAGTGTTCGCAAATGCGAACCAAGGATCGCAATTCCCAGCCTTGTCTTGTTCGCAAATGCGAACCAAGGCTCGCAATTCCCATATCTGAGGCCCAGCAAATTTTATACTTAGTTGAATTTTCATCACTTTTCACCATTCATTCAAAACCCAAACACCATAGGCGAATTTTCAAGAGCAAACTTCATCCCAAATCACTTGTAAGTTGATTTTTACTCAATTCTTTCAATCTTTAACATCATTAAACATGTTTTCCACTTGAAATCAAAGATTTTCATGGGTGAAATTGGAATTTTTGGGTAGAAACTAGGTTTTCTATAAATTGGGGAGTTGGACCTCGATTTGAGGTCCGATTTCAAAATAAATTATATATTTGAACTCGTGGGGGAATGGGTAACCTGATTTTGGTTCGAACCTCGAGTTTTGACCACGTGGGCCCGGGGGCGATTTTGGAATTTTTGGGAAAAACTTGGGAAACTCATTTTTCATGCATTCAAATTGATTCATATAATGTTTATTAAAGTAATTGAGCAATGTGTGATTAGATTCGAGCGAATTGGAGGTGGAACCGTGAGGTAAAGCAATAGTTGAGGATTAAGTGGATTTCAAGGCTTCAAGGTAAGTGTTTGGTTTAACCCTAGCTTGAGGGAATAGGAGTTGAGTCTTGTTGGTAACTGCTATGTGATCGAGTACGATGTATAGGCATGGTGACGAGTATCTATACATTGGTGTCTAGTATGACCGTGAGTCCTTATAATGTGATTATCATGAACTTATTGTGAATTTCATGTTTATTGGAGTATTTCCATATATTGTGAATAACATGTGAATAGTGATATGATAATTTGATTCCTAGGAGCATTGGCTCGAACTGTGATACGAATATTGAAAGTATATGAAATGACTTGATTCATTGAGGAGCGTCGGCTCCAGTTGTAGAACGAATTGCGAAAGTATAAGTGATAATTGAACCTCTGGAGCATCTGCTCGAGTTGTGAAAAATAATTGTGAAGTAAAAGCGAGAAAGATGAGAGATCATTATGTTGCCCTCTTGGCGGGCTATTGTTGGGTTGTGATTCCTCTGCATTGTGTTCTTAACGGATACTAGGGTCTCTCAGGTTAATGTTTCCTTGTGTCATATGATGACTATAGTTATAGATGGGTTGGTTGGGTGTGGTAGTCGGTTAGATATAGTTGAGGTGGTCAAGTGTGGTAATAGGTTGGTTATAGCTGTGGTAGTTAGATGTTGGAACTAATGTGGTGGTTAGATATTGGAACTAATGTGGTTATAGTAATCCCCTTGCCAGAATATTTGAGATGATGCTTTGTTCCCTTACCGGGAAGTCGTTATATTGTTGTTTGTGACGGAATATGAGATAAGAAATTTCTTGGAGCTTGGGCTCCAGTGATATCGTGAGATAAGAAAAGTAAGAAAGAGAAAACGTTGTTGATTATTCCCTTGCCGGGACGTCTGGTTCAACTTGTTGGATTCTTTCCCTTGCCAGGATGTTTGTCAAATGTTTACTTATTTTTATGCCCCTTAATTGTGACTGTTGTTTGGGGAGTCGGACTGTTAAATGATATTGAGGGTCGGGTTGCACGCCGCAACAATGATATTGAGGATCGGGTTGCACGCCGCAACAATAATATGTGAGGGTCGGGTTGCACGCCGCAACAGTAAAAGGTGAGGATCGGGTTGCGCGCCGCAACAATGATACATGATAAATGATGTGGGTCGGGTTGCACGCCACAACAGTGGTATTTTTGGAGCGGGTTGCACGCCGCAACAAATGTAATTATGGAGCGGGTTGCACGCCGCAACAGCTATTGAGGCTATGTGTTTGTATTTGAGTATTGATTCCTTGTTCATTGTGAACCTAAGCTGTTTTAGTTGTTACTCTGGATTGCTGTTAATATTGTATCTCCCCTTAGCATGTCTCCCCTCCCATGATGTTAATTACTTGGTATTCAATTCCCGCTTTATAGTTATAACTGCACAGGTTTATGTGATGTCCAGTCTAGCCTCGTCACTACTTCGCCGGGGTTAGGCTAGACACTTACCAGCACATGGGGTCGGTTGTGCTGATGCTACACTTCTATGCATTTTTGCACAGGTCCAGGTTTTGAGGAGCAGCAGCAGCAGTAGTTCGGGAGCAGACTTCCCTATTCACGAGACTGAGGTAGCCTTGCAGGCGTCCGCAGGCCCGGCGTCTCTTCTATATGTTGTCCTTTGACTGTTGCCTCATTGTTTTCGAGACAGACAGCTGTTATATTTCTTTCAGACCTTTGTATTTACTTTATTCTTAGTGGTTCGTGAGTAATGTGACACCAATCTTGGGTAGAGGCTATTGTTGACTATTCCGCGTTTTGATTCAGACTTATAAATTAGACTTCCGCTATTATTATTATTAAATTCCATGTTTCTTATTGATGCTATGGATTATTAACAGATTTATTCATTAATGAAAGGTAAATAATTTGGCTTGCCTAGCTACCACGAGTAGGCGCCATCACGATCCCGATGGTAGGAAATCCGGGTCGTGATAGCTCTGCTTTTCAAGAATATCAGAAAAAAACTCAATCCTTTATCAGAATCTTCGAAAAATGCGAGATAGTTTGAAAATAGTAATTCTTCCTAAAACTCCTTTCTAAAATAAATAAGGTGTTTCATTTTTCTTTCCAAACAACAAGTGTGAAAAATACATCTCTAGGCCCATATATCAATGTGTGGGAAAGAAATCATGAGTGACGTGATACTGTATAGTGTGAGGAGGAATGTAGCTCTATGCACGTATGTAATATATGCATGCAATTGTCATGTATCTCAGATATGAAAGATGTACTCACACGCTCCACTCATAAATACTCAACCACTCGGTACTGTATATGGCACATACGACCCAGGAAAGATCCATCCCGGAATATATACATCACTGATCATCAGTCATCCAGTATCGAGAAAAGGCCATTCCGGCCTCATGGAGAAGATCCATCTCTATACCAAGGAAAGATCCATCCCTGAATATAATCAATCGCGCTCACTGGGGGTGTGCAGACTCCGGAAAGGCTCCTTCGGCCCAAGCTCTATAATCTGCACGGACAACTCACGTGCTATAGTATCATTATCAGAATAACCGCTGCGGCGTGCAGTCTGATCCTTTAACTGTCACTGATAATCAGGCTCTCGGACTCACTCAGTCATCAATCTCTCCAGTCTCGCCCACGGGCTCGCAATGTCATAAAAACTTACCCGGAACAATGATATGATGTATTAATAATTAGTAACTGAGACTAACATATGCTATGAATGCATGGATATGATTGAGTACGGGATATCAATGAAATCAATGAGATGAAAATAAGAAACGACCACTATGGGTCCCAACAATATCAGCATAAAGAATAAACATGATATCTAGCATGATGTACAGCTCAATTACTTTATCACATGGTGAAAACACAGATATCAAAAAAATAGGGCCACTATTCCGTGCCCTGGAAACAACAGAGTCACAATTCACAGGGTGCACGCCCACACGCCCGTCACCTAGCATGTGCATCACCTCGACATCAATCACATAGCATGTAATTCGGGGTTTCATACCCTCAGCATAATGTTTAAAAGAGTTACTTATCTTGAACAAGCCGATTCCACTACCGAACAAGCCAAGCGATGCTCCAAAAATGCCATCGCGCGCGTTTCGACCTCCGAACGACTCTAAAATAACAAAAAGACAAATCAAATACATCAAACAATGCCAAAGGAACCAATCCCTTTCGAAAAAGGTCAAATCTTTAATCAAAAGCCCAAAATTAGCCAAAAAGCCCAACCCCACTAGCACCACGGAACCCGACAAAATTTACAAAATCCGACAACCCATTCAATTACGAGTCCAACCATACTAGTTTCACTCAAATCCGACTCCAAATCAGTGTTCAAACTCCAAATTCATATTATGAAGTTTTAGACAAAACCCCTAAATTTTACTTTGAAATCATCAATCAAATGCCAAAAACGAAGATGGATTCATGAAATATAACCAAAATCGAGTATAGAACACTTACCCCAATCCATATGGTGTAAATCGCCTCCAAACATTGTCCAAATCCGGGCTCTCCAACTCAAAATATGACCAAATGATTGTACCTTCCAAATTGAGAAATTTTGCCCAGTTGTTCTGCCTCGTTTTGCATGCCAAACAATCCCGAAATTTGCTTTTGATGCCTCCAATGGATTTCTTATGAAATTTCAGTCAAGATAGACTTTTGATCACTCTATTTGACCTTATAATAAAAGAGATATGTTGGTTTCAATATTTGGAAATAGTGCAGATTTTTAAATACGAAATAGTAGCAATTTCGTAATTAATCTAAAAAAATCTGGCAACCCAATTCTTAGTAAAATGTCCATAAAATCCTTGTACGATGTCCAAATTTGATGATTCTTTTTGCTATGCCTCCATAATTACAATACGGATCTAGTGCTTCAATAAAAACAGAAGTTGGAGCTCATTTGCTTAATGTGGTACCATTTATGCTTGAAGAAACGACGTCGAAACATAAGAAAAACGAGCGCAACATAGCCCAAACCTATCCGAACTCACCCGAGCCCCTCCGCACCCCGTAAGAACATACCAACAAGTCCCATAATATAATACGGACCTACTCGAGGCCTCAAATCACGTATAAAAACATCAAAACAACGAAACATACCTCAAATCGAACTTAATGAACTTTCGAACTTTCGACTTCCAAAACTCGCCCCGAAACATATCAAATCAACTCGGAATGAACTCAAATTTTGCACACAAGTCCTTATACATCATACGGAGCTACTCGTGCCACCAAACTACCGAGAGAAGTGCAAATTCTCAAAACGGCCGATCGGGTCGTTACATTCTCCCCCACTTAAACATATGTTCGTCCTCGAACGTGCCAAGAGTTGTTCCAAAAGACATCAAATCGCCGTGTAACCTTACCATACACATACCCGGGGGTGATCCCACGTCACCCTATACCATATAGGTCTGATAACACAACATAACTGAAGATCATTACTTTAACCTTAGTCCGTAAACCACAAAATCCCATTTCCAACATCCGGAATTTACTACAAGACCCGAACTTTGCATCTACACACTGTATAAGTCTGAACAAACTGCATAAAGCCATAACCACAACCCAAGATGTAATCACCCGACATACCACACGACTCACATACTCGTAGCAAAATTTCTTATCACAGTAGCTACTCAAAATAACCCGATACTGGTAATAAACCTCATGTCAAACAAAACCTCTTTCTAAAGCCTTTGTGTACTACAGATGATGAAGGAAACACGCAGAAACTCATAACCATTCATCGGATCAACAAGTCATGGAGCTCCCCCTCCTTCGACAAGAACTATAGCCAATTTCTAAGCCGATCAGCGACATTATATTTACAAATATATCGCAATCAAATCCGATAGCACCCATTCTAGGTTCGGTGACCTCATCTTATCAAATACAAGCTACTATACTGACATGCCTCACCAATACTACCCGGAGCCATAAACCGTGCAATCTTTGCACCAATACGCAACAATTCAAACATACTCAAACATAGAAAATGACTCCAATGAGAGAACCGTCCCGCAAGCTCAACAAGTACCACAACAACACAATGCTAAGAACCCATCACACACCGTAGAACCAAAACATACGAATCTAACACAAAGAATCATATCCCAACATAACTTCGTTGCAATGTGCGACCCTATCCATACACTGGTCCACATGAAATACCTAAAGTAACAATGCTCGAAATAAACAACCATGCGCAATTTGACGTGTAGTAAGAAAAGTGCACAACCATAACCACTAAAGCAAATAACTCAATACTATAGTCCAGAATGAACATAATAAATGCGCAATCAATCATTCAACACCCAAATACCCATCTCGCTCAAATTCCGCTATAAAGCCCGAATAAAACCGCACAGTCTGTGTATATAACCAACGAATCACAACTGCTCGTAGAATAGAAGAGTAACTCATAGATCATTTCAGAACAAAAATAAGCTCAACAACAACCGAATGGCACATTCCTCAACAGTAGCAGTATGGAGCCAACCAATCCGACCCGGTGTAGAACACACATCCTCATTGGGCCTACCAATGGATCCTAAACCAACTCTGGTCACCCAAAAAAAGATACATAACACTTCGAAAGTCCACAATGACTTAACCAAAAGCATATTATCATTTGTCTAGCTTTGGCCACATCTTCACAGTCCACAACCACAAAAATAATCTGTTTCTGAGAACTCCCGTTCTCCAAATTCATAGAACACACGAATCACCTTATCTGATCCCAACTACACCGCTCGAATGTCTAACACATCTCTCATACACAATCATCCCATGAGGAATACTTATATAATTCTTCCATGCCACCTAGAAAAATCTGAATATCAGCAGTCGATCAACCAAGCGAGTGTCGCATTACCAATGAAGTATCCATAAATCAAAACACAGTGCCTCTTCTGAAATTTACACTCTCATCAAGACATATCTAATAGTAATATCATTTATCTAGTCCTCTGAAACCGTACATGCTACTTAAGGATTCACGACCTTCCTTTTAAAACTGAACCGTGACCTTGCACATGCAAATCTCGATCCCACACAAGACACCACATATATTATGCCATCATATGAAAAATACGAGAACTTCATAATTCACTCTGAGTAACAAGCAATTACATACTCAATTAGCCAAGGACTGTCCATTTGATTTCATCCAGGAGAAAATCACTATATATCACATGCTCCTCACGCCAGTAGGGAATATACTCCTCGAACCGTGGTAGAAACCATTGAGAAATTTTCGAAATTCATTTACATTCTCTCTAACTCAACCAAGCCATGCAGGTCGCCGGACCCAAGATTATTGCCACAAAACATCTGTAGAGACTCACCAAATTATAAGAACCAAAAGAGTCCATCACATCCATTACCATGCTGATCCAACCCGTTACCAAGTTGTCCTAATTCTCCGAGTTTCTTCGGAATTACCATCAAATTGATACTTCTCCTTGCTATAATACCACAATCCTCAAGCAAAACTCACAACACAAGATCCTAGCATAAAACTACACCGCCCTAAGGCTTATAAGCCATTGAATGCTCTCTTAAGAACCCGAAAAGTACCATAACCGAGATACCCACTCTGAAGAGGCCTTCTGTGAATTTAAAGCTGTTTATTTTACCTTGCTGATACTGAACGTAGAATCCATATGATATAGAAATATTGCAAGTCTCGACACCGTCCAATTTAAATCTAAGTTTCTATCCATATGCAACTCCTAAAAATTCCCACTTGCTACATATAAATCTTGAATTCATTAGAACCATTTTCCAGAGTCCTCCACTCTACTCAGATCTCAATTAAGCCGACCAAGCGAACCAAATGACCTGTGCCCCATTAGCACAACAACACCCAAAGAAGTAATCCACGCTCCCAAGCAACAGAGTGAACCCCTACTGCATGCACACTACGTCCTTTACGAATAACAACTTAATCATTCAATGTTTCCCATACACCCACAAAACATAATACAACCCGTATCTAGAAAATCCTTTACTCGAGTCATCCTCGATCACACCCTCTGCAGAACATAACTTATTCACAAGTATACCTCAAACCAAAACCAATACAACACATAATCGTGTAATCAACTTATCATTAGCAGACTCCCCCACTTGGCTCAAAGCCAAGGAATAAAGCATCTGATAACCTATAATATCCATACACCATTACTGCCTCAATACTGTAGTGAAATTCAATTGAATCCTTGGTAAGTTCACATAACACAAATCATCTAATATCTCAAATCATCTGCAATTCTCGCATTCACCCTTGTAACAGTCAAGGCAACTCTCACAAATGATCTAAACTCAAATTGCAACACATATAATTTACTGATAAAAGAGGACTCACTACAAACCAACATAGGGATCAATCAAACCTCAAGACACCCCGCATGAGATATTCCACCTGCTTAGCCTCAAACTGACGTCTTTCTATACCCTTCCAAAGTCACAACAACTACGCAATTACTTAATCTTCCTGATTCTGAACTCATCAACAAGACATGAGAATCTAATTCGTTCCACAATTAAACAACATGAAGGATCCTTCAATACACTCATTACCTAAGACAATACGTCGAATTAAGATGGAAATCGAGCACCCAATAGTCTTTTTTAGATCTCACACGAACTCTTCTCGCCACATTCAAACTATATGAACACATCTCACAGTCACATCATACTCATCAGGTAAACATCCAGCCACAAATTCCACTAATAGGGACACTACCGGACATATAAGCCCAAAAACACGTGTTCACACAATCAAAATCTCTGTGATCAAGCTACAGTCAAAACCCGGCCTCAAATCCTCCAGACTGGCCCATCATCATCACACAGAAATCAAATCTCGCACCTTTCTAGTTTTATTACGGGACAACTTATGATGTTCATATCGATCTATTATGCGCCTCTGCATGTAGCATTGGGTAGACCTCATACAATAACTGTCCTAGCTCTACCATATCTTTTGTTTCATTTCTTCTGGAACTAAAGATCTAATTGTAGAAAGAATCAAAACTAAAGTTGAGGATAACTCTTTTTTTTACCTATATTCCTGATTACGAATCATGAAAACATTTCATAAAAGTTCATTGATATCTTCTTTTCATAAAGCAAATCGATTTCGATTCTTGAATAATCCACATCACTTTTGCTTCTATTGGAACACAAGATTCCCCTTTTCTGTGGAAAAGGCCCGTATCAATAATTCTCCTTACGAAACTTTCGTTATTGGGTTAGCCATACACTTCACATGTTTCTAGCGATTCACATGGCATCATCAAATGATATAAGTCTTGGAAAAGAATCTACAACAAACTAGAACGCCCTTGTTGACGATCCTTTACTTCGTCTGACCATCTATCAGAGAAAAAAGAACGAACGGATCTTGTAGGATTCCTAAGAAATTCTTCAATTTCTTCCGGAAACAGATAATTAATCATCTGCTTCTAACGTTCCGTGAATAGCCGGGACATTAAGGAATATCCAGAAAGGCATTTCGGGAATTGGCCAACCTAAGTTATGTGAGTACGAATGGTTTCTTTTTCATTTTCAGGAAGAAAGAAGAAAAAAAAGACTTACATCTTTGATTTCTCCATTTTTGTTGCATTAATCTAGACCATCTAATCTGAGATAAATCATTTTGATAATGCCGTCTTAACCAATTTTTTCCATTGATTGATTCTATAACTCTGAAGTTCCTTATGTTTTAATTCAGAATTCGGGTAAATCCTTAACCCTTCCCCCTCTTACTAAGACTACAGAATGTTCTTGTAAATTATGGCCAATACCAGGTATATAAGCAGTTATTTCAAATCCAGGCGACACAATTTTCAGGGGCGCGCTCTACCACTGAGCTAATAGCCCGTCGTGCGAGCCTCCCACTGGGGGCCAGCTATGCCAAAAGGGAGAGAAACCCCATCCCTCTCTTTCCTTTTTTCGCCCCCATGTCGCTACACGGGGGGAACATGGGGACGTAAAAAAGGGGATCCTATCAACTTGTTCCGACCTAGGATAATAGGGCTAAAGAGAGAGCCAAAAAAGGATCTTTTGTGTATAGTCCTGTATAATCTCGAATATTATTAGTTCCGGTACGTAGACCAAAAGCTGGAATGTGATTCTTGTTTGTGATTTTTTTCTTCGATGAATCATTTTCTTTTTCTAAAACTGAATCGAGATGCGAAAGAATCTATATTCCTTATCTCGTATTCTCTATCCCCTAAATTAGCCTAATTAGATTCAATTTTCTTTTTTGTGGATTTCTTGACTTTTCGCCAAGAAAGCTTGAACAGTTTGGGAAGGTGTTTTGATTGATCAAAAGAAGAATCTACTTCAACCAATATGCCCTTAGGCACGGCCATACATAACATAGTTCAGAACTCCACTTAGTTTCACCCAAGCTTCATCCTGGTCATGGATAGATCACCCAGGTTCGGGTCCATAAGCAGTGACAATTGCCCTATGAAGACTCGCTTTCGCTGGGGATATCATTATTGCCGAACCCAATGCCTACATTGCATTTGCAGGTGGCCTACTTCCACACCGGATATATCGTATAACCCCTTTAGAGTATTGATGGAACATGATAGAACATTCATATTGCCTTGCCCTCTGAAAAAATTAAACTTTAAACAAATTTTTTTGATTCAACCATCTCTTTGTCTACTACCATATGGTTATTCAAGGATCCTTTCATGCATTATGTTAGGTATCATGGAATATCAATTCTAGCTTCAAAAGGGACGTTTCTTTTGATGAATAAATGGAAATTTTATTCCACAAAAATAATATCTATAAAGAAATAGGGAAAAAGAGAATTCAGGAGGCCCATAAGTATCAAAATAAAGATAAAGATGACTGCACTAACTTGATATTTTGGTATTATCGCCACAAAGAAGAGCTTTTGGATTTTCCAGAGAAGATGGGATCAGACTACTAAAATTGTGTGAATATGAGAATCTCTTTCGTTGAATTAAAAGAATTTTCTATTGAATGGAAGATGATTTTACATCAACATAAAAAGGGATTTCTAGAGATCCCCAATGACCAATCCTCGCATGAATTGCTAAGGATCCAATAAGTCCAACATTGATTCCTTCAGATGTGTCAATTGGGCAAATACGTCCATAGTGACTAGGATGGATATCTCGTATCCGAAAACTAGCAGTGCGCCCTGTCAGTCCTCCAGGGCCCAAATAACTTAATTTTCTCCCGAAGAATCTTTTCCCTTCTTTGGTTATGTCTGAAAGATCGAAATAAAATGACCACAATTTAGGTATTCACTTAATCTTGTTAGGTCTAGGTGCTTTTCTTTTAGTATTCAAGGCTCTTTATTTTGGGGGCGTATATGATACCTGGGCTCCGGGAGGGGGAGATGTAAGAAAAATTACCAACTTGACCCTTAGCCCGAGTATCATATTTGGTTATTTACCAAAATCCCCTTTTAGAGGGGAAGGATGGATTGTTAGTGTAGACGATTTAGAAGATACTTTGGTTTCATTCGGCTCCTTTATGGAGATAAGTCAATTTATAGATCTAAGACATGAACAAAATTCGAAAAAAAAAGAATTTTACCCATAACATCTATGTCAGCTTTTGGTCTGAATACATCTAAACATGAGGGTTGCGCTCGTTGCGGGACTTAACCCAACATCATACGGCACGAGCTGACGATAGCCATGACCCTTGGATACAAATCACGAGAATGTGTATTTGTTCTCGAATCTGTCATTGAGAGGAAAAGGATTAAATCTTTTTAAGAAATAAAGTTTTTGATCGGAATAGGAATCAAACCGAAGGACCCTTTAACTATATAAGGGATAATAGAATGAATCACACTTTTACCACTAAAACTTCTAAATCCTAGGTCTTCCCGTCCCGTCATCTGGCTTATGTTCTTCATGTAGCATTCAGACCGAATGACTCTATGAAATTACATCGATACTTTCACATATTATGGGTAACGTAGGAGACATCTCTATTTATCCCCCGGGGAATCTTTAGAATTCCCACTGCTTAACTTTCAATTCGCCTCTGACCATCATGTAATTGAAGGTAAAGAGGGAAGATTTCGTGAGACTCTGCTTGGCCAACGAGTCGATTATTTTTTTATGAGGTACAAATAGAAGTTTCTCTTTATTTGATTTGTTACGAAATCGAGGACTTAAGGAATGATATAAAAAAGAGAGGGAAAATATTCATATTAAATAAATATGAAGTAGAAGAACCCAGATTCCAAATGAACAAATTCAAACTTGAAAAGGATTTTCCTTATTCTTGAAGAATAAGGGGCAAAGGGATTGATCAAGAAAGGGATCCTTCCTTTCTTCAAACGGAATGAAAAGAGATAGAATCAGGCCGATTCTCGAATTTGGGGTCAATCTATTAGGAATAGGGTTACATAGTTATGGTTCTTTTCCATCAACATTTAAGTGAATTCAAGACTCAATCTCTCCCCCGGATGAACCATATAGCCAAAAGAAACCATGAACCAGAATATAAGAGCTTGCCCCACCCATGAGTAAATATTTCATAGTAGCCTCATTAGACCGTACATCTTTTTCTTTTCTTCTAGTATTCGAGGCTCTTTATTTTGGGGGCGTATATGATACCTGGGCTTCGGGAGGGGGAGATGTAAGAAAAATTACCAACTTGACCCTTAGCCCGAGTATCATATTTGGTTATTTACTAAAATAGAAGTTCATTGATATCTTCTTTTTATAAAGCAAATCGACTTCGATTCTTGAATAATCCACATCACTTATGCTTCTATTGGAACACAAGATTCCCCTTTTCTGTGGAAAAGACTCGTATCACTAATTCTGATTTTATGTATGGACAATGTTCCTCTTCTCGTACCTTTGAATCTAGAAGTACTGGCGGAGGACCAAGAAACTACTCGACCTCGTACATCTGTAATAGTGACAATGGTATTATTGAAACTTGCTTGAACATGAATAACTCCCTTTGGTAAAAAAAGAAAAATCTAGTAAAGTAACTACTAGAACCAAATAGGCTTTCTACATATGCATCGTCTAAAATAACGATTTTTATCAGCTGTAGCAAAGAAAGAAACTTCATAGAAGTCAAAATAGGAAAAAAAAACCTTGGCCGATGTATCTAGCGGCTCGTATTGTTTGTTGACCATAATTTATGAATTCAATTATCATAGGGAGCATATTTAGAATATCTATAAAAAAATATTTTATGCTTGTTTCTTTCTCTTGTTTGAGACAAGTCGTGAATCTAGAATATTGTAGTCTTTTACAGTGAAAGAAGTGATCGGAAAAGAATCAAGAGAAAAATAAAGAATTGGAATTGATCGATAGATTTCTCGAAACAAACGAAAAGGAAAGGAAAGATGAAACATAAATCATGGATCAACTAAGCCCTCTCGTGGACTTCTCAATTATGTCTTAACTTAGCTATGTTAGGCATTTTAACCATTGTTGTAGCTCACCATATGTATTCCATGCCCCCTTATCCGTATCTAGCTACTGACTATGGTACACAACTGTCATTAATGAAAGAACGAAATTCGGGTATATACCAATACCTATTACGGGTAAAAAGATGGAGATCGAAAGAAATGACTCTCGCGGCCTAGAATCAAAAAAAGTAATTTGTATGGATATAGTAAGTCTTGCTCGGGCTGCTTTAATGGTAGTCTTTACTTTTTCCCTTTCACTCGTAGTGTGGGGAAGAAGTGGACTCTAGGGGTCCTACTAATTGAGTTAAACCTCAGACCAATCAATCAAATATTGATTAATACGTAATCGATCGAATACTACTTGAAAACGGCTCTTCTGCTCCGAAATGGACTGTTCCAAATGTTCCTGGAAATTCTTGCTCCCATTGGACCATTTGTATCTATATGCATCAGGATCCCGATTCATGGATCTCTCGGTTCGAGAAATAAAAATAAGAGGCTCGAACTATCCAGGGAATCACAAGCCGTCGATGCATAGCTGATACCGAGCGCTCACACGCGCATGCGAATGAATGGAAGGGATTCAAAGGGTTACACTTAAAGCTTAGTCAATGCCGCACGATAAGGAAAGAAAGATGGGAAGTATATCCTAAATGTCCTGTAGCCTCTCGAAGATAGGTATGGACGTCATCATACTGATCCGCAAGACTCTACTAGACACTTGCTAATGACTTGTAGAACCTATGAACCTAAAGCTGTGATACCAATCTGTCATGACCCAAAATCCACTAGTTGTGATGGCACCTAACCCAACCCGCTAGGTAAGCCAACTAATATCTATCCAATTTCAATAATATTAATAAGATAATTAAATAGATGAATTATCTAAATCTTATACATTTCCCAAGGACTGGTAGTACAAATCATGAGCTTCTAAGAATAGAGTTTACAAAGCTGATATGAAATAAATACATCTTCTATTTGAAAAGTACATAAATAGAATTTTATAAATCTATGACTACCATGAACAAGAGTGTCACGACCCTAAACCCAGACCCGGTAGTGATGGCGCCTCTCGTTAAGACAAGGCCAGCCGACACATTTCCAATCTAGTTTTTAAGCAATTAAACAATAAGCATTACGTCTAAAACATGATATAATCTCAGAAATAACGATGATAAAATAAAACAATTCGCGGAATACAACCCAACACAGCACGATACTGAGGTGTCACTAGTCATGAGCATCTACTACAATTGTCTAGTTACATCGAGACCGAAATGGCCGGAAAAATCGCAATAATACATAAGGAGGAATAAAGAGGGAGAAAGCAGATCCGCGATCGCCAGGCAGCTACCTTGCTAACTCCAATGACAACTGCCACCAAGCTTAGAAAATACCTAAATCTGCACACAAGGTGCAGGGAGTAAAATGAGTACTGCCAACACAGTGAGTAATAATCATAACTAAAGTCTGAATGATAAGAAATCACGAAAAGAGCATCAACATGCTGTATAGAAGCAATTTCAAAAGCCAGTAGAAAACAATGAAGCTATAAAATCCCTTAAAACATCTTAGCTCAGTTTAAACTTCTTTGAAAAAGACTTTTTCAACATTTACACAAATGAATGAAGAACAACTAGTGCAGATAAGCACAAAAATCCGCCCCTCGGGCACAAATATCCAATTAAGCAGGTAAATGACAGGCAAATAAGAAAGATAAGCACATAAGGTTCGCCCCTCGGGCACAATGTCAACAAATCTGCCCCTCGGGCAATATCTCAGAACAGTACCAGCCCCTCGGGCCATCACATAGAACAATACCAGCCCCTCGGACAATCACATAGAACCATACCAGCCCCCCGGGCTATCACATAGAACCATACCAGCCCCTCGGGCTATATCTCACATCACAATGGGTACCCGCGCTCACTAGGGGTGTGCAGACTCCTGGAGGGGCCCCTTACGGCCCAAGCGCAATATCAAGCCATCTTGTGGCATCATAAACAGGTCCTCGACCTCATATCAATATCGAGCCACCTCATGGCATACAATCTCGGGCCCTCGGCCTCATAATCAAAATCAGTGTATCACCGCTGCAGTGTGCAGAGATCATTTGGATTCCATTAGTAATGAGGATTCGGAATATCACACACCGACCCAAAAGATATCCTCACAACACACGCCCTCGGCCTTACTCAGTCAAAAATCACATAAGCCTCTCGGGCAACAGTAAAACAGTATTTCTCAGCCCAAAATGTTATTTAAATATCATTTGAGTATTAAAACTGAGTGAACATGGCTGAGTTTTGAAAACAGTGGAAAATAACATGACTCAGTTCAAGTATAAAGTTAAAAAGTGAGGAAATATAAACAAAGACCCCCGAAGGGTCCAAATAGTTGGCACGGAGCCCAATAATGGCATACAGCCCAAATAATGATGATAACAAATATATTTCAATCAAATACGCGGTAAGATCATCAATCGGGACGGACCAAGTCACAGTCCCCAATAGTGCACGACCCCACGCTCGTCATCAAGCATAGGCCTCACCTCAATATAGCACTACGATGTGCAATACGGGGTTTCAAACCCTCAGAACATCATTTACAATTATTACTCACCTCGAACCGGCTAAGTTTCTCGCTCGCGACGCCTTTGCCCCTCGAATTGGCCTCCACACGCATCGAATCTATCCAAAATCAGAATGAGGACGTCAAAATAAGCTAAGGGAACAAAGCTTAAGCGAAAACAATCAATAAAGGGGACAAATCCCAAAATTACCAAAACCCGAGCCCCGGGCCCACTTCTCGAAACTCAGAAATTTTCACATCAATAAATTCCTCGGCTCCCCACGAGTTCGTACATATCAAGAATATTAAAATCGGAGTCCAAATGACCCCTCAAATTCTCATTTAAAGGCATCTTAAACTCAAGCCCTAATCCTCCATTTTTGCCCTTTAATTCCTTTAATTACAGCCTTAATTCATGAAATACTACCATAGAAATGTGTTTTTGGTCCAAAAATCCTTACCTTAACGAAGTCTCTTGATTTCTCTCTTCAGAATCGCCCAAAAAACTCCAAGGTAGAAGTCAAAAATGGTGAAATAACCCAAACTCGCGAAATGAAATAACATATATGCTCTGCCCAGGCATTTTCGCATCTGCGATACCATAAGCGCACCTGCGCTTCCGCTTCTGCGGAAAACACCCGCATCTGCGGATTTCACTTATTCCTTCAGATTCCACATCTACGACCCAGGTACGGCACCTGCGGCTCCGCAGATGCGGTCAAAGTCTCAGCTTCTGCGGCCAGCAGCGCTTTTGCAGTCTCCTTTACGCACCAGCGGCATCGCACATGCGGTCATCACTCCGCAGGTGCGTAAACAACAAAGGCAGCAAATTTTCTGCTGCAAAACTCCAAGTCCGACTTCCCGATAACTATCCAAAACCATCCCGAGGCCCCCGAGACCTCAACCAAAAGCACAAACATAACATAACCTTATTCGAACTTGTACCAATCCTCAAAAAACCCTTAAACAACATCAAAACCACCAAAACACATCAAATTCAAGCCTAAGGTTCTAAAATCTTTTGCATTCCGCTTTTGATCAAAAAGTATTCCAAACCACATCCGAATGACTTGAAATTTTGCACACATATCACCAATGACATAACGGAACTACTGCAACTTCTGCAATTTCGTTCCGACCTCTACATCAAAATCTCACCTATCAACCGGAAAACACCGAAATCTCAATTTCGCCAATTCAAGCCTAAACCTTCCACGGACTCCCAAAATGCATTCCGATCATGCTCCCAAGTCTCAAATCACCTAACGGAGCTAACCAAATCATAAAAATTCCGATCCGTGATCATATACAAACAAGTCAAATATTGGTCAAACCTTTCAAATTTCAAGCTTCAAACTGGGAACTGTTCTTCCAAATTGATTCCGATTACCCTTAAAGCCAAAACCAACTATTTACATAAGTCATAATACACCACGCGAGGCAAGTCATGCCCGAGAACTGGCAAGCAATGTGCAAAAGATCAAAATGACCGGTCGGGTAGTTACATCCTCCCCCATTTAAACATACGTTCGTCCTCGAACGTGCCCAGAGTTGTTCCAAAAGCCAACCACTCGCTGAATAGCCTTACCATGCACATACCCGGGGGTGTTCCCACGTCACCCTATCTCATATAGGTCTGATAACACATTGTAACTGAAATTTCACAATCCATTCTAGCCCACAAACCTTAGAACCACATTTTTACTTCGGAAATCATCCATAAGATCAGAATCTCACATCTATACTCTGAATAAGCCCGAACAAGCCGTAATAACCAATACGTGCAACCTTAGGTGCAATTACATGATATACCACATAACTTAAACACTTGTACCAATAATTTCTAATCATAGCAGCTGTGCGCAACAACCGAATACCGATAGAAAACCTCTTATCCACTAAAGTTTCATTCCAACACTTCCGTATACTGCCAATGATAAATGCAACACGCAATACACCATAACCATTCCTCAAATCAACCATTCATGAAGCCACTTCTCCCTTGGCAAAGACCATAGCAAATTTCCGAGCCGAACCTCGATATTATCCTTCCAACATGCTGAAATCGAATCCGTTTGTACTCAGTTCAGATCCCGACGATCTTATCTAGTCCAACACCACTACTCTGAGGACATGACACCTCAATGCAGACCAAAGCCGTAACTTGCGCAATCCGCCCACCAATAAGAAACAATCCGATCATACTCAAATCGTGAAAGAAAATGACTCAATGAAAGAGCTTTACCTCAAGATCACCAGTACCACTACAACACAAGGGAAAGAACCCGTCTCACATCATAAAAACCAAACACACGAATCTAACCCGCAAGGTCATACCTGTACATAAATTCGCTGCAATGTGCGACCCTATCCAAACACTGGTCCACTTGAAATACCTCAAGTCACTCTGCTCGAAATTGACGACCACGCGTAATTGATGCCTAGAACCAAAGCAAATCATCATGACCACAGTGAAGCAAATACATAACACTACTCAACCCAAAAGGATATGACCGATACACCATTCGCCGAGCAATATCCAATACTATTTCCCGCTCGACTTCCACTAAGAAACCCCAATGGTACCGCACCATCTGTGCCTATACCCAACAAGTCATAATGCCTCGCAACAGAGAAAAGGTAACTCGTAGATCTCCCCAGATTACTAATAAGCTCAATAGCAATCGAATCAACACATCCCTCAACAATACAATCCGGAGCCAACCAAGCCGACTCAAGTTAGAACACACATCCACATTGGTCTGCCAATGTATTCCTTATCAAGGAAATCCTGAAGCTGCTCCTTCAACTCCTTTAACTCTGCCGGTTCCATACGATACGGTGCCCGGCATCAAATCAGTACCGAAATCAACAACCTTGCCTGGCGATATGCCCGGCCACAAGAAACACATCCGAAAAGTCCCTCACCACCGGAACTGGATCAATATGAGGAGCCTCTACACAGACATCCATCACGAGAGCCCAAAATAAGAAAAATAATCCTTCTCAGCCATTCGCTGGGCCTTCGAAATATAAAACCACCCTACTAAGAACATAATCCGTCGAACCTCGCCACTCGATCCGTGGCATTCCCGGCATAACCAACATCGCCGCCTTAGCGCAATAGCTCTGAATGACACAATACTGAGACAACCAGTCTATACCCAATATCACCTCCAAAATCTAACGTACCAAGCAGCAAAAGATCCCCTCGGGTCTCCAAACCCCGATAGTCACTAAACAGTGCTGATACATACGACCCACAACCACAACATAGCCTAAATATGCGAACTCCCAGTCTCCAACTCCATATAGCACACGAATCACATATACGATTCCGATTCCACTGTTCGAGCACATACCACATCTCTAATATCTAGTCATTCCACGAGAGATACTCTAACATTCTTCTGTGCCTCCAAGCAAACTCAGATATCAGCAGTCGATCTAACAAGAAAGTGCCGCAACACTACCGATGTACCCTTAACTTAATCACATTGCCTTTTTCTGAAACATATACCCTCGTCAAATAACCTCCAACTAGAAATACCATTCCTTTAATCATCTGAAACTGCCCGTGCTGCCTAAGAATTTTATGACCTTTTGTTCAGAATTGAACCGTAACCTTACACACGCAGATCTCAATCCTCCACACATACCACATATACCAAACCATCCTAAAATAACATGAGAATTTCATATCCCTTCTGAGCCATAAGCAACTATGTACTCAACCAGCCAAGAACTTTCCATTAATCCCATTCAGAAGAAAATATCTACACATTCCTTGCTTCTTACACTCGTAGAAAATACGCATCTCTAACCGCAGTAGAATTCATCAAGAACTCTCCGTCTCCCTTTTTGACAAAACCAAAGCTGACATGACTGAATCCTTCTAACTCCACCAAGCTACGCATGCCAACCAAAATATAAGAGCATTGTCGTGGATCACCTGTAGAAGCTCATAACCTCGCAAACATCCAAAGAACTAATCATATCCTTACCATACCGACCTGGCCTACTACCAAACTATCCCATCTATCCGAGCTCCCTTCTGATTTACCTTCACTTGGAACTCCTTCTTGCTATAACATCATATTTCCTCAACCAAAACTTACCACACAAGACCCAAGCATAATACCACACGGCCTAAGGCTCACAACTCGCTGAATGCTCTTTTAAATGTCCCCAAAAGCAGCACATTCAGAATACCTACCATGAAAAGACTGCCTGCGAATCTGAAGATATTACTTTCCTATTACTGATGCATAGAATCCCATAATTGATATAGAAATGACTCAAGTCTTGATACCCTCCAAATGCAAAACCTCAGTTTCTTGCCAAATTATACACCTGAAAATTTCCAATTGTTACATGTAAAAACCAGAACACATTAGAACCATTCTCTATTGTCATCCACTCTACCCAAACTGTAATTAGCTCGATCAAAAGAACCGAACAACCTGCGCCTCATTGGCACTTCTGACACTGCAGCATATAACCTTACCTTAGTTGAAAAATTTTCCTTTACTCGAGCCATCCTCAGGCTCAATCTCCGCAAACCAAACTGATTCACTAGCACGCCTCAAACTGGAACCAACATAGCACATGACTGTGCAATCAGCTAATCAATAGCAAACTCCCCCACTTGGCTCGAAGCCACAGATCAAAACACACACAATAACCCATAACGCATATACTTAATTGCTGCCATATTACCATAGTGAGATTAACTCAATCCTTCATAAGCTCGTGGAACACAGACCATCTGGCACTTCATATTTTCTGTAACTCTCGCATTACTCACGTACAATTAAACCCACTCTCTTAAGCGACCCGAATTAAATTTCAACACATATATTTCACTTGTAAATGGGATCTTCTAACAGACAACATAAGGATCACACAACTCTAGAACACTTCGCAGGAGATAACCCACCTGCTTCGCCTTAAACTAACATTTATGTATACCTTCCACCGTCATAACCATTACGCAGTCACTTAGTCTTCCTGAGTCAGAACTCATACCGTAACATGAAATTTACTTCACTCCCAACTAGGAAAAATGAAAAGATTCTTCACACACCCATAACTCGGGGCTATACATCCAATCACAATGGAAATCAAACACCTAATAGATCATCTATCCTCCAGCAGACCCTTCCCGTCGCTTCCAAATCATATGGTCATATCTCGCAGTCACATCACCCTCATCACGTACTAACCAGTCATTACTTCCCTTAATAGGGGCCCAACATCACATATAGATCCAGAAACACGTGCTCACGCAAGCAACCGCTCAGGGCTCAAGCTATAGGTAACAATCCAGCCTCAACTCTTTCTAGACTGGCCCAACATCAACACACAGAGATCACATCTCGCCCCTCAATCAGGGAATCACAAGCCATCGATGCACATCTGATACTAAGCGCTCATGCGCTCATACGAACGCATGGACGGAATTTCAAGAGTTGCTTTTCTAGCTGAATCAAGGATGTACGATAAGAGTTCAAGAATGTGAAGTTTTACTAAAGGTTCCGCAGCCTCTCGAGGATAAATACAGACGTCTCTGTACCGATCCTCCACACATACCACATATACCAAACCATCCTAAAATAACATGAGAATTTCATATCCCTTTTGAGGCATAAGCAACTATGTACTCAACCAACCAAGAACTTTCCATTGATCCCATTCAGAAGAAAATCTCTACACATTCCTTGCTTCTTACACTCGCAGAAAATACGCATCTCTAACCGCAGTAGAATTCATCAAGAACTCTCCGTCCCCCTTTTTGACAAAACCAAAGCTGACATGACTGAATCCTTCTAACTCCACCAAGCTACGAAGGCCACCCAAAATCTAAGAGCATTGCCGTGGATCACCTGTAGAAGCTCATTACCTCGCAAACATCCAAAGAACTAATCATATCCTTACCATACAGACCTGGCCTACTACCAAGCTATCCCATCTATCCGAGCTCCCTTCTGATTTACCTTCACTTGGAACTCCTTTTTGCTATAACATCACATTTCCTCAACCCAAACTTACCACACAAGACCAAGCATAATACCACACGGCCTAAGGCTCACAACCCGCTGAATACTCTTTTAAATGTTCCCAAAAGCACCATATTCAGAATACCTACCCTGAAAAGACTGCCTGCGAATACGAAGATATTACTTTCCTATTACTAATGTATAGAATCCCATAATTGATATAGAAACGACTCAAGTCTTGATACCCTCCAAATGCAAAACCCCAGTTTCTAACCAAATTATACACCTGAAAATTTCCAATTGTTACATGTAAAACCCAGAACACATTAGAACCATTCTCTATAGTCATCCACTCTACCCAAACTGCAATTAGCCCGATCAAAAGAACCGAACAACCTGCGCGTCATTGGCACTTCTGACACTGCAGCATATAACCTTACCTTAGTTGAAAATTTTTCCTTTACTCGAGCCATCCTCAGTCTCCGCAAACCAAATTGATTCACTAGCACGCCTCAAATTGGAACCAACATAGCACATAACCGTGCAATCAGCTAATCAATAGCAAACTCCCCCACTTGGCTCGAAGCCATAGATCAAAACACACACAATAACCCATAACGCATATACTTAATTGTTGCCATAATACCATAGTGAGATTAACTCAATCCTTCATAAGCTCGTGGAACACAGACCATCTGGTACTTCATCTCTTCTGTAACTCTCGCATTACTCACGTAACAATTAAACCCACTCTCTTAAGCGACCCGAATTAAATTTCATCACATATATTTCACTTGTAAATGGGATCTTCTAACAGATAACATAAGGATCACACAACTCCAGAACACTTCGCAGGAGATAACCCACCTGTTTCGACTTAAACTAACATTTATGTATACCTTCCACCGTCATAACCATTACGCAGTCACTTAGTCTTCCTGAGTCTGACCTCATACCGTAACATGAAATTTACTTCACTCCCAACTAGGAAACATGAAAAGATTCTTCACACACCCATAACTCGGGGCTATACATCCAATCACAATGGAAATCAAACATCTAATAGATCATCTATCCTCCAGCAGACCCTTCCCGTCGCTTCCAAATCATATGGTCACATCTCGCAGTCACATCACCCTGATCACGTACTAACCAGTCATTACTTCCTTTAATAGGGGCCCAACATCACATATAGATCCAGAAACACGTGCTCACGCAAGCAACCGCTCAGGGCTCAAGCTATAGGTAACAATCCAGCCTCAAGTCTTTCTAGACTGGCCCAACATCAACACACAGAGATCACATCTCGCCCCTCGATCAGGGAATCACAAGCCATCGATGCACATCTGATACTGAGCGCTCATGCGCGCATACGAATGCATGGAAGGAATTTCAAGAGTTGCTTTTCTAGCTGAATCAAGGATGCACGATAAGAATTCAAGAATGTGAAGTTTTCCTAAAGGTTCTGCAGCCTCTCGAGGATAAATACAGACGTCTCTGTATCTATCCGCGAGACTCTACTAATCTTGCTCATGACTCGTCAGACCTATGTAACCTAGGCTCTGATACCAACTTGTCACGACCCTAAACCCAGACCCGGTCGTGATGGCGCCTCTCGTGAAGACAAGGCCAGCCGACACATTTCCAATCCAGTTTTTAAGCAACTAAACAATAACCATTACGTCTAAAACATGATATAATCTCAGAAATAACGATGATAAAACAAAACAATTCGCGGAATACAACCCAACATAGCCCGATACTGGGGTGTCACTAGTCATGAGCATCTACTACAATTGTCTAGTCACATCGAGATCGAAATGGTCGGAAAAATCGCAATAATACATAAGGAGGAATAAAGAGGGAGAAAGCAGAGCTGCGATTGCCAGGCAACGACCTTGCTAACTCTAATGACAACTGCCACCAAGCTCAGAAAATACCTGAATCTGCACACAAGGTGTAGGGAGTAAAATGAGTACTGCCAACTTAGTGAGTAATAATCATAACTAAAGTCTGAATGATAAGAAATCACGAAAAGAGCATCAACATGCTATATAGAAGCAGTTTCAAAAGCCAGTAGAAAACAATGAAGCTGTAAAATCCCTTAAAACATCTTAGCTCAGTTTAAACTTCTTTGAAAAAGACTTTTTCAACAGTTACGCCAATGAATGCAGAATAACTAGTGCAGATAAGCACAGAAATCCGCCTCTCGGGCACAAATACCCAATTAAGCAGGTAAATGACATTCAAATAAGAAAGATAAGCACATAAGGTTCGGCCTTCGGGCACAATGTCAGCAAATCCGCCCCTCGGGCAATATCTCAGAATAGTACCAGCCGCTCGGGCCATCACATAGAACAATACCAGCCCCTCGGGCAATTACATAGAACCATACCAGCCCCTCGGGCTATCACATAGAACCATACCAGCCCCTCGGGCTATATCTCACATCACAATAGGTACCCGCGCTCACTGGGGGTGTGCAGATTCTTGGAGGGGCCCGTTACGGCCCAAGCGCAATGTCAAGCCATCTCGTGGCATCATAAACAGGTCCTCGACCTCATATCAATATCAAGCCACCTCATGGCGTACGATCTCTGGCCCTCAGCCTCATAATCAAAATTAGTGTATCACTGCGGTGTGCAGCCCGACCCAAAAGATATCCTTACAACACAGGCCCCCGACCTTACTCAGTCAAAAATCAAATAAGCCCCTCGGGCAAAAGTAAAATAGTATTTCTCAGCTCAAAACGTCATTTAAATATCATTTGAGTATTAAAACTGAGTGAAAATGGCTGAGTTTTGAAAATAGTAGAAAATAACATGACTGAGTTCAAGTATAAATTCAAATAGTGAGGAATATCAACAAAGACCCCCGAAGGGTTCAAATAGTTTGCGCGAAGCCCAAATATGGCATGCAGCCCAAATAATGATGATAACAAATATATTTCAATCAAATACGCCGTAAAATCATCAATCGGGACGGACCAAGTCACAGTCCCTAATAGTGCACGACCCCACGCTCGTCATCAAGTGTGTGCCTCACCTCAATATAGCACTACGATGTGCAATCCGAGGTTTCAAACCCTCAGAACATCATTTACAATCATTACTCACCTCGAACCGACTAAGTTTCTAGCTCGCGACGCCTTTGCCCCTCGAATTGGCCTCCACACGCGTCGAATCTATCCAAAATTAGAACGAGGACGTCAAAATATGCTAAGGGAACAAAGCCCAATCGAAAACAATCAATAAAGGGCACAAATCCCGAAATTACCAAAATCCGAGCCCCGGGCCCACTTCTCAAAACTCAGAAATTTTTACATCAATACATTCCTCGTCTCCCCGCGAGTTCGTACATATCAAGACTATTAATATCGGAGTCCAAATGACCCCTCAAATTCTCATTTAAAGGCCTCTTAAACTCAAGCCCTAATCCTCCATTTTTACCCTTTAATTCAGTTAATTACAGCCTTAATTCATGAAATACTACCATAGAAATGTGCTTTTGGTCCGAAAATCCTTACCTTAACGAAGTCTCTTGATTTCTCTCTTCAGAATCGCCCAAAAAACTCCAAGGTAGAAGTCAAAAATGGTGAAATAACCCAAACTCGCGAAATGAAATAACATATATGCTCTGCCCAGGCCTTTCCGCACCTGCGATACCATAAGCGCACTTGCGCTTCCGCTTCTGCAGAAAACACCCGCTTATGCGGATTTCACTTATTCCTTCAGATTCCGCATCTGCGACCCAGGTACCACACCTGCGGTTCCGCAGATGCGGTCAAAGTCTCCGCTTCTGTGGCCAGCACCGCTTTTGCGGTCTCCTTTATGCACCAGCAGCGTCGCACCTGTGGTCATCAATCCGCAGGTGCGGAAACAACAGAGGCAGCAAATTTTCTGCAGCAAAACTCCAAGTCTGACTTCCCGATAACTATTCGAAACCATCCCGAGGCCCCCAAGACCTCAACCAAAAGCACAAACATAACCCATAACGTTATTCGAACTTGTACCAATCCTCAAAACACCTTAAACAACATCAAAATCACCAAAACACATCGAATTCAAGCCTAATGTTCTAAAATCTTTCGCATTCCGCTTTTGATCAAAAAGTACACCAAACCACGTCCGAATGACCTGAAATTTTGCACACACATCACCAATGACGTAATGGAACTACTGCAACTTCCGAAATTTCATTCCGACCTCAATATCAATATCTTACCTATCAACCGGAAAACGCCAAAATCTTAATTTCGCCAATTCAAGCCTAAGCCTTCCACGGACTCCCAAAATGCATTCCGATCACGCTCCCAAGTCTCAAATCACCTAACGAGCTAACAAAATCATAAAAATTCCGATCCGAGATCATATACAAATAAGTCAAATATTGGTCAAACCTTTAAAATTTCAAGCTTCAAACTGGGAACTGTTCTTCCAAATTCATTCCGATTACCCTGAAAGCCAAAACCAACGATTTACATAAGTCATAATACACCACACGGGGCAAGTCATGCCCGAGAACTGGCGAGCAATGTGCAAAAGCTCAAAACGAGCAGTCGGGTAGTTACAAAGAGGTAGCCACAACCGGAACGCAGGTATATCTTTCAATTCAGCTCTCATTGAACACAACAACATCGACATTCGAAATCTGCACGGAATGTGCAGGAAGTGTAGTATGAGTACAACCGACCCCATGTACTATATAAGTAACAAACCTAAACTTAGGTTGAAAGCAGTGACGAGCTGGAACATGGTCGGGTCCAATACCAGAAGCCAACAATAATTCATAACAACATATAGCATACAAATAAGGAAATAACTCAGAGAGAAAATGCTCAGCTTTTTCAAAGTTTTTCCGAAAATAGTTCTGCTTTTCAAGAATATCAGAAAAAAACTCAATCCTTTATCGGAATCTTCGAAAAATGCGAGATAGTTTGAAAACTGTAATTCTTCCTAAAAATCCTTTTAAATAAATAAGGTGTTTCATTCCGAACAACAAGTGTGAAAAATACCTCTCTAGGCCCATATATCAATTTGTGGGAAAGAAATCATGAGCGATGTGATACCGTACAGTGTAAGGAGGAATGCATCTCTATGCATGTATGTCATATATGCATGCCAATGCCATGTATCCCATAGATGAAACATGTACTCACACACTCCACTCATAAATACTCAACCACTCGGTACTGTGTATGGCACACACAGCTCAGGGAAGATCCATCCCGGAATATATACATCACTGATCATCAGTCATCTAGTACCGAGGGAAGGCCATTTCGGCCTTATGGAGAAGATCCATCTCCATACCAAGGGAAGATCCATCCCTGAATATAATGAACCGTGCTCACTAGGGGTGTGCAGACTCCGGAGGAGCTCCTTCAGCCCAAGCGCTATAATCTGCACGAACAACTCACGTGCTATAGTAACAACATTAGAATAATCGCTACAGCGTGCAGCCTGATCCCATAATTGTCACTCATAATCAGGCTCTCAGCCTCACTCAGTCATCAATCTCTCCAGTCTCGCCCACGGGCTCACAATGTCATAAAAACTTACCCGGAACAATGATATGATGTATCAATAAGTAGTAACGGAGACTAGGATATGATATGAATGCATGAATATGACTATGTACAGGATATCAATGAAATCAATGAGATGACAACGAGAAATTACCACTATGGTTCCCAACAATATCAGCATAATGCCTAAACATGATATCTAGCATTATGTATAGCTTAATTACTTTATCACATGGTGAAAACACAGATATCAAAAAAATAGGGCCACTATTCAGTGCCCTAGAAACAACAGAGTTACAATTCACATGGTGCACGCCCACACGCCCGTCACCTAGCATGTGCGTCACCTCAACATCAATCACATAGCATGTAATTCGGGGTTTCATACCCTCAACACTAAGATTAAAAGAGTTACTTATCTTGAACAAGCCAATTCCACTACCGAGCAAGCCAAACGATGCTCCAAAAATGCCATCACGCGTGTTCGGACCTCCGAACGGCTCTAAACTAACAAAAAGACAAATCAAATACATCAAACAATGCTAAAGGAACCAATCCCAATTGAAAAAGATCAAATCTTTAATCAAAAGCCCAAAATCGGACAAAAAGCCCAACCCGGGCTCGCACCACGGAACTCAACAAAATTTACAAAATCCGACAACCCATTCAATTACGAGTCCAACCATACTAGTTTCACTCAAATCCGACTCCAAATCGGTGCTCAAAACTCAAAAATTCACTTTATGAAGTTTTAGACAAAACCCCCAAATTTTACTTTGAAATCACCAATCAAATGCCACAAACGAAGATGGATTCATGAAATATAACCAATATCGAGTATAGAACACTTACCCCAATCCATATGGTGAAAATCGCCTCGAAAAATTGTCCAAATCCGAGCTCTCCAACTCAAAATATGACCAAATGATTGTACCTTCCAAATTAAGAAATTTTGCCCAGCTGTCCTGCCTCGTTTTGCATGCCAAATGATCTCGAAACTTGCTTTTGATGCCTCCAATGGATTCCTTATAAAATTTCAGTCAAGATATGCTTTTGAATCACTCTATTTGACCTTATAATGAAGGAGATATGTTGGTTTCAACATTTGGAAATAGTGTAGATTTTTAAATGTGAAACAGTGGCACTGAAAAATCTGGCAACCCAATTCTTAGTAAAATGGCCGTAAAATCCTTACACGATTTCCAAATTTGACGATTATTTTTGCTATGCCTCCATAATTACAATAAGGATCTAATGCTTCATTAAAAATAGAAGTTGGAGCTCATTTGCTTAATGTGGTACCTTTTATGCTTGAAGAAACGACGTCGAAACATAAGAAAAACGAGCGCAACACAGCCCTAACCTATCCGAAACTCACCCAAGCCCCTCTGCACCCCGTACGAACATACCAACAAGTCCCATAATATAATACAGACCTACTTGAGGCCTCAAATCACGTATAACAACATCAAAATGACGAAACGCACCTCAAATCAAACTTAATGAACTTTCGAACTTTCGACTTCCAAAACTCGCCCCGAAACATATCAAATCAACTCGGAATGAACTCAAATTTTGCACACAAGTACTAATACATCATACAGAGGTACTCGCGCCCCCAAACTACCGAGCGAAGTGCAAATGCTCAAAATAACTGATCGGGTTATTACAAAATAAAGCAATACTGTTAAACTTACTATGAAATATAAATTTACTACAACATCTTAACTTTCAAACAATTAAAAATCACAATTTTTAAAAACATATTATCAAATGGAATATTTTACCTCCTTAAAAGTAAATATCAGCACTGTAATTTAATATATTACTCTTTCATGAGTAAACATAAATTTATTTTTGAAATACTAATATAATAAATGTATGATAATTTTGAGAGACATAGGACTAGGACATGAAAATCTATCAAGTAAATATATAAATTTTTGTTATCTATTTATAGAAAAAATATATAAATTATATTCACCCTCTCGATGTTTTCATTAGTAAATATGCAATACTATGGTTCGTTATTTGAGTAATTCTAGATTTTTTATATTCTATAGATAAAAAGAACTTTAATCATTCATTCATTAAAGACTTTTGTGAGTCAACAGTGCAAATTAGTGAATTTAACACATGATTTTCTTAGGAACTGTTTGGCGAGTCCCACGCGTTGAGCGTTAGGCGTGTTTAAGCTGCAAGTCGGGACCTTGATAGCGTAAGCCTAACCGAACTTAGCCCCACACATGAGCCTCAAGGTTTTGTTGATAGTGCCCTGCCCCAGGGCGAGCCCCGAGGAGTCCCAAAAAGCCTTTTAAAAAACTGGCTATTAATAAACCCAATGTTAAACTTGACTAATAAAAAAGTAATTAGTTGATATTATAACTTCCTACACTTGTGACGATCAGACCGATTGTTTTGAGCTCTAGCACATCGTTTGGCGATTTGAGTTCTTGAGCAGCTTTACTTCAGGTATTATGACTTGCGCGTGTTGTCGGATTTGAAATTCGGGAAGTTCTGGGTTGGTTTTGAAAGATAATCCACAATTTAGAAGCTTAAGTTGGAAAAGCTGATCGAGGTTTTGACTTTCGGGTAAATAGTTCCGGATTAATGTTTTGATGGTTCCAATAGCTTCATATGTTAATTTTGGATTCGGACGTATGTCCGGATTTTAATTTGGAGGTCCGTAGCTCATTTTAGGTCTTTTTGGCAAAAATCGGAAAAATGTTGGAATTTTAGAGATTTTGAGGTTTGGTCGTAGGTCGATTCAATGCTATGGAGGTCGGATTCCGATTCCGAAAGATATAGTGACTCCATTATGTGATTTAGAACTTGTATGCAAAATTTGGATTCAATTCGAGGTATCTAAGTACATTTCCCGTTAATTTTGTTTTATGGAGCATTATTCATTTTGTTAGGCTTGAATATGGTTGCTATTCATAGTTTCAATGTTATTAGGGGCAATTCGAGGCTTCAAGAAAGTTAGTATCATGCTTCGGACTTATTAGTATATTTTGTTGGGGTCCCATGGGGCTCAGGTGAGTTTCGGATGTGTTTGAATTGTGCCGCACTCTTATTTGATGTTTCGGCATTGTTTCTTTTGGAAGAAAGGATACCACATTGCGCAAACGGCCTTTTAGTTATGATTCAATTGAACCATCATATCCGTATCGTAATTATAGAACCATAGCAACAAGAATCGTCACATTTAGAGGTCGTATGAGAGAGTTATGCCCATTTTCGTGTCGGAAAATACTAGTATATTTTTGGTGTTTGAAGGAACAGAAGCAAATCACAAGTGTCAAATGCGATTTATAAGTCTGATGTGTCAAATGTGACTTTCCTGGAGAGGTTTCTAAAAATAGGGGATTTCACCATTTTTAACATAATTAGAATTGGGGAGCTCGGTTAGGGCGATTTTCAGAGGCAAACTTCACAAATTGGACCGGGGTAAGTAATCTCAACTTGATTTGGTCCATTATTCATGAATCTAACACTATTTCCAACACCTATTTTTGTGATTTGGAGGATTAGAATAGAAATTTTTCCAAACATGATTTGAGGTTTTGAAGGTCGAATCGGAGTCAGAATTTAGTAATTTTGGTATGCTTGGACTCGTGGCGGAATGGGTGTTCAGATTTAATAACTTTTGTCGAGTTCTGGGGTGTGGGCCTGGGCTTGACTTTTTGAGTTAACTTTCTCGTTTTTCGACGAGATTGTGGCATTATCGATTGGAATTGTTTTCTTAGAATTTATTTATGTTATTTAATTATATTTTACTAGATTCGAGCCACTCGGAGTTGGATTCTCGCGGAAAAGGCTTACTAGTCGAGTGATTTGAGCTTGATTTGAGGTAAGTGTCTTGCCTAGCTTTGTTGAGAAAATTTTTTCCTATTAAATGATATTGTTTGCTACATGCGGGGGTGATACAGATATGAGGTGAAGAGCGTATATGCATGTGCCAGAGTTAATTTTGCTCGGGGGTAGATCATACGATTATTGGGGCATTGTTGGAATATGTAAACTTCTTGCTACATATTTTACTTGACTTCTAGATATAATATGATAATTTAAATGCTAGAAATCATGATCTAATAGTTATAACTTGATATAAATTCGACAGACTTTTGTTAAACTATTAATGTGCTAAGTCGGTCGTCATACTTATTCATAAATATATTGGTACCAACATTATTCTTGAAATATTTGATTATATACTCGAGTTGAAGATCATTTTCGAGATTTATTGATATACTTGTTGCAACGACCCAGCCGGTCGTTTCATGAGTTACCGCTCCGTTTTCCCCATTTCTTCTTCTTATTGCTTTATTTATCGATTTTATATGTGATCGGATTGGTTGGCTCGGGTTCGGAAAGGTTTTGAGAAGGTTTGAGACACTTGGTCTCTTTTAAGAAAGCTTAATTTGGAAAAAAGTCAACCGGATGCTGACTTATGTGCTAAAAGGCTCGGACGTCAGTTCCGATGGTTCGGATAGCTTCAGGAGATGATTTGGGACTTAGGAGTGTGATAGGAATGTGTTTTGGAGGTCCGGAGTAGATTTAGGCTTGAATTGGCGAAATTGAGCTTTTGGCGTTTTCCGGTTGAGAGGTGAGATTTTGATTTAGGGGTCAGAATGGAATTCCACAAGTTGCAGTAGCTCTGTTATGTCACTTGGGATGTGTGTGCAAAATTTCAGGTTATTCGGACGTGGTTTGGTATACTTTTTGATCAAAAGCAGAATGCGGAAGATTTTGGAACCTTAGGCTTGAATTCGATGCGTTTTGGTGGTTTTGATGTTGTTTGAGGTGTTTTGAAGGTTGGTATATGTTTGAATGGTAGTATAAGACTTGTTGGTGCTTTTGGTTGAGGTCTCGGGGGCCTCAGATTGATTTCGGATGGTTGACGCATGGTTTGGAATTTAGTTTGAGAGCTGAAGCCTTTTGATTGCTGTCATAACCGCATCTGCGGTTGAAGGATCGCAGGTGCGACCCCCGCAGATGCGGATACGAGTTGCAGAAGCAGAAGGTGGTGAGGGGTTGCAAGGACCGCAGAAGCGGTAGAAAAACCGCACCTGCGATGGCGCAGGTGCGGGCTAGGCATCGCAGATGTGGAGCTGGGCGGTTTAAGTGAAAACCGCAGAAGCGGTTCTAGGACCACAAATGCGGTACCGCAAAAGCGGGAATTGGGTCGTAAATGCGAAATCCATGGACCAGAACATATAAGTTATTTCCTTCGCGATTTACAGAGGGTTTCACCATTTTTAAAAGTGATTTCGGGAGTTTTGAGCGAGTTTTGAAGAAGGATTTCAAGGGAGCTTCATTGAGGTAAAGAATTTGGACCTAAAACTCGTTCCTATTGTATTAATTCACGGAATAGGACTGAAATTAATGGAATTTAAGCCAAAAATAGAGGAACTAGGGCTTAGAAACTTAGACCTTTGATTGAGTATTTGAAAGACCATTTGTGATCGGATTTTGGAATTTTTGATATGTATGAACTCGTGGGGAGATAAGGAATCTAATGATATAAAATTTATCAAAATCCGAGATGTGGGCCGGGGGTCGGGTTTTGTTAATTTTGGGATTTGCGTTGCTTTTTTGATTATTTTCGAGTGGGCTTTGTTCCTTTAGCATATTTTGATGATTACGTTCTGATTTTGGTAGATTCGGAGCATCCGGAGGCTAATTCGAGGGGTAAAGGCATTGCGAGCTAGAGTTTGGGCCGGATTGAGGTGAGTAATGATATTAAATGTTGTCCTGAGGATATGAAACCCCAAATTACACAGCGTTAGGCTATGTTGAAGTGACACACACGCTAGATGACGAGCGTGGGGTCGTGCACCGTTGGGGATTGTGACTTCGTCCATCCCGAATGACTGTTTTACTGCGTATTTGATAGCTAATTGTTTGATATTAATATATTTTGGGCTAAATGCCATATTTGGGCTTCGTGCCAACTGTTTGGGCCCTTAGGGGATCTTTACTGATATTTTTCCTCACTGTTTGATTTCACACATGTGCTCAGTCATGCCATATTTTACTGTTTACAAAACTCAGCCATGTTACTCTGTTTTAAACAATTTAAATGATATTTTAAAAGATATTTTGATCTGAGCATCATGTTTACTGTTGCCCGAGGGGCTTATGAGATTCTGACTGAGTAAGGCCGAGGGCCCGTATTGTGAGGTTACTTTTGGGTCGGGCTGCACGCCGCAGCTGTGATATACTGAGATAATGAGGCCAGGGGACAGAGATTGTACACCACGAGGTGGCTTGTGATTGATATGAGGCCGAGATCCTATTTATGATGCCACGAGATGGATTGATATTGCGCTTGGGCCGTAAGGGGCCCCTCCCAGAGTCTGTACACCCCAAGTGAGCGCGGGTCCCATTGTGATATGAGATATAGCCCGAGGGGCTGGTATTGTTTTGTGCTGTTGCCTAAGGGGCTGATACTGTTGTTACTGTGCCCGAGGGGCAGTTCTTACGTGTTTACCTTTTCTAGCTGTTTCCCTTTATTTGTTTAACTGCTTAACAAGTGTTTTATGAGCTTTCACTGTTTAATTGTGTTTACTGATTTTGTTCTGCCTCTTATAGCTTACTGTTGTGTTTAATGTGATTTTATATCGCTCAGTCTTCATTTATTGTTATGACTCACTGAGTTGGAGTACTCACTTTACTCCCTGCACCCTTGTCTGTAGATTCGGGCGCTACATGTCCTGCTAGCGAGGGTTGAGAGCCGTCCAGTAGATTTTCGGAGATTCACTAGGTAGCTGCCCGGTGATTCGCAGCCCAGTGCATTCTCCCTTTATCTTATTTCTTTCTATTTCGGTTATGTAGTAGTGGTGTAGACTTTCAGACTTGTAGTACTATTTTAGATGCTCATGACTTGTGACACCCCGATGTCGGGCTGTGTTGGTTTAAATTCCGCATAATTTTACTGTTCACTGCTTATTTTGGGATTTTATCGTGTTAAAGACTTAATATTTGTTATTTTGATTGCTTTAAATGAATTGGGAATGTGTCGGCTAGCCTTTTCTTCACGAGAGGCGCCATCACGACTGGGTCCGGGTTTAGGGTCGTGACAAGTTGGTATCAAAGCCTAGGTTACATAGGTCTCACGAGTCATGAGCAGGTTTAGTAGAGTCTCGCGGATCGGTACGGAGACATCTGTATTTATCCTCGAGAGGCTACAAAACCTTTAGGAAAATTCCATAGTCTTGAAATTCTTGTCGTGCGAATCTGTTGATCCGAGTACTAAACTTCTGTTATTCTATTCTCTCACAGATGGTGAGGACACGCGCTACAAGTTAGGATGGACGACCACCAGTACCACCAACTAGAGCCACTAGAGGCCGAGGACATGGTAGAGGCCGTGGTAGGGGCAGAGGTGCAGCCCACAAAATAGCTGGGGCAGCACCTACAAATCCACCAGCCGCCCCAGTTCAGGAGCACGTCCCAGTTGTGGACACTCCAGCAACACCAGCTGTGCCCATTGTGATTCCGGGTCTTCAGGAGACTTTGGCCCAGAGTTTGACAGTATGTACGAGTCTTTCTCAGGAGGTTGCGGTCTCTACTGCCGCAGCCACTTCTCATGCAGGGGGAGGCTCTCAGACTCCCGCCGCCCGCACACCTAATCAGGTGGTTCAGGGATTGCAGACACCGGAGGCACCACTAGCTCAGCCGGTGGTAGCTGCTCAGGGTTACGTAGCTTCAGTTATGCTAGAGGACGAGCAGCGTAGATTGGAGAGGTTTGGCAGACTCCAGCCTCCTACTTTCAGTGGTGCTGAGGGCGAGGATGCGCAGGGTTTCTTAGATAGATGTTAGACGATTCTTCGCATCGCGGGTATTCTAGAGACCAACGGGGTTGCATTCACGACCTTTCAGTTTACCGGAGCTGCCTTCACTGGGTGGGAGGCATATGAGAGGCGCAGGCCTGTTGGTTCGGCACCTCTAACTTGGTAGCAGTTCTCCGCTCTATTTTTGGAGAAGTTGTCCCACGGTTCCGCAGAGAGGAGCTGCATAGGCAGTTCAAGCAGTTACGCAGGGGGGATGACTGTTACTCAGTACGAGATGAGGTTCTCAGAGTTAGCTCGACATGCTATTTGGCTGGTTGCTACGGAGAGATAGAGGATCAGGAGGTTTGTTGATGGCCTCACCTACCAGCTTCAGGTTTTCATGACTAGGGAGAGAGTGTCAGGTGCTACGTTTGAGGAGGTTGTGGATATTGCTCGTGAGATTGAGTCAGTTCATCGCCAGGAGCGCGAGGAGAGGGAGGCCAAGAGGCCTCGTGGTCATAGTAGTTTTGGGGGTGCTCCTTCGAGGGGCTAGTTTCAACACGGCAGAGGCCGTCAGTTCCGACATGCTCAGTCAGCTCGCCCAGGTTATCGTGGGGCATCTGCAAGCCATGGTTCTCACGGTTCTCAGCACGGTCATTCCTCACTTAGTGCACTTCCAGCCTAGGCTTCGTCCCGTGTTCCATCAGTTCAAGATTTTTCTACGCCAAGTGCGTCTGCTAGACATCCCGGTGCTAGGGGTTCCCATCTGTCCCCGTCTCCAGCACCTGGGAGTTGCTATGAGTGTGGAGAGATGGGTCACATGTGGAGGTAGTGTCCTCGTCGGCTTGGGGGTTCCTCTCAGCAGAGGGGTCAGCCATCAGCCTCAGCGCCAGCCACTTCACCACACACCCAGCCATCTAGGGGTGAAGGACAGTCATCTAGGGGTCGCCCCAGAGGGGGAGGTCGATCCGGTGGTGGTCAGGCTCGCTTCTATGCACTTCCAGCTAGGCCTGATGCGATTGCTTCGGATGCGGTGACTACAGGTATTATCGGAGTCTGCCGTAGGGATGCTTCTATGTTAGTTGACCCTGGTTCTACTTTCTCTTATGTGTCATCTTATTTTGCCCATTATTTGGGTATGCCCTGCGAGTCCCTCGTTTCTTCTATTCATGTCTCTACGCCGATGGGCGATACAGTTGTGGTAGACCGTGTGTACCAGTCATGTGTTGTGTCTATTGGGGGTCTAGAGACCCGAGTGCATCTATTGTTGTTGTGTATGGTGGACTTTGATGTTAATTTGGGCATGGACTGGTTATCTCCATGTTGGGCTATTCTGGACTGTCATGCCAAGACAGTGGCATTAGCTATGCCTAGTATGCCACGGATTAAGTGGCGAGGTTCGACCGATTATGTTCCCAGCAGGGTGATTTCTTTCTTGAAGGCCCAGCATATGGTTGGGAAAGGTTGTCTTTCGTATCTAGCTTTTGTGAGGGATGTTAGTGCAGAGACTCCCAGTATTGATTATGTTCCGGTTGTGAGGGATTTTCCCGATGTGTTTCCTGTAGACCTGCCGGGCATGCCACCGGACATGGATATTGATTTTGGTATTGACCTGGTGCCGGGCACTCAGCCCATTTCTGTTCCACCATATCGTATGGCACCAGCAGAGTTGAAGGAGTTAAAAGAGCAGCTTCAGGAGCTCCTTGACAAGGGGTTTATTCGTCCCAGTGTGTCGCCTTGGGGTGCGCTGGTTCTTTTCGTAAAGAAGAAGGATGGCACGATGAGAATGTGCATTGATTACAGGCAGTTGAACAAGGTAACAATTAAGAACAAGTACCCTTTGCCTCGTATCGATGATTTATTCGACCAGCTTCAGGGAGCGAGAGTGTTCTCCAAGATTAATCTCCGTTCGGGCTATCACCAGTTGAAGATCAGGGACTCAGATATTCTTAAGACAGCTTTCAGGACCCGATATGGTCATTATGAGTTCTTGGTGATGTCTTTCGGGCTGACCAATGCCCCAGCAGCGTTCATGCATTTGATGAACAGCGTGTTTCGACCATATCTCGACTCATTTGTCATTGTCTTCATTGCTGATATTCTGGTATACTCGCGTAGTCAGGAGGAGCACGGAGCATTTGAGAGTGGTGTTGCAGAGATTGAGGGAGGAGAAGCTTTGTGCAAAGTTCTCCAAATGTAAGTTTTAGCTCAGTTCAGTGGCTTTCTTGGGGCACATGGTGTCCAGCGACGGTATTGAGGTTGACCTGAAGAAGATATAGGCGGTTCAGAGTTGGCCCAGACCGTCCTCAACTACAGAGATTTGCAGCTTTCTTGGTTTGGCGGGTTATTATCGCCGGTTTGTTCAGGGATTTTTGTCTATTGCATCGCCCTTGAAAAAGTTGACTTAGAAGGGTGTTTCATTTCAGTGGTCTGATGAGTGTGAGGAGAGCTTTCAGAAGCTCAAGACTGCCTTGACCACAACTCCAGTGTTAGTATTGCCATCAGCTTCAGGTTCTTATGCCGTGTATTGTGATGCTTCCAGAGTTGGTATTGGGTGTGTTCTAATGCAGGAGGGTAGAGTTATTTCTTATGCTTCTCGTCAGTTGAAGCCTTATGAGAAGAACTACCCTTTTCATGATTTGGAGTTGGCTGCCATTGTTCACGCGTTGAAGATTTGGAGGCATTATTTGTATGGTGTGTCTTGTGAGGTGTATACTGATCATTGTAGCCTCCGGCACTTGTTCAAGTAGAAGGATCTCAATCTGAGGCAGCGGAGGTGGTTGGAGTTGCTTAAGGATTATGACATTACTATCTTGTATCACCCAGGGAAGGCCAATGTGGTGGCCGATGCTTTGAGCCGAAAGGCATTGAGTATGGGGATTTTAGCGTATATTTCAGTTGGGGAGAGACCTGTTGCAGTTGATGACTACATCAGAAGCGAAATCTCAACTTCAAATACAATGCGAGCTGGAACGGGGTTGCCTTAGCTACTGTGGTCGGGCTTTGGCCAATCGGTTCGTGAGGTTGGATATTTTGGAACCCAGCAGGGTATTGGCTTGTGTGATTTCTCGGTCTTCCTTATATGAGCGCATCAGGGAGCGCCAGTATGATGATCCTCATTTGCTTGTCCTTAAGGACAGAGTTCAGCATGATGATGCCAGAGATGTGACTATCGGTGATGATGGGGTGTTGAGGATGCAGGACGGGATATATGTGCCCAATGAAGATGGGCTTCGGGAGTTGATTCTGGAGGGGGCCCATTGCTCGCGGTACTCCATTCATCTGGGTGCCGCGATGATGTATCAGGATCTAATACATCATTACTGGTGGAGGAGAATGAAGAAAGACATTGTGCGGTTTGTAGCTCGGTGTCTCAATTGTCAGCAGGTGAAATATGAGCATCAGAGACCGGGTGGCTTGCTTCAGCGGATGGATATTCCAGAATGAAAGTGGGAGCGGATCACCATGGACTTTGTAGTTGGGCTCCCACGGACTTTGAAGAAGTTCGATGCTATCTGGGTGATTGTGGATCGGCTAACTAAGTCCGCGCACTTTATTCCTATCTGTACTACTTACTCTTCAGACCGATTGGCAGAGATATATATCCGGGAGATTGTTCGTTTGCATGGTGTCCCGGTATCCATCATTTCAGATCGAGGCACTCAGTTTACTTTGCAGTTTTGGAGGTCTGTATACCGAGAGTTGGGTACTCAGGTTGAGTTGAGCACAACTTTTCACCCACAGTTTTGGAGGTCTGTACAGCGAGAGTTGGGTACTCAGGTTGATTTGAGGTACTTCGGAGGAATAGGGAGGTGGCTTATAAGCTTGCTTTGCCACTAGCCTGTCGAGTGTGCACCCGATGTTTCATGTTTCTATGCTCCGGATGTATATTGGAGATCCGTCTCATGTTCTGGATTTCAACACAGTTCAGTTAGATGGAGATCTGACTTATGATGTGGAGCCAGCATCTATTTTGGAGCGTCAGGTTCGAAAGCTGAGATCAAAGGATATAGCTTCAGTGAAAGTGCAGTGGAAAGGTCGGCCCGTGGAAGAGGTTACCTGGGAGACCGAGCGGGAGATGTGAAGCAGATATCCTCACCTATTTGAGGCTTCAGGTATGTTTCTTGACTCGTTCGAGGACAAACGTTTGTTTAAAAGGGGGAGGATATAACGACCCGGCCGGTCGTTTCATGAGTTACCACTCCATTTTCCCCATTTCTGCTTCTTATTTCTTTATTTATCGTTTTTATATGTGATCAGGTTGGTTGGATCGGGTTCGGAAAGGTTTTGAGAAGGTTTGAGACACTTAGTCTCTTTTATGAAAGCTTAAGTTGGACAAACGTCAACCGGATGTTGGCTTATGTGTTAGAAGGCTCGGATGTGAGTTCCGATGGTTCGGATAGCTTCGGGAATTGATTTGTGACCTAGGAGCGTGATCGGAATGTGTTTTGGAGGTCCGGAGTAGATTTAGGCTTGAATTGGCGAAATTGAGCTTTTGGCGTTTTCCGGTTGAGAGGTGAGATTTTGATTTAGGGGTCGGAATGGAATTCCGGAAGTTGCAGTAGCTCTGTTATGTCACTTGGGATGTGTGTGCAAAATTTCAAGTCATTCAGACGTGGTTTGTATACTTTTTGATCAAAAGCGGAATGCGGAAGATTTTAGAACCTTAGGCTTGAATTCGATGCGTTTTTGGTGGCTTTGATCTTGTTTGAGGTGTTTTGAAGGTTGGTATAAGTTTGAATGGTAGTATAAGAATTGTTGGTGCTTTTGGTTGAGGTCTCGGGGGCCTCGGGGTGATTTCGGATGGTTGACGGAAGGTTTGGAATTTAGTTTGAGAGCTAAAGCCTTTTGATTATTGTCATAACCGCATCTGCGGTTGAAGGAACGCAAGTGCGACTCCCGCAGTTGCGGATACGAGCCGCAGAAGCGGAAGGTGGTGAGGTTGTCAAGGACCGCAGAATCGGTAGAAGAACCCCACCTGCGATGGCGCAGGTACGGGCTAGGCATTGCAGATGCGGAGCTGGGCGGTTTAAGTGAAAACCGCAGAAGCGGTTCAAGGATCGCAAATGCGGTACCGCAAAAGCGGGAATTGGGTCGCAGATGCGAAATCCCAGGACCAAAACATATAAGTTATTTCCTTCGCGATTTTCAGAGGGTTTCACCATTTTTAAAAGCGATTCCGGGAGTGTTGAGCGAGTTTTGAAGAAGGATTTCAAGGGAGCTTCATTGAGGTAAGGAATTTGGACCTAAAACTTGTTCCTATTGTATTAATTCACGGATTAGGACTGAAATTAATGGAATTTAAGCCAAAAATGGAGGAACTAGGGCTTAGAAACTTAGACCTTTGATTGAATATTTGAAAGATCATTTGTGGTTGGATTTTTGAATTTTTTTGTATGTATCACCTCGTGGGGAGATAAGGAATCTAATGATGTAAAATTTATCGAATACCGAGACGTGGGCCCGGGGGTCGGGTTTTGGTTAATTTCGGGATTTGCATTGCATTTCGATTATTTTCGAGTGGGCTTTTTCCCTTTAGCATATTTTGATGATTACGTTCTGATTTTGGTAGACTCGGAGCATCCGAAGGCCAATTCGAGGGGCAAAGGCATTGCGAGCTAGAGTTTGGGCCGGATTGAGGTGAGTAATGATTTTAAATGTTGTCCTGAGGGTATGAAACCCCGGATTACACAGTGTTTGGCTATGTTGAGGTGACGCACACGCTAGATGACGAGCGTGGGGTCGTGCACCGTTGGGGATTGTGACTTCGTCCATCCCGAATGATTGTTTTACTGCGTATTTGATAGCTACTTGTTTGATATTATTATATTTTAGGCTAAATGCCATATTTGGGCTTCGTGCCAACTGTTTGGACCCTTAGGGGATCTTTACTGATATTTTTCCTCACTGTTTGATTTCATACTTGTGCTTATTCATGCCATATTTTACTGTTTTCAAAACTCAGCCATGTCACTCTGTTTTAAACACTTTAAATGATATTTTAAAAGATATTTTGAGCTGAGCATCATGTTTACTGTTGCCCGAGGGGCTTATGAGATTCTGGTTGAGTAAGGCTGAGGGCCTGTATTGTGAGGTTACTTTTGGGTCGGGCTGCACGCCGCAGCGGTAATATACGAATTATGATAATGAGGCCGAGGGCCTGAGATTGTACGCCACGAGGTGGCTTGTGATTGATATGAGGCCGAGAGCCTGTTTATGATGCCACGAGATGGCTTGATATTGCGCTTGGGCCGTAAGGGGCCCCTCCCGGAGTCTGTACACCACAGTGAGCGCGGGTACCCATTGTGATATGAGATATAGCCCGAGGGGCTGGTATTGTTTTATGCTATTGACTGAGGGGCTGATACTGTTGTTACTATGCCCCGAGAGGCAGTTCTTATGTGTTTACCTTTTCTAGTTGTTTCCCTTTATTTGTTTAACTGCTTAATAGGTGTTTTATGAGCTTTCACTATTTAGTTATGTTTATTGATTTTGTTCTGCCTCTTATAGCTTACTGTTGTGTTTAACGTGATTTTATATCGCTTAGTCTTCATTTATTGTTATTACTCACTGAGTTGGAGTACTCACTTTACTCCCTGCACCCTTGTGTGTAGATTCGGGCGCTACAGGTCCTGCTAGCGAGGGTTGAGAGCTGTCCAGCAGATTTCCGAAGATTCACTAGGTAGCTGCCCGGCGATTCGTAGCCCAGTGCATTCTCCCTCTATCTTATTTCCTTCTATTTTGGTTATGTAGTAGTGGAGTAGACTTTCAGACTTGTAGTATTATTTTAGATGCTCATGACTGGTGATACCCTGATGTCAGGCTGTGTTGGTTTAAATTTCGCATAATTTTACTGTTCACTGCTTATTTTGGGATTTTATTGTGTTAAAGACTTAATACTTATTATTTTGATTGCTTTAGATGAATTGGGAATGTGTCGGCTAGCCTTGTCTTCACGAGAGGCGCCATCACGACCGGGTCCGGGTTTAGGGTCATGACACTTGTACATTAAGGTTCTCGAGGTTTATTGAATTGTTGGTGCTGAGACTCTAAGTATATCGTGGTCGAGCCGTGGGTTCCTTATTGTGAAAAAAATACTGTTTTTGTTGATTTCTTTTGGCAAGTTCTGATATTGGGCACTTGAGGTACGATTTGTGATATGTTGTGATATTATTACGCATGCGGTGGTCTAAGGTTTTGGGCTTGAAATGCATGCAATGAGATAAGATGGGCTTGATATGCGTGGCTAGTAAGGGAACTACTAGAAGTCATGCGGTGTGATAAGGTGGGATAAAACGCGGGATATTATTTTGGAAAATGATTTTTAAAACTAAACGTGAAGGCTCCCGCGATGATATAAGGAAAGATTGTGATATATTTATGGGATTCGAAACTACGAGGCGGTACCTTGGTAGTAACTCTTGTTGGCATTTCTTTATTTTTGCACTTGTCTTTGGTTGTTATTTCCTTAGCATATTATTAATTATTTCCTCCGTGTTGCATTATTTGCTTCAGTTTCGTGCAGGCAATGACGAGAGACATACATTATATTGTGATATCTTTTCCTTGTGTATACATTCATGCCTTCACCTTGAGCTGTTATTGTTGCACCTATGTTTTTATGTGACTTGTCGTCGTTGTTCTGTTTTTGTCCTCTACCTCAATTGTTGTTGTGTTACCCATGCCTTCTATCTGTTTAACTTGAAAATATCATGATTTTCTTCTTGTTTGTTAAATTTACATCTAAGCCTTCTACTATGTTAGCTAGTGAAATTTATGTTCTTCTACCTTACTTGCTGTCATTACTTTTGTGCCCCCTATCTCGTATATTTTTAATTTCCATCTGCTTCCAACTTGTTATTTGCTACTATTTGTGTACTCTCTACTTCGTGGTCACTATTCTTGACATCTTTTTTACCTGGTTCGTACTGTTATACGTACATTTGGCGAGGATGAGATAAATGCACGATGGGTGTTTCCGTGCCATTTGATTTGATATCTTGAGTATATTCCTCATACTATGAAAGTTCTTGGACTTACTATTTCGTTGGTGGTTAGCACTTAAAGGAAAGAATTGACATTGATATTGATAAAAATGACTGTTATTTCTTTTAGTAATCATTACCGCTTTGCATATTTATTCTTGCACTATTCTCTGTTATTTCCAGTATTTTTCTATTGTAACTCTACCGAACAAGTTATTTTAGTGAGTATCTTTTGACTTAAAAACCACGTCACTACTTTACCGAGGTTAGTCAAGATACGTACTAAGCACATGGGGTCGATTGTACTGATACTACACTTCTGCACCTTGCGTGCAGATTTTGGAGTGGGAGTTGCTGTGTATGCGAGAGCTGGCATCGAGAATGTACTTGCATTCCAGTTACAGCTGCTGCTTGTCCTTGGTAGCTGTAGCGTTTTTTTTTTGCAAATTTATTTATGCATATTTCAAACAAATGATGTATTTATTTCATTCCAGCTCTTGTAAATTCTAAGTCTTAGAAGATTATGATTTGTACTAACAGTCCTTGGGAAATTATATAAATTTAAGTTATTTCATTTATTGGCTGCATTATTTCCAGTAGAATGCTGTTGACTCTACTTGGCTTAGCTAGTGGGCCGAGTTAGGTGCCATCACGACTAGGCATATTTTGGATCGTGACAACACTATTCGGTGTTATATTACATCTGTGTGTATGTCCTTCAAATAATAACAATACTTCAAACCACATAAAAACAGCAAATATGTCACGTCCCAAACTACCCCCTAGGCGTGATTGGCACCCACCACACACCACCCGATAGAGGAATCATACTTTCATACCTTAGCAATTAATTTGCAGCATTTGATAAATTAAATGAGTATCCAAATCGTTTGATAATCAATTACGAACAATTAATATCTTGAAATATTAAATAAAAAACTCTAGCCCAAATCCCACACTAGACCATGGAACATCTAAGAGAATTACAAAAGGTATTATATGAATAAATAATAAAGACTCTTTTGACAGCATCCACAAACAATGCAGTGGCTTGCCTCAATAACAAAATCAACTCTACCAAACTCGTCAGCTACTAGCTTCGTCTTCACCAATAGTATCTGCATGGACATGCATGTAAGGAGTGAGATATACTTAAATATAACCCAGTAAGATTCTCGACCCGCCACACTATATACCTCTGGAACAAGTGTTAGAAAATACAAATATACAACGAGCACAAAAATAATATGCACAGAAATTCTTTCACCATATAATTACTTCGTAAGGTCCAAACAATTATTCAATAACAACACTATATATTTCAGCACAAACCATACTAAGGACTTGTCATTAACGATAGTGAAGAAAATTAACAAAACACCCCGATGAGTCAACGCCAGCATACACAATTCTCCAAATCTATCACGGCGGCATACACAATGCCCCAAAAATATTACGGCAGCAAAAAAATAAATTTTAACTCCCCAATGCCATAGCACGAGTGTGATGACCCAAAAGGTCATCACTCGTTTCGAAAGTAAATTCTGTGTTCCGAGGGCTTAAAACCTCCCTTTTGTTTCAACTCGATTTGCATGTGCAGTCCGGGCGTGTATCCGGAAAGCAATTATGTGAAAATCTGTGAAAAATAATGAATTTTACCTTTAAAATGAATTTGGGTTGACTTCGGTCAATATTTTGGGTAAACGGACCCGGACCCGTAATTTGACGGTCCCGGAGGATCCGTAGGAAAAAATGGGACTTGGGCATATGCCCGGAATTGAATTTCGAGGTACCAAGCCCGAGAAATAAATTGTTAAAGAAAATTGCTTTCTGGAATATATATGAGTTTTTGGAAACTAGAATTTTGGGTGTTCTTGGATGATTTCATGAATTTGGGGTTCAATTCATAGTTATTGATGTTATTTTGGTAATTTGATTGCACGAGCAAGTCCGTATGATGTTTTTAAGTTAGTCTGCATGTTTGGTTTGGAGCCCCGAGGGCTCGGGTGAGTTTTGGATAGGCCACGGAGTGAAATTTGGACTTAGGAATTGTAAGTATGTTGCAGGTCTGCATGCTTCGCATGGCTCGCAAATGCGAGAAAGCATCACAAATGCGATACTCGACCTGGGCTGCCTTGGTCGCAAATGCGACTTTTGTATCGTAAATGCAATATCGCATTTGCGAAAGGTCCCTCGCAAAACCGAAGGTGACCGAAATTAAACTGGGCCGCAAATGCGACATTATCTTCGCGATTGTAAAGAGGACAGTTTTCTGAGGGGTTCGCAATTGCGAACCCTGGTCACAATTGCGACATCTGCAACCTACAAATTCATAACTTAGTTGAAAATCTTACATTTTTCAAACCCTTTTCAAAACCTAAACACCTTTGGGCGATTTTTCAAAGACAAGTACTCTTCCAAATCGATTGTAAGTCATTTATAACTCGTTTTCATTAATCTTTAACATCTTTTCTCATTATTTCAACTCAAAATCAAAGGTTTTCATGGGGGAATTTGGGTGTTTTGGGTAGAACTTAGGTTTTTCAAATTTTGGGGATTTGGACCTCGATTAGAGGTCCGATTTCAAAACAAATTATATATTTCGGTTCGTGGGTAAATGGGTAAGCGGGTTGCACGCCTGCAACGAGATATATGAAATGGGAGCGGGTTGCAAGCCTGCAACAAGAAAGAAATGAAAGTGAATACTGTGTTTGTTTTCCTCATTATTGTTGGCAACTAAATTATGGTTTCTTTACATTCCTCTTTGGTATTTTGTTGTTATCTGATACTCCCCGTAGCAAGTCATCCCCTCCCCATCTTTAACTGTGGATATCTGCTTTTATTTTCCGCTGTATATGATTTAACTGCACAGGTTTATTTGGTAGTCTGGTCCTAGCCTCGTCACTACTTCGCCGAGGTTAGGCTGGGCACTTACCAGCATATGGGGTCGGTTGTGCTGATACTACGCTCTGCACTGTGTGCAGATACTGACGTCGGAGCGTTTAGACCGTAGTGAGGTTGCTGCCTTCAGCCCAACAGGTGACCCGAGGTAGTCCTGCAGACGTCCGCGGGCCTTGGCGTCTCCTTGTATCTTCCTATGCTGTTTCTTCTATGTATTTCTGAAAAATCTTGTATTTTTCTTTCGGACCTTTATTTGTAGTACTCTTAGACGGTCTTGAAATTGTGACACCAGTCTTGGGTAGTTTACGTATGGGTTTGGTATTGGCATCTTTACTAAAATATTACATTTCAGTCTTCTGCTTATTAAATTCCGTTGTTTTTCTAATGTTGGTTATTAGTTGTAAAAGGATTAAAATGGGAAAAAGGTAAATAGTCCAAGTGATCGACTTGCCTAGCTTTCACTAGTAGGCGCCATCACGACTCCCGAGGGTGGGAAATCCGGGTCGTGACAAGTTGGTATCAGAGCTCTAGGTTACTTAGGTCTCACAATTCACGGACAAGCGTAGAAGAATCCGAGGGATCGGTACGGAGACGTCTGTATTTATCCCAGAGGCTACAGAGTTAGGAAAAACTTCACATCTATTCTTTCCTATCGTGCGGTTTGGTTTCTCAATGCTAATTGAATTTCTACTCTATTCTTTCGCAGATGGCGAGAACACGCGCTTCCTCATCCACCGATCTGCAGCCCGAGCCCCTAGCGGCAGCTAGCACTAGGGGTAGAGGGTGAGGCCGAGGCAGGCTCAGAGCTCAGCCTAGAGCAGAAGCACCAGCGGTGGAGTCTCAGGTTGAGTTTGATGATGAGGTTCCGGCCCAGGCAGTTCCGGTGGGCCCAGCTCAGGTCCCAGAGGGGTTCATTGCTACCCCTGTACTCCAGGATGCTCTGGTCTGTCTAGTGGGCCTTATGGAGAGTGTCACCCAGACAGGCTTGCTTTCTGTAGCACGAGCCGTCTCTCAGGCTGGAGGAGGAGCCCAGACTCCTGCTACCCGCACTCCGAAGCAGATGGCTCCCTAGTTTCAGACTCCAGCAGCTCAGCCAGTTGGAGCAGTTCAGCCGGGTATGGTAGCTCAAACCGGTGATGGAGCAGCTATGTCTGCTGATGCCTTGTGGAGATTGGACAGGTTCACCAAGCTTTTCACTACCACTTTCAGCAGTGCATCTTCTGAGGATCCCCAGGATTATTTAGACAACTGTCATGAGGTTCTCAGGAACGTGGGGATAGTGGAGACCAATGGGGTCGACTTCACTGCTTTTCGATTGTCTGGATCCGCCAAGACTTGGTGGAGAGATTATTCCTTGGCTAGGCAAGCTGGGTCACCAACTCTGACTTGGGATCAGTTTTCTCAGCTATTCTTGGAGAAGTTTCTTCCTATTACTCAGAGAGAGATCTATTGGAGGCAGTTTGAGCGTCTCCAGCAGGGTTCTATGACTGTTACTCAGTACGAGACCAGATTTATTGACTTGGCCCGTCATGCTCTTCTTATACTTCACACTGAGAGAGAGTGTGTGAGGAGGTTCATTGAGGGACTCATTCAGCCTATTTGACTTCAGATGGCCAAGGAGATGGGGAGTGAGATTTCTTTTCAGGAAGCGGCCAATGTGGCCAGGAGAGTTGAGATGGTTCTTTCACAGGGGGGTGGTCAGGGGTCTGACAAGAGGCCTCGTCATTCAGGCAAATTCAGTGGTGCCTCATCTGGAGGCAGAGATTATTTTTTTTGATGGCTAGGCCTTTTCAGTCAGCACTTCAGGTTTCTCACAGTGCTTCAAGTGACCGTGGTTCTCATACGTAGTATTCTGATCAGCAGTCCTACAGTGCACCACCAGCTTCTATCTGTGCACCGCCGCTCCAGAGTTTTCGGGTTTGTCATTCAGGTTGTCAGGGTCAGTAGTCTCAGCAGTTGAGGGCTTGTTTTACTTGTGGCGACACGAGGCATATTGCTAGATTTTGCCCTCGAGCACCGAGCAACTCTCAGCACCAGGGTTCACGGGCCATGGTTCAGGCACCGAGTGTTCCACCGCCCGCTCAGCCAGCTAGAGGTAGAGGTAGGGTTGCTAGAGGTGGAGGTAGAGGTATTAGAGGTCGAGGTCAGGCCGCTAGAGGTGGAGGCCAGCCAGCAGGAGGCTGTCCCAGAGATGTGATTAAGAGTGGTGGGGCCCCAGGCCCGATGTTATGCTCTTCCAGCCAGGCCTGAGGCTGAGGCTTCCGATGCAGTCATCACAGGTACTGTTCTGGTTTGTAGTAGGGATGCTTCAGTGCTATTTGATCCAGGGTCTACATACTCCTATGTGTCATCTTATTTTGCACCGTATTTGATCATGCCTAGTGATTCCTTGAGTGCTCCTATTTATGTGTCTACACCGGTGGGTGATTCTATTGTGGTAGATCATGTTCATCGTTCTTGCGTAGTTGTGATTGGGGGTCTTGAGACCCAAGTAGATATGTTACCGTTGGATATGGTTGATGTTTACCGTGAAAATGATAACAACAATTAAATTTGTAAATGGCATTCTAAAAATATGTGATCTATTCCCGAGCTAGTTTGAAAGGGTGATTAGTGCTAAATGTGGAGTAAAAACAATAAAGATCGAGCTAGCCAAAAACGATAATCGAACCAGTAAGGGATGTTCCCGGGCTTAGGACAAGCCAGTAGATACCTCGGGGCCAGGCCCTCGAGCCTACCTCGGGCGTATCGAAGATAACCTTATCGAGGGTAATTGGGAAGGGGATAACAGATAAGTATATGCATACAAGGTTTTATACCATCAATCTTGAGCTAAATGACGAAGAACAAATTAAGAACAATAAAATGTTAGGGCGACCTCGGGGTCGAGGAACACTAATAATTTAGAAGAAAGAGAAAGAGAGAGAGAGAGAGAGAGAGAGAGAGAGAGAGAGAGGTATTATTGCTTATTGGAGAAGTGGAGCAACATCAGTCCCTTACAAGGTGGGGTGAGTCCCCCTTATATAGGCGAGGGGACTCAGTAAAATATGCATATATTATTTACAAGAGTAGAAAGATGTGACGGCCTATCGCTCGTCATCTCAGTAGGTTGCAGATAGACCGGCCCTGTCAGGTGTAGCCATGCGCTCCGGAGTCATCNCGAAGATAACCTTATCGAGGTAATCAGGAAGGGGATAACAGATAAGTATATGCGTATAAGGCCTTATACCGTCAATCTTGAGCTAAATGACGAAGAACAAATGAAGAACAATAAAATGTTAGGGCGACCTCGGGGTCAAAGAACACTGATAATTTAGAAGAAAGAGAGAGAGAGAGAGATATTATTGCTTATTGGAGAAGTGGAGCAACATCAGTCCTTTACAAGGTGGGGTGAGTCCCCCTTATATAGGCGAAGGGACTCAATAAAATATGCAGAGTAGAAAGATGGGACGACCTATCGCTCGTCATCAGTAGGTTACAGATAGACTGGCCCTGTCGGGTGTAGCCATCTGCTCCGGAGTCATCTTCTCTTACCCTGACCTCGAGCCCTGCTTCCTTTGATTTAGACCTCGATGAGCCCGGAGGTCGAGGACTCGATCATAGCCTTCTATCCTCGGGGTCTCGAGGGAGGCTTCCCAAATTGTCTTGATAGCGAAAATCAAGTCTTCTGATTTTTACCGCGTACAGATAGTCTCCGCGTTTTCCATGATGAAGTGATGGGAAATGATTCTGACACTCGACTCCCCGAGCTCCTTTTGGCGACGCTATAATGACGATTCAAATCGGGGCGCGCTCTTCCGTAGCCAATGGTGTGTCTCGCAGGTCTTTACGCGATGTCCTGTCGCTTCCGCTCCTTGAGGCAAAAGTGCTGCCGTTGGTTCATTTTCTCAAGGACGTAGTAATTACACCCGTCGGCCAGTCTTTCAGGGCATCGATGACCGTGTCGTTTTCTCCCTATAAATGAAGGCATTTTGTGGTATTGCCTATTTTCGTCTCAACACTTCTATTGATAAGTTTTGCTTCTTCCTTCCCATCGTCTTTTTTTGTCTTTGAGTATCATGGTAGGAACCTTCCATCTTGAAGCTGTTTGGAGGGATCCTTCGGGCCGCGTCGAAGCTTTCTATCGGGGTCTACTTTCATCAAACGTAAACATGTACGTCAGTCGCTGCTGCTACCATCGGCTCGAGATGGCGATGGATGGAGAGTTGGTTTCATCTTTGCTTAGATGATTGTTCGGATTATGCACCGCTGCTCACTCTTCTACCTGGGCCTGGTGTGGCACTTCATTCCTAGGGCTCTTCTTACCCAAAGGATGAAGTGGCACCACCAGCTGTTGAGACGGGGGCCCGCCGAATCTTCAAGCTTTGGCTCTGGCGGGCCATGTCTCTTTTTTCTACCTCCTCCGCATCCCCTTCTTTTCCTTCACTGCATCTTCCCCGACGGAGATCTCTTAGGGGATTGATTTGGGAACCTATGGTAGGTGGAGGTCGAAGGATTTACCATCGAGGATACGTGCTCGAGGGTGGGGCGCCCAGGTATGCTGATACCGGAGATGAACTCTCGAGGGCGGGCCGGGCGCCCAGATTTTATCACATGTACATCCTTCCGCTCCTCAGATTTAGGCGTAGGTTCTCGTAAGCCCTTGTACCTTGTACGTAATGACCCTCCGGGGCTTTGTAATCAAATGCTGTGACCCCTCGGGGGTTCTTGTACTTTGTAAACCTCATGAATGAGAAATGAACTTTGTTGATCTCTGCTTTCGAATTTGCTTTATTTCCTCATGCTTTCATGCCCTTTGAGGATCTTCAAATGTATTCCCTTGTGTTGTTGATTGCTGATATTAATCTTGGACGTGAGTGTTTGCTTTGATTTCCCACCGATTGACATGGGCCTTTTCGGTCCTACTGTCGTCCTTCGGGACAATTTCGGGTCGGTCTGATAGGTTGGTGCTTGTAAGAGTCTCCCGAGTTATTCAGAGATCGCGCATTGAATTCCGGGGCCTCCGGGGGCATTGCTCTGGATGTAGGCCGTCCTCGGGTACCTCGGAGACCTTATTGATCTGGGCGTAGATGGTCCCTTTGGGCCGCGTTAGATAGATCTTTGCTTCTCCTCTAGCACTTGTTTGCTTTCGCGCCCTTCGGGATTTTTAAATGCCTTCTATTGCTTGTGGGCTGTTGTAGTTTGCCGTGATAGCCTGTTTTGGTCCCCAGCTGATGGGCAAGGCTCTTTACTGCTTTCTTTTTTGTCGTTCATTTGGGTTTGATGTGGGACCAACCGGATAGGCTCGAGCTGTCGGGGCCTGTTGGTTTGTTTGGAGATCTTGCATCAAATATTGGGGCCTTTGGGAACGATACCCCAGATGAAGGTCATCCCTGGACGCCTCGGTGGGTCTTGTTGATTTTGATGTGGACAATTCTTTAAAAGAGTGTAAGGTTGGCTCCCGTTCAAGGAGTTTGCCTATGTGCGGGGCGCTTCCTCGGGCCTTGTCGAGTTTTGGAGATCGGAGCTTCCCACGTCTGCTCCTCCGATGAAGGAATCGCGACCCCGGGCGTGCACCTCGCGTATGGCATTGGTGCCATGGAGCTCATTGCGGCCCTGTTTCTTAGCAGACAGAGGTTTCAAATGTGAAACGCTGCCTGGAGCGTGGAGATAATTTGTGTGAATCCTTGAGCTTGGTTGTCTGTTGGAGGATGTTTCTTGGCGCAAATTCATCCGCCGCTTCGGTGGACGGTGCTAATGATGAGATTTTTTGTGGAGAAGGCCAGACATGAGTTCATGCTTGATCATCTCATCAGGCTGTATCGGCCTTTCCACCATCGAGGACTGCTAACCTTGAAGGATCGCTCGCCCACGCCCTTTGTTGTTGACGATGATGAAGGTGGAGATCGAGGGTCCCCGTGGAGTTCCTGCCGTTCCCCGAAGGGTGCAATTATGCGCTTAAGTGCGGCGCTTTGCCGTTCCTTCAGTTTTTGTTTATAGCAAAAATCAGCCAACTAATCAGTATTATTCCCTTCGATGCAGCAACTTCGTGGGCGCCGGGCCAAGTTCACGATCTGCCCGGCTAGGTTTGGAGGCTGGTGACCCATTCGTCTTGCGATGAACGCAGGTGGCGAGCTATGTCTCGCATCAGGTAGGGAGTGGATCATCAAGGTATATGCCTATGTAGCTTTTCTTTTCTGCCGATGTGTTCCTGAGGCGGCATCTTTTCATATCATCTGCGCTAGACGCTTTGTTTTTTGTAGATATTGGGCGGCTTCTCGAGGCGAGGCAGCACTTTCTCGGAAGGGAGTTGGAGTCGTCGGCCTCTGAGCCGAGAGACGGTAGCAGCAAGAGGGTTCGGGGCCCATCATGCGACGGAACTTCTAGTGGCGCTGGCCGGGCTCGTATTTCTAAGGGCGAGGCGTCACCCGAGTCGGTTGTCCCCGAGTTACCTATTTCTCGGCGAGCGACTCCCTCGAATGAGTATATTGTGCCCGGAGTGTGTTTCGATTTGGGGAAAACTTGCCATCTTCATTTTGCAGTGAGTTCGCGCATAATTCTCTCACACCCGGCATCTTTCTCTCCTTATTGAATCTTTCCTACGCAGGCCTGTGATAGGCTCAAGTCCGAGTTGCTTCGTCAAAAGACCAAGTTCCAGAGGGTTCAGGTGAGGGAGAATCCCTTAGGCTTCTTTGCAAGGAGAAAGAAGTTGAGCTGTAGCATAGGCGATATGAGGCGTATCGGGACTTGAACTATGAGAGTTATTTGGTGGAGCAGGTAACTTCCCGCAGTGCGTTCTTCACTTCCCTTTAATTTTCAAGACTAACTTCTTCTTTCCGTGCTAGCTGCAAAAAAAGACAGAGGCCGTGGAGCACCTCAAGGGTGAGGTGAACCGTGTTAGGGCAGCCTGCGAGGAACTAAGGGGCCAGGTGCGGGCTCAAGCTTTGGAGAAGGCGAGTGCTTCAGCCACGATTCCTGCCTTCGAGGCCCAGCTCAACTTGTCCCGAAGTAACGCAAAGGTTCAACAGGATATGATCGAGAAACTGGAGTCTGAACTCTCGAAGGTCAGGGGCGAGATAGTTGACGCCCGGGCAGAAGAGGTGCTGAGCCGAACCAGGGCGGATCAAGAGATGGTGATTTGCATAAAGGAGGCTGCTGATGCCCAATCCGAGTTGAGGCAAGCCCTTGATCGTGAGAAGGGGATCGAGGAATATGTTTGCAGCCGATCTCGGAGAGAAGTGTTCGAGGAAGTTGGAGCGAGAGGCTTTATCCTCTCGGAGGAATTGGCTCAAGCAAGGGCGGACGAGCGTGATGCTCGGTCACTCCTCGCGGGTGTTGCACCGGACGATCTTGACGGGTTGTAGCCTTTTGGTATAAAGTATAACTCCTACTATTTTGTATCTTGGTCTATGGCGCGCGCAAAGCATGCCTGTAGACGGAGAATGTTTTTGTCGTAGGTAATGTAAGGAGAATTTCAAAGCGTTATTCTTTTTGTACCTTTTTTCTGTCGTTGCTCTTTATCATGTAGATTGGTTTGTGGGATCGCTCCCTGAGCCGTACTATGGCTCGGACTCTGATTGGCCTTCCGGCTTTTTTCCGTCTTCATGGGCGGAGGGTGATGACCCTATGTGCTCCTGGACCGAAGCGTTCTTGCGGGCGCGTGGCCTAGGGATTTGTCGCGACTGTTGATAGCGTCGTTAGGGTCGTGCTTTTAGGCGTGTAGTGATAGAATTGCCCTCGGGTTCAGTCTCCGAATCGTGTTGCGAATCGAGCTGTAATTGGCCTTTGATCCTTTCGGGGGATCCGGTTGGCGATAGTGTTTTTCATTTGTCGCCCTTGGGCATTTGGCGATTTTCTGGGTCCAGTCTCCGAGTCGCATTGCGACTTGGGCTGTAATTGACCCTTGAATCTTATTTGAGCTTTCGATCAGTGGTGATAGCCTTTCTGCTGTTTGTTCATTGAGACCTTTAGTATGAGGCCCGGAGGCTCGCCTAGTTGGCGACAATGGCACTTATGCTGTTTGATTGTAGAGACCTTTTGATATGAGGCCCGGAGGCTTTGCTTAGTTTAACTTTTTTGGATCCGGTCTCCGAATCGGGTTACGATTCGAGCTCACTTTAATCCTCAAGTTGTCAATTTTCAATTTGATGGTCGTAGAGACCTTTCGGTGTGAAGCCCGGAGGCTTTGCTTAGCCGGAGACAATGGCACTTACGCTGTTTGATGTGAGGCCCAGAGGCTTTTGTAGGCTTTGTTTTCCTCTCGTTAAGGTCTTATTGATTATTTTGCCTGACCCGTCTTCGGTTCTAAAAGAACCTCGATTTCAAGTCGTAATCGATGATGTTTTGAGCACCTCGGAAGATTCATAGCCCGTAGGTCGAGCAGAACGATGCTTTTTTGATTTTGGAGCCGACATTGTCGGGACTCATTTTTTGCCTGTTGAGGGAAGCCTGTGTTTTAACCGGTTATTTCCGAAGTTGATTCGGAGGATTTTTTTAGCAACAGTCGGGCGTCCACAAGTCGCATTTTTTGGCTGTAGCAGCCGTTCCGACCGTAGTCGTATGCATTTGGCCGAGGCCATTTTTTATCCCGAGAATCAGTTTTAGGCGTCCACACCGAGGGTATGCCCTTGGGATTCTTACAAATGCGACGTGTATCCTAAACTACGGGATTTCTCATGCCCGTTGAGGTCTGACAGTTTGTCATGCCTGTCGAGGTCTTACAGTTTATCATGCCTGTTGAGGTCTTACAGTTTATCATGCCTGTTAAGGTCTTACATTTTATCATGCCTGTTGAGGTCGTAAAGTTTATCATGCCTGTTGAGGTCTTACAGTTTAGGGAGAATAGATTTGGTTTTGACGAGGCTGCCCGTTAAGGTATTACAATTTTGGTGAGCCCGGAGTTCCGACCCTAGGGTCGTGCAAGTTGTCAAGTTGCTCATGGTGAGTCTCCGAAAATATCAGATCATTATAGGCCTGAATACCGCCTTTCTATAGTCTTGGGGCCATATCGCGGGGGCTTTGTGAGCCCGGAACCTCGACCCTGCGGTCGCAAGGGTGCCGAATTGATTAAGTCTTTTAGCGTTTCGGGACGTATTTGATGTAGAGATTTTTTGCTGGGGATAAGCCGAAATATTTTTCTTTGAGGCGTTGAGTGCTTGGATAATACTCTTTATTGCTTGGCGAAAATATAAGTTGTAAAATACATGTTGTTCTGTTGCTGTGAGTCTGGTCTAGATGGGTGTGACTCTCTTGATTTATCCGATGTGTTTGTATGGTTCCATATTGTAAAAGAGAGAGAGATCGCGGACTTGTTGGGTCTCTTCCCTGGGGACGTGCAATCCTGCTAATAATCTTGTTGCCTGCGTACAGAGTAGCAACAAGAAAAGAAAAGGGAAATGATAAAAGGATGCTGCGTTCCTGGGAGTATGCCCCTCGGCTGCCAGGCCGGGTCGAAGACGCGAGTGCTCTTACCCTTTGACCTTATTTGAGGATAACACCGGTCATGGGCGTAAGGCGAGGAATCTCCCCCTGTCGCTTGTAGCCAGCTGCTTTGGCTCCGCGTCTATCGTGGAGCTTCACACACTTGGAGGAGTAGGGCCGGGGTTGTCTCCCGGGCGACGTATTCGCTGTTGTCTGCACAAAGCATCTACATCCTTTATCACCTGACGTATTAGCCCGAGCTCGGGCGGGCCGCGCTGGGGAAGTAATTTGGATGTTGTGGCAATCGCCATTGGGGACACATTAGCGGTCCGGTGCGAGGGCGACATTGGTCCGGACTGTCCTATTGGCTTTGGCCCGACATTGTCAGTACATCTTTGGTTGATATACCTGTAATCATTAATTTATGTTTTATTTGAAAATGAGCTCGAACGAAAGAAGGGAATACCAATACGTTATATGATGTCGAGGTGGAGTCTCGGCGTCCTTTTTCCTCGAGCGAGAGGGTGTCTTTGGGGAGTACTCCCTGAGATCGTTCCCTTCTGGCGACGGGCGCTTGCATTCTACTTGCTACGGATCTTAGTGGGGTGCCGCCATCCTTTAAAGGTCGTGACGATATGCCGCGGCTCGCCGGCTCATCTTTGTTCGATTTCCCCTTGTCCGTTGAGCTAGATCCGAATTCGCTTGCTTGGCGATGCTTTGTGGTCTCCTTTGTTGGATGGCGTAGTTGCTGCTCTCTTGGGTCTGTAACTCCGATCATTTCGTGACTCTCGTGGCGGGCCACGGTTTCCTTGGAGGGATTTTGGTCGAATAGGTCTGAGCCACCCGGATTTCCCGGCATTACATATGGTGACCACTATGCTTGGAACTGTAACGTTGAAGTCAAACTTTATCGGGCGAGGTTTCCTTGCCGGATACGTTTTGTTGCATCTGGTATCATTGGGAGTTCCTCGAAGGTGTCATCTTCGGGCCACCGCCTTGTTGTCGCGAGATGCGATGCGCCTCGGATCATTTCTTCCGTTCGCGGCATGTGGACGATGACTCCGTTTGTTCGGTGCCGGCTTCTCTGTTGGGGATCTGCCTGGATATGCCGATCCAGTGGGGATCTCTCGAGGGTTATCCGCGGCTCTGACTTGGGTCCGGTGTTAGTTGCTCGTATATGACCAAGCCTCGACCGGATATCCGACTAAGCTTTGCTCGAACTACTCCGGAGATGCCGGGTATGCTTTGTTTGGGCTTTGGGCGAAGGCCTGTGCCACCCTACTATTCGGGACTGGGAGTGGTCTCGCTTGTCTTGTTGGATAGCGGGGCGCGGCTTCCCGTGATATTTTATTTCTTCTTCTCCCGGGATTCGGCGCGTTGAGCTCTTCCGGCATTATACCAATGGCGTTGGCGTGTGTTTCCACGGATCGTGACTGTATGGTGAGCGGGCCCTGAGATCGGATGTCGAACAATGATGTCGCGACGTGGTTTCTTCCGGGGGAATTTCTTCGAATCTCCTCATCCGGACGGGCTCGAGTTCTTCATTTTGCGGGTCGCCGTTCCTGAACGGGCGTGCGTGAGTGGAGATATACCTGTGAGGACTTGGGGTCCTGTCTTCCCCAGGGAATTTCGTTGTTTCTGAGTTCCGCGAAATGAGTCCCGGGATCGTATCTCTGGGAGACGGTTGTTGTAGGAATCTCCGCGAGCGTAGATCGACATTTTCGATAATGTCCTCTAGCATCCTTACCATTGCAGGATAGGTCGTTGGTTCGTGGTGGCCCTATACCTTGGATGCTGGCTCGAAGCGAGTAGATATTTTTGGTGCTGTCGCACCAAGAGTCTCCGGGCGGCTCTTTAGCTGAGAGATAGCCAAGCGTTGTTCCTGCAACATTTCAAAAATAACACGAAGATCAACTTCCCGTTCTACCGTGGCTGGGATTTTTCGGGTTTCCTGTCGGTTAGTGTGTTGCGTGCCGTCATTGAAGTGCAAGACTTCGTTACCCCACTGTGCAGCATATGAATCCATATCTACTCAGACCGATCGAGCTGACCATTAACCTGAAATCAAAAGGTCTTGGGCAAGAAAAAGTGTGAGGGAGATAGTGCATTTAAGTGACGAAACTAGCAAGAAAATAATCACTATTATTTTTAGCCCCACGGTTGGCGCCAAACTTTTTACCGTAAAAATGGTAACAATAATTAAATTTGTAAATGGGATTCTAAAAATATGTGATCTATTCCCGTGCTAGTTTGAAAGGGTGATTAGTGCTAAATGTGGAGTAAAAACAGTAAAGATCGAGCTAGCCAAAAACGATAATCGAACCAGTAAGGGATGTTCCCGGGCTTAGGACAAGCCAGTAGATAACTCGGGGCCAGGCCTCGAGCCTACCTCGAGCCTATCGAAGATAACCTTATCGAGGGTAATCGGGAATGGGATAACAGATAAGTATATGCATATTATACCGTCAATCTTGAGCTAAATGACGAAGAACAAATGAAGAACAATAAAATGTTAGGGCGACCTCGGGGTCGAGGAACACTGATAATTTAGAAGAAAGAGAGAGAGAGAGAGAGAGAGAGGGGTATTATTGCTTATTGGAGAAGTGGAGCAACATCAGCCCCTTACAAGGTGGGGTGAGTCCCCCTTATATAGGCGAGGGGACTCAATAAAATATGCATATATTATTTACAAGAGTAGAAAGATGGGACGGCCTATCGCTCGTCATCTCAGTAGGTTACAGATAGACCGGCCCTGTTAGGTGTAGCCATGCGCTCCAGAGTAATCTTCTCTTACCCTGACCTCGAGCCCTGCTTCTTTTGATTCGGACCTCGATGAGCCCGGAGATCGAGGACTCGACCATAGCCTTCTATCCTTGGGGTCTCGAGGGAGGCTTCCCAAATTGTCTTGATAGCAAAAAATCAAGTCTTCTGATTTTTACCGCGTATAGTTGATTTTGATGTCATATTGGGGATGGACCGGTTATCAGCTTACTACGCTATCTTGGACTGTCTTGCCAAGACTGTAACCTTAGCCTTGCTGGGTTTACCTCGTCTTGAGTGGAGAGGGACTCCTAGTCATTCTACCCGTAGAGTTATCTCTTATATGAAGGCTCGTCGTATGGTTGATAAGGGATTTTTGGCCTATTTGGCATATGTTCGTGATTCTAGAGCGGAGGTTCCTTCTATGGACTCTGTGCCTATTGTTCGTGAGTTTCCTGAGGTTTTTCCTTCAGACCTGCCGGGTATGCCACCCGATAGGGATATTGACTTCTGCATTGATTTGGTTCCGGGCACTCAGCCCATTTCTATTACGCCGTATCGTATGGCCCCGCCTGAGTTGAAAGAATTGAAGGAGTAGTTGCAAGACTTGCTTGATAAAGGCTTCATTAGACCTAGTGTCTCGCCTTGGGGTGCGTAGGTGTTGTTCGTTAAGAAGAAGGATGGATCAATGAGGATGTGTATAGATTACCAGCAATTGAGCAAAGTCACAAGCAAAAATAAGTACCCATTGCCGAGGATTGATGATTTGTTTAACCAGCTTCAGGGTGCCCAAGTGTTTTCTAAGATCGACTTGAGATCTGGCTACCACCAATTGAGGATTAGGGCATCCGATGTCCCTAAGATAGCTTTCTGCGCTCGGTACGGGCATTATGAGTTCTTGGTGATATCATTCGGATTGACAAATGCCCCGGCAGCTTTCATGGATTTGATGAACCGAGTGTTCAGGCCTTATTTGGATTCATACGTGATCGTCTTCATTGATGATATTTTGACTTATTCCCACAGTCGGGAGGAACATGAGCAGCATCTGAGAGTGGTTCTTCAGACTTTGAGAGATAATTAGTTGTATGCTAAGTTTTCGAAGTGTGAGTTCTGGTTGAGTTCAGTTGCATTCTTGGGTCATGTTTTATCAGCAGAGGGTATTCAGGTGGATCCGAAGAAGATAGAGGCATTTAAGAACTGGTCTCGACCCACATCAGCTACAGAGATCTAGAGTTTCTTAGGTTTGGTAGGCTATTACCGTCGGTTTGTGGAGGGGTTTTCATCTATTGCAGCCCCGACGACCAGGTTGACCCAGAAGGGTGCCCAGTTCAAGTGGTCGAACGAGTGTGAGGCGAGCTTTTAGAAGCTCAAGACAGCTTTGACTACGGCGTCGGTGTTGGTTTTGCCTACAGGTTCAGTGCCATATACAGTTTATTGTGATGCATCTCGTATTGGACTTGGTGCGGTGTTGATGTAGGATGGCAAGGTCATTGCTTATGCTTCGCATCAGTTAAAGATTCATGAGAAGAACTATCCAGTCCACGATTTGGAGTTAGCAGCCATTGTTCACGCGCTGAAGATTTGGAGGCACTATCTATATGGTGTGTCATGTGAGGTGTTCACGGATCACAAGAGTTTGCAATACTTGTTCAAGCAGAAGGAGCTAAAATTGAGGCAGAGTAGGTGGTTCGAGCTACTAAAAGACTATGATATCACCATCTTGTATCATCCGGGGAAGGACAATGTGGTGGCCGATGCTTTGAGTAGAAAGTCAGCCAGTATGGGTAGTCTTGCATATATTCCTATCGGTGAGAGGCCGCTTGCTTTGGGTGTTCAGGCTTTGGCCAATCAGTTTGTGAGGTTGGAGTCTCCGAGCCCAGCCGTGTGTTAGCTTGTACAGTCGCCTGTTCTTCATTATTGGAGCGTATTCGAGATCGGCAGTATGATGATACCCATTTGTGTGTTTTTAGGGACACAGTGCAGCACGGAGGTGCCAAGCAGGTTACAATTGGAGATGATGGAGTTTTGAGGCTGCAGGGTCGAGTTTGTGTGCCTAATGTGGATGGACTTCGAGTGTTTATTTTAAAGGAGGCCCATAGTTCCCGGTACTCCATTCATCTGGGCGCCGCTAAGATGTATCAGGATTTGCGGTAGCATTATTGGTGGAGGAGGATGAAGAAGGATATTGTTGCGTATGTGTCTCGGTGTTTCAATTGTCAGCAGGTAAAGTACGAGCATCAGAGACCTAGTGGTTTGTTTCAGAGGATTGAGCTTCTCGAGTGGATGTGGGAGCGTATCACTATGGACTTTGTTGTTGGACTCCCGCGGACTCAGAGGAAGTTCGATGCAGGGTGGGTTATTGTTGATAGGCTGACCAAGTCAGCGCATTTCATTCCTATGGCAGTCTCCTATTCTTCTGAGAGGTTAGCTGAGATCTATATCCGGGAGATTGTTCGTCTTCATGGTGTGCTCGTGTCTATCATTTCTGATCGAGGTACGCAGTTTACCTCGCGTTTCTGGAGAGAAATAAAGCGTGAGTTGGGCACACGGGTTGAGTTGAGCACAGTATTTCATCCTCAGACGGATGGACAGTTCGAGCGTACTATTTAGATTTTGGAGGATATGCTCCGAGCTTGTGTTATTGACTTTGGAAGCTCGTGGGATCAGTTTTTGCCCTTAGCGGAGTTTGCCTACAACAACAGTTACCAGTCGAGCATTCAGATGGCTCCTTTTGAGGCTTTATATGGTAGGCGGTGTCGGTCGCTGATTGGGTGGTTTGAGCCGGGAGAGGCTCGTTGTTGGGTACGAATCTAGTACAGGATGCCTTGGGCAAGGTCAGGATCATTCAGGATAAGCTTCGTATAGCTCAGTCCAGGCAAAAGAGTTATTCCGACCTTAAGGTTCGTGATATGGCATTCATGGTCGGCGAGCGAGTGTTGCTTCGGGTGTTGCCTATGAAGGGCATGATGAGATTTGGAAAGAAGGGCAAGCTTAGCCCTAGGTTCGTTGGCCTGTTTGAGATTCTTGAGAGAGTGGGAGAGGTGGCTTACAGACTTGCGTTGCTGCCGAGTTTATCAGCCGTGCATCCAGTGTTTCATGTGTCCATGCTTCGGAAGTATCACGGCGATCTATCCCACATGTTAGATTTCAGCACTGTCCAATTGGACAAGGACTTGTCCTATAAGGAAGATCCGGTAGCTATTCTAGACCGGCATGTTCGTAAGTTGCGATCGAAGAGTTTCCCTTCTGTTCGTGTTCTATAGAGAGGTCAGCCTACTGAGGCATCGACCTAGGAGTCCGAGTCCGATATCCAGAGCTGATATCCCCATCGTTTCTCCGACTCAGGTAATTCTTTTATGTGTCCGTTCGAGGATGAACGGTTGTTTTAGAGGTGGAGGATGTGATGACCCAAAAGGTCATCACTCGTTTTGAAAGTAAATTCTATGTTCCGAGGCCTTAAAACCTCCCTTTTGTTTTACCTCGATTTGCGTGCATAGTTCGAGCGTGTATCCGGAAAGTCATTATGTGAAAATCTGTGAAAATAATGAATTTTGCCTTTAAAATGAATTTGGGTTGACTTCGATCAATATTTTCGCTAAACGGACCCGGACCCGTGATTTGATGGTCCGGGAAGGTCCGTAGGAAAATATGGGACTTGGGCGTATGCCCGGAATGAAATTCCGAGGTCTCAAGCCCGAGAAATGAATTGTTAAAGAAAATTATTTTCTGGAATATATATGAGTTTTTGGAAATGAAATATCTTTGAATTTGATGGTATCAGGCCCGTATTTTGGTTCCGGAGCCCGGTACAAGTTTCAAATAATAATTTGGTTGAATCTGTAAAATTTGGTAAAGATCGGGATTGGTTTGGTATAAAACGGACTTAAAGTTGAGAAACTAGAATTTTGGGTGTTCTTGGATGATTTGATGAATTTGGGGTTCAATTCATTGTTATTGATGTTATTTTGGTGATTTGATTGCACGAGCAAGTCCGTATGATATTTTTAGGTTTTTGTGCATGTTTGGTTTGGAGCCACGAGGGCTCGGATGAGTTTTGGATAGGCCACAGAGTGAAATTTGGACTTAGGAATTGTTGGTATGTTGCAGGTCTACAGGCTTCGCACTCGCAAATCCGAGAAAGCATCGCAAACGCGATACTCGACCTGGGTTGCCTTGGTCGCAAATGCCACTTTTGTATCGCAAATGCGATATCGCATTTGCGAAAGGTCCCTCGCAAATGCGAAGGTGACCAGAATTAAACTGGGTCATAAATGCGACATTATCTTCGCAATTGCGAAGAGGACAGTTTTCTGAGGCGTTCGCGATTACGAACCCTGGTTGCAATTGCGACATCTGCAACCTGCAAATTCATAACTTAGCTGAAAATCTTTCATTTTTCAAACCCTTTTCAAAACCTAAACACCTTTGGGCGATTTTTCAAAGACAAGTACTCTTCCAAATCGCTTCTAAGTCATTTCTAACTCGTTTTCATTAATCTTTAACATCTTTTCTCATGATTTCAACTCAAAATCAAAGGTTTTCATGGGGGAATTTGGGTGTTTTGGGTAGAACTTAGGTTTTTCAAATTTTGGGGATTTGGACCTCGATTTGAGGTCCGATTTCAAAATAAATTATATATTTGGGTTCGTGGGTGAATGGGTAATCGGATTTCGGTTCGATCCTCGGGTTTTGCCCATGTGGGTCAGGGGTCGATTTTTGACTTTTTGGGGAAAAACTTTAGAAAATCTATTTTCATGCATTAGAATTGATTCATTTAGCATTTATTGATTTAGTTAAGTAACTTGTGGCTAGATACGAGCAAATTGGTGGTGGAATCAAGAGGTAATGCGATAGTTGAGGCTTGAATTGTGTTCGTGGCATCGAGGTAAGTGTTTGGTCTAACCTTAACTTGAGGGATTAGGAGTAGTATCTTATTTGCTATGTGTTAATTGTGGAGCACGACGTATAGGCAAGGTGACGAGTATCTATACGTCGGTGTCAAGCATGCCCGTGATTCTTGTATTGTAATTGTTGTGACTTCGTCGTGGTTTATTCATGCTTAATATAACGATTATCATTATTGTTCTCTTGCCGGGATTTTGTTGTTATATTATTGTTCCCTTGCCGGGATGTTGTTATAATATTGTTCCCTTGCTAGGATATTGTTGTTATATTATTCCTCCCTTGCCGGGATGTTGTTTATATATATTGCTCCCTTGCCGGGATGTTGTTGTTGCATTATTGTTCCCTTGCCGGGATGTTGTTGTTATATTGTTGTTCCCTCGCCGGGATTCTTTTATGATTGGTGTTGATTTATGAAACGGGAGCGGGTTGCACGCCTGCAATGGTAATATATGAAATGGGAGCAGGTTGCACGCCTGCAACGGTAATAAATGAAATGGGAGCGGGTTGCACGCCTGCAACGGTAACATATAAAATGGGAGCGGGTTGCCGCCTGCAATGGTAATATATGAAATGGGAGCGGGTTGCACACCTGCAACGGTAATATATGAAATGGGAGTGGGTTGCACGTCTGCAACGGTAATATATGAAATGGGAGCGGGTTGCACGCCTGCAACGAGATATATGAAATGGGAGCGGGTTGCACACCTGCAACAAGAAAGAAAAGAAAGTGAATACTGTGTTTGTTTTCCTCATTATTGTTGGCAACTAAATTATGGTTTCTTTACATTCCTCTTTGGTATTTTGTTGTTATCTGATACTCCCCGTAGCGAGTCATCCCCTCCCCATCTTTAACTGTGGATATCTGCTTTTATTTTTTGCTGTATATGGTTTAACTGCATAGGTTTATTTGGTAGTCTGGTCCTAGCCTCGTCACTACTTCGCCGAGGTTAGGCTAGGCACTTACCAGCACACGAGGTCGGCTGTGCTGATACTAGACTCTGCACTGTGTGCAGATACGGACATCGCAGCGTTTGGACCGCAGTGAGGTTGCTGCTTTCAGTCCAACAGGCGACCCGAGGTAGTCCTGCAGACGTCCGCGGGCCTTAGCGTCTCCTTCTATCTTCCTATACTGTTTCTTCTATGTATTTCTGAAAAATCTTGTATTTTTCTTTCGGACCTTTATTTGTAGTACTCTTAGACAATCTGTGAAATTGTGACACCAGTCTTGGGTAGTTTACGTATGGATTTGGTATTGGCATCTTTATTAAAATATTACATTTCAGTCTTCCGCTTATTAAATTCCGTTGTTTTTCTAATGTTGGTTATTAATCGTAAAATGATTAAAATGGGAAAAAGGAAAATAGTCCAAATGATCGGCTTGCCTAGCTTTCACTAGTAGGCGCCATCACGACTCCCGAGGGTGGGAAATGCAGGTCGTGAAAACGAGGCTACGCCACACCATACTATAAATCATTTAATAAATAATTTTTAGTTTTGTCACAAAATAATATACATTTGCTGCTGATGTAAGACCACCGATAAAGCACACACTCGTCCCAACATATGGACCAGGCAGAGAAAACATACTTTCGCAATGGATTTTGGAAAAAATAAGAATCAAAGCTTAAAGTCTCACTTACCTCGTTAACGGCAAATCCTCCAATGCAAAGTCCAAAACTCCATCCAAACAACCTCCAATGACCTCAGTCTATGCAAAAAAATTATTTAACAGCGTCAATTATACTAGTCGGATTATTGCATGATTTTGAACAAGTTATCGTCAAAGTCCACTAAAAAGTGGATTACCCGTCAACATGGTTGAACCTCAAAATAAAAATCTAAGGTTAGATTACTCATTAGCTCATGAGTCTAAATTTATAAATATTATCTCAATCCAAGTCCAGTAGGTCGCCAATTTCTTATTTTCACATTCAGAGATTTAGGTTCAAACCCGTAAAAATCTATCTTAAAATCCTCAATCTAAACTTACAAATATAAATACGACAACGAGTTAAATATTGAATTTATGAATCCAATCAATCCGTTAAAATATAATCTCATCCCAATACAAATCTCATATTTAAACTCAATCTTGATTAAGAGTAATGTCGCAAATCCAACAATATCACATTACAATGGCACTTAGTAAATAGAAATAGGAATATGAAGTTACCTTGAGTTTCATAAGAGAAATCAGATGCTCATCGGGATGGCTTTCATAATTGTAACGACCCGGCCGGTCGTTTCATGAGTTACAGCCTCGTTTTCTCCATTTCTGCTTCCTTATGTGTTGTTCAGCTGCATTGCATCATATCGTGTTGGTTGTTCTATGTTCGGAGTGGTCTTGGAGTGGAATGAGACACATAGTCTCTTATTTGGAAGCGTAAGTTTGAAAAGTCAATCAGATGTCGACTTATGTGTAGAAGGTCTCGGATGTGAATTCTGATAGTTTGGATAGCTTCGTTAGGTGATTTTGGACATAGTAGCATGTTCGGAATGTAATTTGGAGGTCCGGGGTAGATTTAGGCTTGAATTGGCGAAATTGGAAATTTGGCATTTTTCAGTCGGCAGTGGAAATCTTGATATCGGGGTCGGAATGGAATTCTGAAAATTTGAGTAGGTACGTTGTGTCATTTGTGGCATGTGTACAAAATTTCAGGTCATTCAGGTGAGGTTTGATAGGTTTTAGCATCGTTTGCGGAATTCGGAAGTTTGGAAATCCTTAGGCTTGAATCCGAGGGTGATTTGGTGTTTTGATGTTGTTTTGAGTGTTCCGAAGGTTGGAATATGTTTGAATGGTGTTATGTGACTTGTTGGCATGTTTGGTTGAGGCCCCGAGGGCCTCGGGATGGATTTGGGTGGTTGACGGAAAGTTTGGCTGTGAGTTATTGCTACTGATTTTTTTGCTGCTTCTGTCATTTCCGCACATGCGGATTGGGGACCGCAGGTGCGAGGTCGCAGACGCGGACTTTTTGGCCATAAGGAGAAGAACCTCTGATGCGGTTACTTGGACGCATCTGTGGCACCGCAGGTGCGGTTACTGGGGCGCAGATGCGGTCCTGGTCGTTTAAGTGGAACCCGTAGGTGCGGTTGGTTGGACCGCAGAAGCGGTTGCACAGGTGCAAGATTTGGACCGTAGATGCGGAACTTCTTGGCAGAAAGTATATATGTTCCCCATCGCGAATTTCAGACATTCTTCCACCATTTTTGTACGATTCTGGAGCTCCAAAACGTGATTTCAAGCGGGAATTGAGGGATTTAAGTGAGGTAAGCTACTTGGGCCTTGTATTTTGTGTTTGTGATGATTTTTCCACTAACTAATCATGAAATTAGTGGAAATTACGGGGTGAAGTTGAAGGTTTAGGGCTTGAGTTTTGGACAGTTGATTGGGGATTTGAGGGGCCATTTGAGGTCCGGTTTTGATGGTTTTGATATGTATAGACTCGGGATCGAATGGAGTTTCTAGTTTTGTAATTTTTGTGTGATTCTAAGACGTGGGCCCGGGGGTCGGGGTTGAGTCCAATTCAGGGTTTTTGGTCTAATTTGATTATTTTTCGTATGGAATTCATTCCTTTCGCGTATATTGATGATAATATACTGATTTCGGTTAGATTCGGAGCATTTCGAGGCCGAGTCGAGAGGCAAGGGCATCGCGAGTTAGAGTTTTATCTGGTTTGAGCTAAGTAATGACTGTAAATCTTGTCCTAAGGGTATGAAACCCCAGATTACACATCGTTTCACTACTTTGAGGTGACGCACACGCTACATGATGAGTGTGGGGGCGTGCACCGTTGGGGATTGTGACTTGGTCCGTCCCGTAGCAACTATTAAGTTGTATACCTGACTGGAAACTATTTGATAATTATGTATTTTAGAAAATATTAGTATGTTGTTGGCTGAACGCCATATTTGGGCCTCGTGCCAAGCTGTTTGGACCCTTAGGGCGTTTTTACTACTATTCTTCACTGTTTTGATTTAATATCTGTAATCAGTCATGCTATGTTTTACTGCTTTCATAACTCAGTCTTATTTACTCCGTTTTGAGGCACAAAATGATATTTTGGGCTGAGCACCCTGTTTTACTGTTAGCCCGAGTGGCTTGAGAGGTTTGTGACTGATTGAGGCTAAGGGCCTGTGTTGTGAGGATATCATGGGATCGTCTTGTGCGTCGCATCGTGTTGTACTAATTTGTGATATATGAGAGGCCGAGGGCCAGATTTATTATGCCACGAGATGTCTTGTTATAGCGCTTGGGTTGTAGGATTTCCTCCGGAGTCTGTACACCCCCAGTGAGCGCGGGTACCCTGAGTGAGTGATATGATGATGCATGAGGGGCTGTCCTTGATTCATCTTGTGCCCGGGGGATGATTATGAGTGATTGTGAGGTTGCCCGAGGGGCTGGTTCTGATTGATATTAGGCCCGAGGGATGGTTTATGATACACGTTTTGCCCGAAGGCCTATTTATGATTTTTATCATTTTTACTCTAAACCTCATTGAATCTGTTAGAAAGACATTTTTAAAAGGATTTTTACTGAAATTGAATTTTAACGAGATGATTTGATTTCTATACTGTTTTGGAAGCATACTGTACTTATTGTGGTGTTATGACGTGGATTTATGTGTTTTCTTACTAATCAGTCTTTATTTACTTTTATTACTTACTGAGTTGGCGTACTCACATTACTCCCTGCACCTTGTGTGCAGATCCAGGAGTCGCGGGACGTGATAGCGAGCGTTGATCCTTCATCCGTCGCGGATATCCGGAGTCGGCAAGATAGCTGCATGGCGATCGCAGCCTTTCTCTTCTCCCTCTTATCTTCCTTAGACTGTTTTAGTATTTTCGAGACTGTGATAGTCTTCGTTGTATTCAGACAGTCCTTAGTAGATGCTTGTGACTTGTGACACCCCGATATCGGGCTTATGTTATATTCTGCACTTGTTGCATGGCGATCGCAGCATTTCTCTTCTCCCTCTTATCTTCCTTAGACTGTTTTAGTATTTTCGAGACTGTGATAGTCTTCGTTGTATTCAAACAGTCCTTAGTAGATGCTTGTGACTTGTGACACCCCGATATCGGGCTTATGTTATATTCTGCACTTGTTATTTAGACTCATGTTATGGAATTATATTAGTTAATAGCTTAAAACGTCTTTTATGAAATATTGGTTTGACTTGAGATTGCATCGGCTGGCCTAGTTTCATGATAGGAGCCATCACGACCGGGTCAGTTTTAGGGTCGTGACAATAATTCTCAACATCATATTTCATCAAATACTAATTTGTTCTTCTTGGCCTTTAAAATTCCAAAATTTTCATCCAAATTAGCTTTCAAAACGCTACGGTGGTGTCTTCTCTATCAAAATATTTCCTTGATCTCGTGCTATTTCATAACACTTGGATTTCCAATAATTGTTCTTTAGTTAGTTTTCCTTTTCTATTTCTTAAATAGCTTTAGGTGAGCTAAAGCTTAATTTGCCCCTTGGTTGTTATTTTTGGCATAAGCACTTGAAGTGCTTATCAAACCCTATAGCCCATATATTTTTTGCTTTGTCGTTCTTGTGGGCTTTTGCCCAGTTTTTTTAAAGCCAATTAACAAAATAACCTTACCATAACTTCAAGGTTATTACATTCTCCCTAACTTAAAATAGCATTATTCCTTGAACGTGGTGAAAAGTCTACCTGAGATCTCCAACAATTGTAACGACCCGACCTGTCGTTTTGAGAATTAGCATCCCGTTCGGTAGCTTATGGTCTCGAGCAGCTTCATTTTGTATTATTAATTGCGTGTATGGTCGAGTTCAGATTTCAGATGATTCAAGATTGATTTGAAAGGATAATTCTTATATTAGCAGCTTAAGTGAAAAGAGTTTATCAGAGATTAACTTTTGTGTAGACGACTCCAGAATAGTATTTTGATGATTCCAATAGCTTCGTACGGTGATTTTGGACTTAGGCGTATTTTCGGATTTGGATTTGGAGGTCCATAGGTTAATTTGATGCATCTTTGCGAAAATTGGAAAGTTGAAGGTTTGGAAGGTTGAGAGGTTTGACCGAGAGTTGACTTTGTTGATATCAGGTTCGGATTTCGATTCGAGAGTTGGTACAGCTCCATTTTTTCATTCGTAACTTGCATGCTAAATTTAACGTCATTCTGGGTTGATTTGATATGATTCGATGCGAGTTGTAGAAGTGGAAAGTTCATGATTTCACTAAGTTCGATTTGAGGTGTGATTCATAGTTTTGACGTTGTTTGATATGATTTGAAGCCTCGATCAAGTCCGCGTTATGCTATGGAACATGTTGGTACGTTTCGATGGGGTCCCGGGGTCCTCGGGTGTATTTTGGGTGGGCTACGGGCCATTTCTCCATGTTTTTCGACTGCTAATTTGCTGGTGCCTGATGTCCTTATTTGCGATCGTGAAGGTTGTTTGGTGGGTGACTGTTGATATATATATATATATATATATATATATATATATATATACCTTAAAAATAGTGCATATGCACCATCACTTGGTTTATAAACGTATACAAGCACTTTTCGTAATTTTCTATAATTTTTAAAGTCTTTTAATAAATTTATTCCTGCATTTTTATCATATAAATAATTATTAGTTGCATCTCAAATAATTTTTATGATGATTTATCATTTAATTTTCATCATTTATATCCATATTAAGCATTAAATATTTTTGATGCATTTATCATAATCACATTTGCATCCTTTGGCTAAAGTTGCATATTTTACAATAATAGCCAATATATATGCATAATTACATTATTTATACGGAAAATGACTTTTTATATTTTTATAATGTTAGGTAATTACTTTAAATCATTTTCATGCACAAGTGGTATTTTTATTATTTATTAATTATTTTATAAATTATTTATTTATTGAATTGAGTATTTAAAATCTAGCCCCCTAAAAAACCCAATTCTGGACCTACACTACCCAATTACCCCAGCCCAATCGCCTGTAAATTAGCCCAAAATACCCAGCCCAAATAAATTAACCTAAGACCTATTAGCCCAATCCCCATACCTGTTTAAAACACCCGACCCAATCCCCTCTAAATCACGGCTGTTGATATCTGAAGATCAACGACTCGCATCATTCCCTCCTTTTAATTAACCTACCCGTCCCCAAATCCAACTCCCGCTGTCTCTGTATTCTCTCAAACCTCCCCCCCCCCTCCTCTCAAAACCCTAGCGCCATCACTCAAATCTCTTCGATTCCAACCCCAAAAAATGTAATCAATCTAAGATTCCTTTACCATATTAGTCCCACCTCCCTACTGGCTACCCGTTTTGGTATTACATAATGGCTTGCCTAAAATGGCAAGCAGATCTTGTAAAAATCGAACCAAAACTGGTTCAAATCATTAATCTGTTGTTTATTCCGTCTGTGTTCATAGCTTGTTCTTTGTGAGTACGAATATTTTCATGTCTCTCACGGATTCGTACTTAACCCTAAGGTTCGGGTTTTCAGATCCACTTTTAATTCGAACCAAAATTGGTTCAAACTTTAATTTAAGTGTTATTTCGTCTATATTCACTCTATTACGCATAAATCTGCCTATTTCTATTAATTTCTTTTACTTACCCTAAATTAGGGTATCAGACCCTAAATTTTGACCAGATCTGGTTCGATTATGTTTTATTTCGAATGATTTCTTTATCACTTATGTGTGATTGTGTTCATCTTGATTGTTCATCTCTTGCCCCTTTCTGTCGATATTGCTGACCTTGCCTGTTTTGCTACGTCTGTTTGATCTTCTCTATTTATATGTTGAAGTATAGAATCATGACTCCTTATTGATTGATTCTGATTTCCTTAATTGCTGGTTTGATTGAAAGATTTTCTTTTAAAAACCCTAAAGTTCTACTTCGTCTATTTAAATTGACTGATTTCATTACCTTATTTGCTGTGGTACTTTATTCTAACTAAATCATTCCCTTAATTGAAGTTTTCTGAATTTAGTCCTAATTGACTACCCTATGCTTACCGAACTTTGATTCTTTCCTTATTAGTCATGTACTGATTTTCTCTTGCCTTATATGCTACTGGTTCTTACCGCTTGAATTAGTTCCCGTAATTAAGGGAGTACTTACCTTGATATTCTGATTGATTGATTCTGAGTTCCTCAATTATTATGCTACTATAATTTTTACCTTATTTACTGCCTGTTTTCAAACTATAAATACTCTAGTCTTTCATTAGCAGAAAGACGAACACTGGGGTTCAAAGACTATCTTACTTTAAAAATCTCTGCTCTCTCTCTCTTGTGCTATCTGCTATTGTTAGCCGGCTGCAAAACAAGGCTAACCATTTGTGCTCTCTTGTTCTTTTCATTCTGCTTACTCTCCTCTGCACTGGTATGTCCTAGTTTCAATTCAAAGTTCCAACAACAAAATGATTCTCTTATTGTTTCCGTTCTTCTTGTTTCTGGTTTGCTTCTATTTGTGGTTCTGTTGTGAAACTTGTAGTTAAAAACATATTACTAGCATGTTATTATGTCTTCCCCTTCCTTTAGATTAGTATATTCTCTTTATGTGTGTTTCTGAGCATGTCTTGCCAATTGTCTCTCACTTGTTGTATGCTTACCATACTACATCCCATGAATCCCAAATCCCTATCACCGCTCTATGTGGTTGTGTTCATCATATCTGGTTTTGTGACTATGCCAGTGTCAGCTGTTTCTGAGCATGTCTAAACCAGTCCTAGACCCTGGCTGGGTTCTGTGTTTGCAGTCAAATGTTCCATGTGCCCCAAACCTCCTTGCCCCTATGTGATTACTGAATTCACTTGGTTCTGTGAACTAGCCGTGTTTGGACTGTGTTATCTATTCCAATCTCTTTTTCTCAAACCATCTATGTTGCTTTACTGAATTACTTTCAAAAAAGGCTTTTGTTAAATACAGTTTCTTACCAAGACCTTTTCAACTTGTGTCCACCACTTCTCACTCTACTCTTAGTCAATAAGTTCTGCCCCCTCTAGTATGTGTATTGCCTTGGGATCCTTTGAGAACCCTCTGAACTCTGGCATACTGAGGCTGGCCTTTCCACACTACACTTGTTCAATTCTGGGTTGCTAAGTCTAGGTGTAAGCACTGCCCGGGATCCTTGAGATCCTTAGGGAACTTTGATGCACCTAGACTCTGATTTGTCTATGGAACTGAGGCATATGAGACCATTGGAGGCTTTGGGAAACCTGGGCCTAATTGAAGGCTCCCTATAGAATAGCTGCTTGATTTTCTATTTTATTTATGTAATTCATTGGCCTGTAATAATTTGTAAATAGATATTGGGGTATTTAGTGAAAAGGGGTGGGGAGATACATATTTTCTAGGGTAATACGGGTAGAAATCCTGCTCTTAGGACTTTACTTTTTCAAGCCTGTTTATTCTAAATAGAAAACATGCTCTTAGGACTTTGCTTTTTCAAGTCTGTTTGTTCTAAATAGAAAACATGCCCTTAGGACTTTACTCTTTGAATCTGATTGCCTTGCCAAATACAAATCATGCCCATAGGACTTCACCTTTAAGTTTGTTTACTCGTCAAGTAGAAACCATGTCTATAAGGTTTTACATTCTGTCATGTTTTAGAAACCATGCATATAGGTTCCAAGAAATCATGTCTTAAAATCAGTTTAATAATAGATACTATGCCTATAGGACTTAATTCAGATATAGTTATAATGAGTACTTCTGTATGTTGCCACATTTGCAAATCGACTAAAATCAGTAATACGCCTAGATATCATGCCTATAGGGAGTCCTACTCGCAATTCTGTCTGTTAATCTAATTTAGTCTAATGAGCTCCTTTAATCACGCCTAGTTCATTCCTGAATTGGTCTTATTGTATTAAGCAAGTTCTGAAACAAGTTCTTTCAAACTGCCTCATCTCATTAGATATTATTCCTATAAGTATTAAAGGAGCCTATTTCAAAATCTGTTCATTTCTGCATTAATAGATATCAATATCCTGCATATAGGCATGCCTCTAGGGTGCTTTCAAAATTGCATTCTCTGAAACTGTCTCTGTCGCTTAATGCTTTCTGATCATAACAGCCTTTAAAAGGAGTCCTTAGGCAACTGCTAGGGTATAATTTCTGAGTCTAAAAAAGGGATTTGATTGTTTCTGCATATTCACTTAGATATCCTGCTTTAGGACATTGTTTAATAAAAGACCTTAACTGTGCTTGAGTCGTGCTGCTTATATATTTGTTTTAGGAGGAAACTCTGAGCCTCTTAATTGCTCCCATTATGTGTGAAAGTCCCAAAAATGCTTTTGACTGTCGCCTTAGAATTTTTGCCTTTTAAAAACCTTAGGGGGTATGTCTAGAACCACCTATAGGTAGAGGTCCTAACTCCCTCCAGGACCATTAAGAAGGGACGGGTAGCAGCATGCAATAAGAATCATTGACCAAACACCCACTTTGCATGACCAATAAGGGGGCGGGAAGGGTAGACATGGATATGATGACCGGTGCACTAATGCCACGCGTAGCCCCTTTCCAAGGAGTGATTACCAGGCGTTGTACTGATGTGATCCTATAGACTAACCAACCTAGGACCCTCCTCTCCCCAAATCCTCTTTACTTGAAGCTTTATTTTCCTTTTATACATACAAACTGTTTAAATTCTTATTTGAGTTATTCAATGCCCAACATGCTCTACTTGCAATTATCTGCTTCAATTGTTTATTTTATTTTTGGACTAATTCGTAAGTACATGTTCGGCAGGGACCCACAGTTGTGGACCAAGAGGGGTGCCTAACACCTTCCCCTCGAGGTTAATTCGAGCCCTTACCCTAATCTCTTGTAATGCAGACCAACCCAAGAGTTAATCGCTCCAGGTGCCCTAACGCACCATAATCCGTTAGGTGGCGACTCTTCAAATACCCAATTCCCAAAAGGAAATGAGTCATTACACCCCATGAATGTCGAAACCCGGACCCCCTCCCCATCAAAAAAGGGAGGGAAAACAGGGGGCGCGATAACATGGCGACTCTGCTGGGGATATTTTTAGGCTCTTACCATAACGAACTCGTCTTTTACAAATTAGTCCAAGCATGTTTATCCCGTACCCTTCTCCCTTTTAACTGTCTATTTATTCAAGCATTTACGATTTCTTTATTGCCCTGAAACTAATTTGTCTCCTTATTTCCTTTTTCCTGTAACCGTCTTTCAATTATTTAAATACTGTATTTTTTTTTCCTACGTGAAAATACTTGACTACATGTTATTAATTGCTTCATAAATCATGCTCCGCATCATATTCCACTCGTGCGTCTCAAATCCTATAGCAACGCTTTAATGAGTGGTTGCGCTCTTCCTATTTACTATCCTTAAATACGGAAAGGCTTATTTGCGGTAAAACCAGTCGATCAGCAGTGCAGTCGATGGTTTCGTGCCTTCCCCCTCGAGTTGTCCGCTCAAGGGTACCAGTCTAAAACCCCATAGAAACCTTACTCTGGTCAAAATTGTGCATGCATCATGGTCAAACCTAGCCGGATCAGTTATGTTGTCCGCATAATAATCCTTTAAGATAAGCCTTATCCAAAGTCCATCGGGTTTTCCATAATCCCAACAGACTGAAACACGTTTTGTTCATTAATTTGGAGAACTAAATGCCGATATGCTGATCATAAATGTATAAATAGTCGAGTCTGGTGGGGGTAAGATCTAACTTTTTGTTTTGTAGCAAATGAAGCACGTGGTCCCCAACTTCGGTATGGATAACATACCCCACTCTTGTAGACTAGTGGTGGAATCTTCCATCGAATGAACAAACCAATGAATGGAAAGAAAGGGCCGTCAAGACTAGCGAAAAGCTGGAATATGTGGAATAGAGTCTGCTGGAATTTGAAGGAAAAGTGAGGAAGAGAGTCACCGACTGCCAAAACGCTGAGGGAAACGAAAGAGGACATTTGGCAAAGGCATTCTTACAGATGAACTTACGCGAATTGGGGGATTTGATCAATGAGAGCATTCAGCCTGAAGAAAGTCCTTCCGAGACCAAATAGATTAGGTTTACTTGCTTTTCAAATGTAATAAGGCCAAGTGCCAGTAGTAATTTATCTTTTTCTATTATCTTAGTATTGTTTCGGGATTCATCTATTTTTATATAATGAAATGAAGCATTTATTGGCATTAAAAGTTATCCAAATCTACTTGTCGCTAGGCCTACCTCGGGCACAACGAGGCTCCCAAATTAAGATGCGAATTCACATTTCTGCAATATATGTTTAAATACTGCAAACATTTTAGAATCCTCACTAACTTGTTACCTTTTTGTTTTTCCTTATTTTTTGATTATTGCCATCCCCTGAGGTTGGTTCACTCATACTGGCATCATCAGCATACCTAAAGGTCTTCCACCTCCTCTTCATCCAAGTGATCCTAAAAGCAAAGGAAATGTCAGAATAAATTATACGATAAAGTTCAATAATTGAGGAGGAGGAGGAAGAAGGCCTCACCATTCAAACTGTGGCGAAGGGAGTTGTTCTCAGAAACTGGACTGTCACACCATCCCGAGCCCGCCGAGTCCCTGGGTAGCTTGGCAGAATTTATGGTCGTTCTAGGCATTAAAAATTTCCAGCAATTCTATTTTAAAATTTCTTCGTTTCAAAATAAATGCTCGATCCACCGAGCCAAGCTTTGTTTGAACAATTTTCTCAGTTTTAATCAAATGCATTTGTCCTTTATCATTATTCATTATTATTTTTTACTTTTCCCTTCTACAGTGTTATTATTACTTTTCCTGATGAACCAGTGACTGTGACATGTAATGAGGCAACGCAACATGAGAATAATGACTCGGAGGAAGAAGATGAGATACCCGAGGAAATTGTCAGAGAAGTTGAGAATTTTGAGAAGAAGCCTAAGTCCAACTTGGACGAAACAGAAGCAGTAAATTTGGGAGACGCCGAGACCATCAAAGTGACCCGCATCAGCATTCACTTGTCGCCAACAGAGAAGGAAGAATACATCCATTTTCTAAAGGAATATGAGGACATCTTCGCATGGTCGTATGACGATATAACCAGTTTGAGCACATCTATAGTGGCTCACAAGTTACCTACTAACCCGATGTGTCCGCCAGTCAAACAGAAACTCAGAAAATTCAAACCAGACATGAGTTTGAAAATTAAGGAGGAAGTTACCAAGAAGATCAAAGCCAAAGTTCTCAGGGTATTTGAGTACCCAACCTGGTTAGCTGACATTGTGCCAGTTCCGAAGAAAGACGGGAAGGTCCGAGTATGTGTTGATTATCGGGATGTAAACAGAGCAAGTCCCAAAGAAGACTTCCCACTGCCAAATATACATATCCTAATCGATAACTGCGCCAAGTATGAATCCTTTGTAGATTGCTTCGCAGGTTATCACCAAATCTGGATGGATGAAGGAGATGCCGAGAAGACAGCTTTTATTACGCCTTGGGGTGTATACTGTTACAAGATGATGCCATTCGGTCTAAAGAATGCTGGGGCTACTTACATGAGGGCCATGACAACCATCTTCCATGATATGATACACAAGGAAATAGAGGTATATGTGGACGACGTCATTATCAAATCCAAGAGGGCCGCAGATCACATAGCAGACTTGAGGAAATTTTTCGACAGGCGCAGGAGTTACAATTTGAAGTTGAACCTCGCAAAGTGTGCATTCGGGGTTCCTGTAGGAAGGTTATTGGGATTCATTGTCAGTCGCTGAGGGATCGAGATAGATCCGACTAAAGTCAAAGCTATTCAGGAGTTACCACCACCTAAAAGCAAAAATGATGTGACGAGCTTCCTGGGACGGCTCAACTACATCAGTCGATTCATAGCACAGTCCACAGTAATATGTGAACCCATCTTCCAGATGCTGAGGAAGGATGCCGAGACAAGTTCGACCGAGGATTGTCAGAAAGCTTTTGACAAAATCAAGGAATACCTATCCACTTCGCCAGTTCTGGTCCCGCCAGAACCAGGACGACCTTTGCTACTTTATCTATCTGTGTTAGATGGAGCCTTCGGATATGTTTTAGGACAACAAGATGAGACAGGAAGAAAGGAGCAAGCCATATATTACCTGATTAAGAAATTCACACCTTATGAAGCACGGTATTCTCTGCTTGAATGCACTTGCTGCGCTCTGACCTGGACAACCCAGAAATTGAGGCATTATTTCTGTGCCTACACTACTACCTCATATCCAGAATGGATCCCCTGAAGTACATATTTCAGAAGCCCATGCCTACTGGGAAGTTAGCTAAGTGGCAGATACTACTGAGTGAGTTCGACATCGTCTATGTAACTCAAAGGTGGTCAAGGGACAAGCATTGGTAGATCACCTTGCTGAAAATCCGGTGGGAGGAGAATATGAACCTTTGAAAACATATTTTCCCGAGGAAGAAGTGTCATTTGTAGGGGAAGATATTACCGAAGCATATGACAATTAAAGGATGTTCTTTGATGGAACCACAAATTTCAGACGAGTGGGCATTGGAGCAGTTTTGGTATCAGAAACGGGCCAACACTATCTGGTATCTGTTAAACTCAAATTCCCCTGAAGGAACAACATGGCGGAATATGAAGCCTGCATACTAGGGCTCAATATGGCAGTAGACGTGAACATTCAGGAGTTGCTGGTGATTGGTGACTCAGATTTGCTTGTGCACCAGGTACAAGGAGAGTGGGCCACCAAGAAGTCCAAGATATTGCCATATCTGCACCATGTGCAGGAATTGAAAATGAGGTTCACAAAGATAGAATTCCGACACGTGCCCAGAATTCAGAATGAGTTTGCCGATGCATTAGCCACTCTGTCATCCATGATACAACATCCAGATAAGAACTACATTGATCCCATTTCGGTGAGGATCCATAATCAGCTAGCTTACGGTGCTCATGTCGGGGAAGACGCCGATGGAAAGCCTTGGTTCCATGACATCAGAGAATACTTATATAAGGGAGAATACCTGGAGCATGCAAATCACATTCAGAAACGCACACTCCGCAGATTGTCAAATCACTTCTTCCACAGCGGAGGGAACTTGTATAGAAGAAATCCTGATTTGGGGTACTGTATCGATGCGAAGGAAGCTTCTAAGCTACTTGAGGATGTGCATGCTGGGACCTGCGGTCCGTACATGAATGGTTTTGTTATGGCCAAGAAAATACTCAGGGCAGGTTACTTTTGGATGACCATGGAGACGGGTTGTGTTCAGTATGTCCGCAAATGCTTTTAATGCCAAGTGCATGTTGATATGATAAAAGTTCCGCCAAACGAGCTCAATGCAACAAGCTCACCTTGGCCATTCGCCGCCTGGGGAATGGATGTTATCGGTCCGATGGATCCCACTGCTTCGAACGGACAGTGGTTTATTCTGGTAGCGATTGATTACTTCACAAAATGGGTAGAAGTTGCATCTTACAAAGCTGTAACCAAGAAAGTCATCACAGATTTTTCAAGGATCGTATTGTTTGCTGATTCGGAGTTCCTGAGTCCATTATTACTGACAATGCCGCCAACCTCAACAGTGATCCGATTAAAGCTATATGTGAAACTTTCAAAATCAAGCACAACAATTACACCGCCTACAGACCTCAGATGAATGGAGCCGTGGAAGCCGCCAACAAAAACATTAAGAATATACTAAGGAAAATGGTGGAGATTCACAAGTAGTGGCATGAGAAGTTTCCCTTTGCTCTGTTAGGGTACCGCACCACAGTTCGCACGTCAACTGGGGCAACCCCCTACATGTTGGTTTATGGTACCGAGGCTGTCATCCCAGCCGAGGTGGAGATTCCTTCTTTAAGAGTCATACAGGAAGCTGAACTCAGCTATGCAGAATGGATAAGAATTTTCTATGAACAATTAGCCCTTATCGATGGAAAGAGGATGAACACAGTATGCCACGACCAACTCTATCAGAACAGAATGTCTAGAGCTTTCAACAAAAGGGTCAAACCAAGACTATTCGCACCAGGGCAGCTGGTATTGAAGAAAATCTTCCCGCATCAAGATGAGGCCAAAGGGAAATTCTCTCCCAACTGGCAAGGTCCGTACATGGTTCACAAGGTCTTGACAGGAGGAGCACTCGTACTTGCAGAGATGGATGGAGAAATATGGCCAAAACCAATCAATTCAGACCCAGTCAAGAGATACTATGCTTAGATACTTTGCATTTCCTCATTTGATATAATTGAACTACGCTTGACCTGATTACCGTTTGAGAGGGGATACGTAGGCAGCCTTATGGATTTGGTCATATCATAATAAAATTTTCATTCCCCACCCCCCCCCCAAATCAGAAATTGGGGCAGTGTGAGCATGTGATTTTTGCCTCGCATGAATTACTCCTACAGATTTCTTAGATTTAGGATTTTTTGCCTTTTAATTTGTAGGAATTAATTGCATAATTTTCATGTTTATTTGCAGTTTTAATTTAACACAAATTCATAAAAAAAAATATAAAATTACGCATTGCATTTGCATTTAGGAATTAGGGTTTTACAAAAATACAAAAATCACAAAAAATTGATTTATTTGCTTTGTTTAACTTTAGTTTTGAATTTTGTTCAGTTTTCATTTAAATTGGTATTTAATTAATTTGTGTTGATTATTAATTAGAACTTAATATAGTTGTGTAGGTTAATTTAGTTTTAGAGTTAATTTAGATCTTAGTTTTAATTTGAAGGAAAAAGAAAAGAAAATGGAAAGAAAAATAGATTCCTTAATAAAAGACCTGAACTTGGGCCAAATCCACCTCAAACCCCCTTTAAATCAATCCAGGCCCCAAGCTAAAGCCCCAAATTCGGCCAAAATGGCCCAAATCCATACCCCTACCCGATCCAAACGATCATGCCCTTGAGACTAATAAAACGACGTAGTATAGGAGGGATACTACGTCGTTTTGAATTAGTGCCAAATCAATCCAAGCCATCCATCCACCCCAATCCGACGGCCCATAATTCTCCTTGATTTTGAATAAAACTGTCTGAAATGTGTGAAAATCCTAGAGACCAAAAATCTCCTCCTCGTACCTTGTTCGACACCACCGCGTCTCCACCGACCCCCACCGTAAACCGCCGGCCGGAAATCGCCTCCGCCGGCGGCGATTTCCAAAACAACCCCCAAATCCACACCACACCTTCCTCTCCATCTCCCCATCCCATATCCACCATTATTTTCCCTCAAGTCTCAACCAAACACCCTAAATCCGCAAAACCCTAGTCACCGTCGGCGAACGCCGGTCATCCCAATGGCCACCAGAAAAACACCATAGATGCTCCTTCTTCTCCTCTTCCCAACCTCTACGATGGTTTTCTTCGAATCATAGCCGATTTCGTCGAATAGTCCATCAAAGATTTTCCGGCCAAATCACAAGTTGGCCCCAAAATCATACCAGGCAACCGTCTTCCTCTCCTCATCGCTGTTTCACGTCTAGAGTCCCTCGAATCCAAGCAGAAGGCCCTGAATTGTGGATTTAGATTCTTTTGGAATTGAACCTGCTTTAAGGAGATTTTTTCAAGGTCGAGTGCTTTTGCAGTAAGTGTTTCGCACCTCTACGATTCTCTTAGTTAATTCCTCTGTTGTTTCCTTTCCATCTGTCTTAATCGGTGAAGTCGCTTTACATTTTAGGTTTTGTTTAATTCAATTCATGTGTAGTTCAATTTTCAGATTGTTAGTTTAATTTCGATATAGTTTCGTCTTGTTAGTGTTAGCAAATTCTGGGTCGAGGTCTTTTCTTCTTAAAATTCCGGGATTCAATATAGTTTCTTCTTGTTAATGTTTCCAGCCCGCCTTGAAATTATTTGAATTCGTGATTCTGTTTAGTTGAGTTTCAGCTCTCATTTGCAATTCAACTAGATTTTAAGGATTGGATATAGCTGAGTGATCTTTTGTTAATTAACTGCAGTTGAATTCGAGTTAGGGTCAGTTAGCCACCAGTCTGTAATTTTCAGACTAGTGGAAGGTTAATTTAGGCATAGAAAAGGGTAGTTTTATTAGAAATAGTAATTTTAAAGCAGAGAAGGGGTAATATAGGAATTGTAATGGGTATAGGACTTTCTAGAATAGACTTTAGTATAGTCTTCAATAAAATAGGTGTTGTTACTTGGGTAACAAGTCATAAATTGAAGGACTAACTAGCTAAAAAGAGAAGTTAAAAAGGACTAAAAGGTTAAAAATAAAGTCTGAAGTTGCCCTAGTAACTTGCCTATAAAGGCATTGTTACTTGGAGTACAAGTGAGATTTTTCGGGGGGGGGGGGGGGGGAGGCATTGAAAAACTCTAGAAATTTGGGGCAGCTGAACTCTGAAATTTACTACTCCATTGATTCTTTTGGTTGAATTAGAGATTTCCAAGTCTTGAATCACAATTCCAGCTCACATAAGTGTGAATATGAACTAGCTTTCCTTGTGTTTTCAGTGGTTAGAATTGCAGAGAATTTTAGAGTATCATTTTGAAGTTAACTGGGCTATTCAAATTGATTTCTGGGTCTTGTAACTGGTTTTGGTGGCTGTGACTTCGATTTGAAACTGTTGTTACTTTGTTGCTTAACACTGCTCACTTCCTCTCGCTGCTGCTGACTCCTGCTCCTCTTACTTTCTTCCATTTCCAGGTACACTTCGATGTAGCTTGCAAGTTTGGAAATGAAATAAAAGTGATGCTTGATTTCTCTGTTGATTCTTCTTTCAACGAGTCATTGTGTTACATAGCTTCATGAGTTATTTAAATTTTCATCGTAATTTGTTATGGACTGTACTGGACTTTTTGAACTGTTTAGGCGTGTTATGAGTACTCTATCTAGTGTAATTGTAGTACAACTTAATTTCGTTTTAAAACTTGCTATCATGTCTAGTATGAATGTTGAATTAGAATTATGTTAGATTCATGTACAGTGAAAGCTGCAGGTATATTAGGATTTTGAACTATAAGCGCTGTGCTAAAAAATAAACTCTAGAGTACATGTGTGTTCCATTAGAATCTGCATAATCTAGATGCAAACATGAAATTTTGATTTACAATCGGCGCGTGTATTGAAGCATCTCTTGTTTGTTTTGATACATATACAATCTAGTAGGTATACTTTATTTGGTTTGGTTGTTCCAGTAGATCACGAATAGTCAAATGGCTGTCATAGCATAATTGTTTACACGTTCCGGTGGTTTTGAACCATTCAGTTGCTGTGCTTGTCAAAAATTGTTAGGATTAAATGGTTTCAACTTCTGAAAACAGTTGCCTATGGCGTCGGCTTAGAACTCAGAAAAACAGATACCAAAAATTCAATTGAATTGTCCATATAAATGAGTTTGGGCCTGCTAAGGGCCCAGATAATAATCAGCTGTATAGTTGAAGCCTTGCACACAAACGGCTGCATACTGGGCCCAACTGCATTAATAATAGGCCCAGTTATATGACAAGTTATGAGACCCTTGATTCTATATCTTTTCCGTCTGGGCCTTGGCAAAAAGAGCCATGGTCGGTTAGCTCTTCACGAAATCCTATCAAGATTCCTCATTCTTGGGTCATTGTTTGAGAGCCTGAAATCATTTTACAATTACATTTTGATTAAGTAAAGCAATTTCGGGCCTTCCAAGTTGGGTAGCGAATTTAAATTAAGAGGTTTACCTCTTGTTTAAGTTCGGACTTGAACTGGAGGCCCGAATTTTGTAGTATTAAGTAACTAGGCCCTTTTCGAGACAACGCTGTAGTAGAGAAATCATAGTTTGCTTTAGGTTGGCCCTTAAAATAAAATGAGGTGCCGCGCCAAATAAAATTCAATAAATTGCGTGGCCCTCTTTAAATGTGTATACCAAAAATACTTAGAACTCGAGGCGTGTCATTTAGCAAATTTCCATGGCCCTCGCAAAGTTAACAACGCTAGCCACTTTAGGCACGCTTATTAATAATTTTACTTTCCTAAACTCGGGTGTGCATTTCATGCAACCCAAATCCAAATCCCAAAACGTTGAATAAGAGGTGTTTAGGATCCGGGTGCATTTCATGTGACGCGATCCCAAAACACGCTCTTAAACGGCGTTCACTTTCGTAAAGAACAAAAATAAACTAAAAGCGGTAAATAATCTTAAAATTGCACTATAGGTTTAAATATGTATAAAAATCAGATTTTAGCCATTTACGATAATTTAAGCGACCGTGCTAGAACCACGGGATCTGGGGGTGCCTAACACCTTCCCTCGGGTCAACAGAATTCCTTACACAGAATCTCTGGTTCGCAGACTCCAATTGGGAAGTCGAAAGTTTCCTCGATTTGGGATTTAAATTAAATCGGTGACTTGGGACACCAAAAGCCAATCCTTTCCCAAGTGGCGACTCTAAGAATAAATAAATAAATAATTCCAATTCGAATAATGTCACTTTAAATGGAAAAACTCCCTTATACATTATCCTTCGGGGTAGGTGTGTAAATAGGAGGTGTGACAGGCAGAATTTTGAGGAGGGTCCTCAAAATTCCGGAGAAAGTCAAGCCAGTGCCGTCACATGCCAGGAAGTCAATAATCAGTCAAGAACTGGGGTAGAATTTCGAGAAGGATTCTCAAAATTTCGAAGAAGATTCAGCAGGGTCCGCCATCCGCAAACAGTTAAAAATCATCTACCAAACTGGGGCAGAATTTTGAGGAGGACCCTCTAAATTCCAACATAAGAGAGCTGCAATGCCTTTGAAATGTGTCACAGTCGCTAGTTCATCAAAAATTACTTGATATATCAATACGCTTCCAAAACGACTCTATTTTATCAATGATTGCATATTTTTTGAAAATCCTATTTTCATAAAAGTCAGGTGCTACCTAGGGGAACTCGAAAGGGGCTTCCAGAGTGGAGCAGAGCAAGGCTGACAGACAAAGCAAGAACCAACCTCCCCTCATAGAACTTTTGATTTTTCTTTGAACGCAGGCACATTTGACGTAACGGTAGCATTTGCGGAACATGTATACACAAAGCAAATTCACCATCCATCTGGCCATCAGACACTGGATATATCCTAGCTAATACATACTCTACCCTTATCTGCTATTCTCCCTTTGCATGAGTCTAATCTCTGACTCCATACTTGCATGAGTCTAATCACTGACTCCATACTTGCATGAGTCTAATCTCTGACTCCACATTTGCATGAGTCTAATCTCTGACTCCACATTTGCATGAGACTAAGCTCTGTCTCCAATCTTGCATGAGTCTAAGCCCTGACTCCATCCTTGCATGAGGTTAAGCTCTACCTACATATCTACATAAGGCTAAGCACTTCCTTCTCTCTGCATGAGACTAAGCCCTGTCTCCCACCTTGCATGAGTCTAATCCCTAACTCCATATCTGCATAAGGCTAAGCACTGCCTTCTCTTTGCATGAGTCTAAGCCCTGACTCCATACTTGCATGAGTCTAATCCTTGACTCCATATTTGCATGAGGCTAATCCTTGCCTCCACATTTGCATGAGCCTAGTCCTTGGCTCCATAATTGCACAATGCTAATCTTTGCCTCCCTATTTGCATAAGGCTAATCCTTGCCTCCCCACTTGCACGGGACTAAGCACTGTCCCTCTTTGCACAGATATTGCTCTACTTCTACTACTATCTACTTGTTTTTCAATCGGACTAAGCTCTGCCCTCCATTTCACAAGACTAAGCCATGTCTTGTTACATCATACTATTGCGCATCATGGGCTAAAATATTGCCAATCTATCCAAAGGCGTCATAGTCTAAAGGCATCATCCTCATAGCCAGAAGACACCATGCAATGGCCCGAGGATCTCTCGAACTTGCATATCATTATTCAAAGGCGTCATGGTTCGGAGGCACCGTTTTCATGGCCGAGAACACCATTTCATGGCCTGCGAATCCCTCACTAAACAATTTATGGCCCAGGATGTCATGGTCCGAGGACGTCATCTTTAACCGTGCAAAGACAACCTTCATGGGCCAAAGGGAATTTGCATCATGTTTAAATTTCGCAAATACGTTTGTAGCATCTTTCATCTGCAGGTAACCAGTAAGCAACCGCTATCCTAGCAGGAGCAATCTCGCTCTAATTCCCTCCAACCGTCCCGAGCCTTAACCGCTCACCGTAGCCGCTTCCGCATCTCGTGTCCGTTCTTGCAATAATTTTATCGGCATACTCCGCGGGTGAATCTATAACTACACATGGCCTGATTCCTGTAAGACCAGGGATATATAGGCAACTCGAAAATCGGAATTTGGCCTCCGTCTTTCAAAACCTCCCATCCGGTCAAAATTGGCCATTATTTCTTATCCGAAAGTTCTTTCATCCTTTCCGAGTAAAGAGGGGCAACTGTTGATACCCAATTTTTCCCTATATATTTTAAATATGCATAAATACCTTCAAAATAGCATATATATGCATATATAAGCATGCATAAGGTTTTATAATTTTTCCCATGATTTTAAGGATTTAAATTGATTTATTTTCTCCCCTTTTATTCCTAAAATCCCAATAATTATTTCCCAAATTATTTTTATGATGATTTATTCATTTAATTTCAATACTTATACCAAAATATAATTAATATAATTTTTATGCATTTTTTGTAATTATATTTGGTATTTTTCAAGCTAAATTGCATATAATTGCAATGTTAGCCAATTTTAATGTATAATTATATTTTATACGTGTAAAATTGGCCCCTATATTTTAAAATGATAATTATATATTTTAAATCGCTTTGGTATAGAAAAATTATTTTCAAAAACTATTTTATTATTTATTAAAATTAAAAATGGGAAAATAGGCTATTTAAATCATAGCCAGTTTTGGCTTTCAATTTTAGCCTAATTGAACCCAATCCCAGCCCAATCTCCTATTAAATAACCCGACCCAGGCCCCAAACACTTCCTACCTGACACAAAACCCATCAGATCCTGGCCGTTCATCTAAAAGATCAACGACCCTCATTTGTTCTTTCCTTTTTAATTCATACAACCCCCCCTCAACCCTAAATCATTTCCAAACCCCCGCCGCCTTTGAATTCTCTGGTCTTCTCTCTTCTCTCAACCTAACCCTAGCCTTCTTCAACCACCGCCTCCCTCTCCGGCGACCCCCTTTCAACCCCAAGCCTCCAATGGTTTCCCCCTCGCCCTGCTCATCATCTCTGAGGCCTTCAAGGGACCTGGCCATGCCGACATATGTCTTGGGTTGCTGTTTTAGTTGTTCATGGCTTCTCCGGTGTGATTTTGGGCAAAATCACACCATATTTGTTACGATCTTTGAAGTTTATAGCAGGTTCTTCCGTTTCTATCTGGGTTTCCTTTGAAACCCTAACTTTTATTTGAATCTCTTAGATCTGTGCTATTTTTAACGATTCAAGTCTGTTTCTTTCTATGTTCTACACTGTTCTCAGACCTCTCTTTAAAAAGTCTTTAACTTTAAGCCGTTTCTACTTTCTTTAAAGTTAGGGTTTCTTGGAGTTTCTTCTACACTTGTTTAAATTGATTTTTCTTGATGTTTAAACCTCTTTCCTTGCTTATCTCGACTGAATCCATGTTCTTACTGCTCTTTAACTCGCCTATGTTAAAAAGCCCTAATTTTTAAGATCTTCTTTGTCTTCGTTCTGCGTGTTAGCCTGACTACTTGATTCTTGCTAAGCTTCTGTGGTTACCATGCATCGAATGTGTTTTACTGAGTCCTTAGCCTACTTATATCACTTCTGTGTGATTGTGTTCATCTTGTTTTTTCATCTCTTGCCCTTTTCTGTCGATATTACTGACCTTGCTTGTTTTCTACGTCTGTTTGATCTTCTTTATTTATATGTTGAAGTATAGAATCATGACTCCTTATTGATTGATTTGATTTCCTTAATTGATGGTTTGATTGAAAGATTTTCTTTTAAAAACCCTAAAGTTTACCTCGTCCGTTTAAATTGACTGATTTCATTACCTTATTTGCTGTGGTACTTTATTCTAACTAAATCATTCCCTTAATTGAAGTTTTCTGAATTTAGTCCTAATTGACTACCCTATGCTTACCGAACTTTGATTCTTTCCTAATTAGTCATGTACCGATTTTTTCGTGCCTTATATGCTACTGGCCGTATGAATTAGTTCCCTTAATTAAGGGAGTACTTGCCTTGATTTTTCTGATTGATTGATTCTGATTCCTCAATTATTATGCTACTATGATTTTTACCTTATTTACTACCTGTTTTCAAACTGTAAATACTCTAGTCTTTCATTAGCACAGAGACGAACACTGGGGTTCAAAGACTATCTCTCATACTTAAAAAATCTCTGCTCTCTCTCTTGTTCTATCTGCTATTGTTAGCCGGCTGCAAGCCAAGGCTAACCATTTGTGCTCTCTTTTTCTTTTCATTCTGCTTACTCTCCTCTTCACTGGTATGTCCTAGTTTCAATTCAAAGTTCCAACAACAACATTGTTGCGCCCCCTTTTTTTCCCCCTCTCGCGGGGAGAAGTCCGGGTTTTGACATTCACGGGGTGTAATGACTCATTTCCTTTTGGGAATTCGGTATTTGAAGAGTCGCCACCTAACGGATTAAGGTGCGTTAGGGCACCTAGAGTAATTAACTTATGGGTTGGTTTGCATTACCAGAGATTACGGTAAGGGCTCGAAATAACCTCGAGGGGAAGGTGTTAGGCACCCCTCTTGGTCCACAACTGTGGGTCCCGGCCGAACTTACATTCACAAATCAGCCCACTACAAGTAGATAGTTGAGTCAAATAGGTCGCAAGTAAAGCACGTTAGAGTAACTCAAGTAGTAAGATAAAGTTTTGAACAAGTTGAAAAACAAAGTTTTAAAGAAAGGTTTTGGTAAAGAGGGGTCCTAGGTTGATTATCCTATAGGATCACATCAGTACAATGCCCGGTAATCACTCCTTTGAAAAGGGGCTACGTGTGGCATTAGTGCACCGGTCATCATATCTATATCTACCCTTCCCATCCCCTTGGTGGTCATGCAAAGCGAGTGTTGGTCAGTGATCTCTATTGCGTGCTTCTACCCGTCCCTTCTTAATGGTCTTGGAGGGAGTTAGGAGCTCTACCTATAGGTGGTTCTAGACGTACCCCTAAGGTTTTAAAAGGGCAAAATTCTAAGGCGACAGTCAAAACATGTATGACTTTACACATAATGGAAGCAGATAAGAGGCTCAAAATTTCCTCCTCAAGTAAACATACAAGCACCACGACTCGAACACAGTCAAGGTCTTTATCAATCAAAGTCCTAAAGCAGGATCTCTAGGTGACCATGCAGACAGCAAAAAACCCTTTTAGGTTCAGAAATTATACCCTAGCAGTTGCCTAAGGACTATTTTAAAAGTTATTACAATCAGAAACATTAAACGACGGGGAAAGAGCTTCAGGGGAATGCAGTTTTGAAAATGCCCTAAGGCTTGCCTATATGCAGTATACTGTGTCTATATTAATGCAGAAACAAAAGTTTTTCGAGATAGACTCCTTTAATACCTATAAGCATGGTATCTAATGGGATCGATACAATTTTGAAATAACTTGTTTCAGAAAATATTAACGCTTAGTAAGACCAGCTTTAGAAATGAACTAGGCGTAATGAAATTGATTTATTAGGCTGAATTAAATTACCAGACAGAATTGCGAGTATAGATCCTTATAGGCATGATATCTAGGCGTATTACTGATTTTAGTCGATTTGCAGCAACATACAGAAAGACTTATTAAAACTGAATCGGAGTTGAGTCCTATAGGCATGACATCTACTAATTTAAGACATGATGGTTTGGAGCCTGTGAACATGGTTTTAATATGACAAAATGCAGAACCTTTGGAACATGATTTCTACTGATGCAAACAAAATTACAAGTGAGATCCTATAGACATGATTTCTATTAGGGAAAGCAATCAGGTTTAAAAGCATAAATCCCTATGAGCATGTTTCCTATCGAGTAAAGCAGACAGATTTTAAAAGTGAGATCCTAAGAGCAGGATTTCTACCCATATTATCCCATAGAGTATACATCTACCCACCCTTTTTACTAAATGACCCAAATATCTGTTTACAAATTATTACAGGCCAATGAATGGATTACATAAGTAAAATAGAAAATCAAGAAGCTATTCTATCGGGAGCCTTCAATTAGGCCCGAGCTTCCCAAAGCCTCGAATGGTCTCATAAACCTCAATTCCATAGACAAATCATAGTCTAGGTGCATCAAAGTTCCCTAAAGGCCTCAAGAACACCGGGCAATACTTACACCTAGACTTAGCAACCAAGAATTGAACCAGTGCAGTGTGGAAAGGCCAGCCTCAGTATGCCAGTGTTCAGGGGGCTCTCAAGAGGATCCCAAGGCAGTACACATACTAGAGGCGGCAGAACTTATTGACTAAGAATAAAGTGGAAGTGCAGGACACAAGTTGAAAAGGGGTTATTAAAGACTGTATTGGAAAGTCTGTTTTGAAAGCAATTAGTAAAGAAACAAAGATTGTTTGAAAAGAGGTTGGAGTAGTAAACAAAACACCTTAAGAAAGTTCACACACAACTAGTTTACAGAATTCAGCAGTCATACAGGGGTCAAGGGGTTGGGGATACATAGACATTTGGCTGCACAACCCAACAAAGATCTTAAGATTGGTTTTGACATGCTTAGAGATAGTTGACTCTGGCATAATCAAACCAGTCGGGAGAAATACAAACACATAGAAGGGGTGATAAGGATTTGGGGATTCATAGGATGACAAGCACACAAGAAGTAAAGACATCTGTCAAGGCATGCTTTGAAACACATAAGGGAATACATTGATCTAAAGGGAAGGGGAGACATAGTAACATGCTGATAATGTAACTTATCTACAAATTTTACAACAAAACCACAAGTGGAAGCAAGCTAGAAATAAAAGAAACTGAAACAATAAGAGAAACAATTATGGAAGTAATCACAATTAGAATCCAATTAATACAAGTACTCCCCCTTAATCAAGGAATCACAGCTTAAACGGATACCAACAGGGATAAGCAAGGAAAGAAAATCAGTTGAGGAAGACTGATTTTTACCATTTAAAGGATAGTAAAAGTATAGAGCATATGACTGAGTCTAAGTACAGAATATACCAATTAAGGAAAGGATTCAGTAAGAGTGAAGTACCACAGCAAATAAGGAAACGGAATCAGTCAATTTAAACAGACGAGTAGAACTTTAGGGTTTTGAAAGAAAATCTTGCAATCAAACCATGAATTAAGGAAATCAGAATCCGTCAAAAGGGAGTCATGACTCTGCACTTCAACATATAAATAAAGAAGAACGAACAGGCGTAGCAAACAGGCAAGGTCAGCCATATAGACAGAAAGAAGCAAGAGATGAGCAAACACAATGATACAGAAGTGACATAAGCAGGCTAAAGACTCAGTAGAAAACCCATAGTCATGCTAACACACAGAACCAAAGCAAGGAAAGGTCTTAAAAGTTAGGGCTTTTAACAGAGTCGAGTTAAAAACAGTAGGAACATAGGATCAATCCAAATAAGCAATGAAAGAGGTTTAATCATAAAGAAAATCGATTAAAACAAGCGTAGAAGGAACTCCGAGAAAACCCTAATTTTTAAAGAAGGCAAAATGGTTTAAAAATTGAGGATCTTTCAGAAGAAGTTCGAGAATAGTGCAAATCATAGGAAGAAACAGACTTAAAGCATTAAAAATAACACAGATCTAAGAGATTCAAATGAGAGTTAGAGTTTCAAAAGGAAACCCAAATAGAAACGAGAGAACCTGTTTCAAAACTCCATAAATCGTAACATATATGGTGCGATTTTGCCCAAAATCACACCAGAGAAGCCACGAATGACATAAATAGAAACCCTAGGTCCAAATCGGCATGGCCCAGGACCCTTGAAGGCCTCATAGATGATGAGCAAGGCGATGAAAGACCCATTGGAGGCTTGGGGTTGAAAGGTGGTCGCCGGAGAAGGTCGGAGAAGAAGGTCGGCGGTTGAAAGCTAGTGTTAGGTTGATAGTGTTTGAGAGAAAAGAGGATTTCAGGGCGGCGGGGTTTTGGAGATGAGTAGGGTTAGGGGGCCGTTTAGGAATTAAAAAGGAAAGGGCGTGTGTGGACCGTTGATCTGGGAGATCAACGGTGAGGATTCAACCGGGTAGGTGGGTTTCGGGTTTGAGTAAGGGTTTATAGGGTCCGGGTCGGGTTATTTAATAGGAAATTGGGCTGGGGATTGGGTCCAATTTGGGATACAATTGAAAGCCAAATTTGGCTATGATTTAAATAGCCAATTTTCCCTATTTTAATTTATAATAAATAGTAGGTAATTCCTGGAAAATAATTTAAGGTGCCAAAATGATTTAAAATACATGATTAACATTTTTAAAATATAGGGACCAATTTTATACATGTAAAATATAATTATTCCTTAAAATGGGCTAACATTGCAATTATATGCAATTTAGCTTAGAAAATACTAAATGTAATTATAAAAATGTATAAAAAATATATTAGCCATATTTTGACATAAGTATAGAAACTAAATGAGTAAATCATCATAACAATAATTTGGAAATATTTATTGGGGATTTTATGATTGAAAGGAAAAAAATAAATCAATTTAAACCCTTAAAATTCTGGACAAAATAATAAAAGCCTTGTGCATGCGTATATATGCATATATATATATATATATATATAT
>NC_031994.1:64665680-64670278 GCF_001879085.1 Nicotiana attenuata
TATATGTGTATATATGTATATATATATATATATATATATATATATATGCTATTTTGAGGGTATTTATGCATATTTAAAATATATAGGGAAAAAGTGGGTATCAATAGCTGCCCCTCTTTACCTGGGAAGGATGAAAGATTTTTCGGATAAAGAAATGATGGCCAATTTTGACCGGATGGGATGCCTTGACAGACATAGGCCGAGCTCTGGTTTCCGAGTTGCCTTCATATCCCTGATTTTATAGGAATCAGGCCATGTGTAGTTCTGGATTCACCTGCGGAGTATGCCGATGAAACTATTGTAAGAACGGACACTAGATGTGGAAGCAGCTACACTGAGCAGTTAAGGCTCAGGACGGTTAGAGGGAAATGGAGAGAGATTGCTCCTGCTAGGATAGTAGTTGTTTGCTAGTTACCTGCAGATAAAAGATGCTACAAACGTATTTGCGAAAATTTAAACATGATGCAGATTCCCTTGGGACCATGAAGGTTGTCTTCAGACGGTTAAAGATGACGTCCTTGGACCATGACATCCTGGGCCATGAATTGTTTAATGAGGGATTCGTAGGCCATGAAATGATGTTCTCGGGCCATGAAAATGGTGCCTCCGAACCATGACGTCTTTGAATCAATGATATGCAAATTTGGGGGATCCTCAGGCCATGACATGGTGTCTTCCGGCTATGAGGATGGTGCCTTTAGACTATGACGCCTTTGGACAGATTGGCGATGTTTCTGCCCATGATATGCAATAATATGATGTAACGAGACAATTTTTAATCTTGCGAAGTAGAGGGCAGAGCTTAGCCCGATTGAACAGCAGGTAGATAGTAGTAGAAAATAGAACAATATTGGTGCAAATAGGGACAGTGCTTAGTCCCGTGCAAGTGGGGTGGCAGGGATTAGCCTTATGCAAAAATGGAGGTGGTGCTTAGCCTCATGCAAACGTGGAGTCAGGGCTTAGACCCATGCAGGTATGGAGGCAAGGATCAACCTCACGCAAATATGTGGTCAAGGATAAGACTCATGCAAGGAGAAGGCAGTGCTTAGCCTTATGCAAAATGGAGGTAGAGCTTAACCTCATGCAAGATTCGGGACAGGGCTTAGCCCTATGCGAATGGAAGGCAGAGCTTAGCCTTATGTAGATATGGAGTCAGGGCTTAGACTCATGCAAATATGGAGTCAAGGATTAGACTCATGCAAGGAGAAGGCGGAGCTTAGCCTTATGCAGATATAGAGTCAGGGCTTAGACTCATGCAAATATGGAGTTAGATATTAGACTCATGCAAATGTGGAGTCAGAGATTAGACTCATGCAAATATGGAGTCAGAGATTAGACTCACGCAAATATGGAGTCAGGGATTAGACTCATGCAAATGTGGAGTTAGGGATTAGACTCATGCAAATGTGGAGTCAGAGATTAGACTCATGCAAATATGGAGTCAGAGATTAGACTCATGCAAATATGGAGTCAGAGATTAGACTCGTGCAAATATGGAGTCAGGGCTTAGACTCATACAAATGTGGAGTCAGAGATTAGACTCATGCAAATATGGAGTCAAGGATTAGACTCATGCAAAGAGAGAATAACAGATAAGGGTAGAGTATGTCTTAGCTAGGATATATTCAGTGTCTGATGGCCAGATGGATGGTGAATTTGCTTTGTGTATACATGTTTTGCGAATGCTACAGTTACGTCAAATGTGCCTGCGCTCAAAGAAAAATCGTATGTTTTATGTGGGGAGGTTGGTTCTTTCTTCGTCTGCCGGCCATGCTCTGCTCTGCTCTGGAAGCCCCCCTTCGAGTTCCCCTAGGTAGCGTCTGACCATTATGAAAAAACAGAATTTTAGAAATATGCATTCATTGATAAAATAGAATCGTTTTGGAAACGTATTGATATATCAAGTAATTTTTGATGAACTAGCGACTGTGACACATCTCAAAGGCATTGCAGCTCTCTTATGTTGGAATTTTAAGGGTCCTCCTCAAAATTTTGCCCCAGTTTGGTAGATGATTTTTAACTGTTTGCGGATGGCTGACCCTGCTAAATCTTCTTCAGAATTTTGAGAATCCTTCTCAAAATTCTGCCCCAGTTTTAGACTGATTGCTGACTTCCTGGCATGTGATGGCGTTGGCTGGACTTGCTCCGAAATTTTGAGGACCCTCATCAAAATTCTGCCCTAGTTTTTTATTTTGGGGAAAATGAAAATTTTATTATGATATGACCGAACCCATAAGGCTGCCTACATATCCCCTCTTAAACGGGAATCAGGTCAAGCGTAGTTCAATTACATCAAAAAAGAAATATGAAATAATCTAGGCAAGTATCTTTTGACTGCGTCCGAATTGATTGGTTTTGGCCATATTTCTCCGTCCATTTCTGCAAGTATGAGTGCTCCTCCTGTCAGGACCCTGTGAACCATGTACAGACCTTGCCAGTTGGGAGAGAATTTCCATTTGACCTCATCTTGATGCGGGAAGATTTTCTTCAATACCAACTGTCCTATTACGACGTGTCTTGGTTTGACTCTTTTGTTGAAAGCTCTAAACATTCTGTTCAATAAAGTTGGCCATGACATACTGCGTTCATTCTCTTTCAAACGATATGGGCCAATTGTTCATAGCAGCTCCTTGTCCGTTCTGCATCGCTGAGTTCAGCTTCCTGTATGACTCTCAAAGAAGGAAGCTCTACCTCGGCTGGGATGACAGCCTCGGTACCATAAACCAGCATGTAGGGGGTTGCCCTGGTTGACGTGCGAACTGTGGTGCGGTACCCTAACAGAGCAAAGGGGTAACTTCTCATGCCACTGCTTGTAGAGAAAATTTTCCTTAGTATCTTCTTAATGTTTTTGTTGGCGGCTTCTACGGCTCCATTCATCTGAGGTATGTAGGCGGTGGAATTCTTGTGCTTGATTTTGAAAGTTTCACATATAGCTTTCATCAGATTACTATTGAGGTTGGCGGCATTGTCAGTAATAATGGACTTAGGAACTCCAAATCGGCAGACAATACTATCCTTGACAAAATCTGCGATGACTTTCTTGGTTACAGCTTTGTAAGATACAGCTTCTACCCATTTTGTGAAGTAATCAATGGCTACCAGAATAAGTCGGTGTCCTTCGAAGCAGTGGGCTCAATCGGACCGATAACATCCATTCCCAGGTGGCGAATGGCCAAGGTGAGCTTGTTGCATTGAGCTCATTTGGCGGCATCTTTATCATGTCGGCATGCACTTGACATTGAAAGCATTTGCGGACATACTAGACACAATCCGTTTCCATGGTCATCAAAAAGTAACCTGTCCTGAGTATTTTCTTGGCAAGAACAAAACCATTCATGTGCGGGCCACATGCCCCGGCATGCACATCCTCAAGTAGCTTAGAAGCTTCCTTTGGTCAACACACCTCAGCAACCCAAATCTGGAGTTCTTCTGTACAAGTTCCCTCCGCTGTGGAAGAAATGATTTGACAATCTCTGGAGCGTGCGTTTCTGAATGTGATTTGCATGCTCCGGGTATTCTCATTTTGATAAGTACTCCTTGATGTCATGGAACCAAGGCTTTCCATCCGCTTCTTCCTCGACATGAATATGCTGGCTGATTATGGATCCTCACCGGAATGGGATCAATATAGTTCTTATCTGGATGTTGTATCATTGATAACAAAGTGGCTAACACGTCGGTGAACTCATTCTAAATTCTGGGCACATGTCAGAATTTTATCTTCGTGAACCTCCTTTTCAATTCCCGCACATGGTGCAGATATGGCAATATCTTGGAATTCTTGGTAGCCCATTCTCCTTGTACCTGGTGCACAAGCAAATCTGAATCGTCGATAACCAACAACTCTGAATGTTTATGTCAACTGCCATGTTGAGCCCTGCTATGCAGGCTTTGTATTCCGCCATGTTGTTGGTGCAGGGATATCTGAGTTTAGCAGATACGGGATAATGTTGACCTATTTCTGATACCAAAACTGCTCCAGTGCCAACTCCTTTGAAATTTGCGGCTCCATCAAAAAACATCCTCCAACCGTCATATGCTTCGGTAATGTCTTCTCCTACGAATCATACTTCTTCATCAGGAAAATACATTTTCAAGGGTTCGTATTCCCCTCCCACTGGATTTTCAGCGAGGTGATCTGCCAATGCCTGTCCCTTCACTGCCTTTTGAGTTACATAGACGATGTCGAACTCACTCAGTAGTATCTGCCATTTAGCCAACTTCCCCGTAGGCATGGGCTTCTGAAATATATACTTCAGAGGATCCATCCTGGATATGAGGTACGTAGTGTAGGCACAGAAATAATGCCTCAACTTCTGGGTTGTCCAGGTCAAAGCACAGCAAGTGCATTCAAGCAGAGAATACCGTGCTTCCTAAGGTGTGAATTTCTTACTCAAGTAATATATGGCTTGCTCCTTTCTTCCTGTCTCATCATGTAGTCCTAAAACACACCCAAAGGCTCCATCTAACATGGAAAGATAAAGTAGCAAAGGTCGTCCTGGTTCAGGCGGGACCAGAACTGGTGGTGTGGACAGGTATTCCTTGATCTTGTCAAAAGCCTTCTGGCAATCCTCGGTCCAACTCACCTCGGCATCCTT
>NC_031994.1:64670378-64872169 GCF_001879085.1 Nicotiana attenuata
ATTTCTCTCAGCTTTCATCGCCTTGTGGTACCCGTGAGGGCATTTATCATCAAGACTCTCTCATTCTTCATTTCCCTTGCTTGTACCAGAGTGTTGCCCCTGACATGAATCACTTCTACTTGCTCGTCTTGGCACTTTTTGAAGACTGATCGGAAGGTTTTTCTTTGGACCGTAATGTGAGCTTTTGGATAGGGTTAGAAAGAAAAAGTATCAGAGGCTCGAAACAATTCGACATGGGTTCAAAATTACAACTTTCGGAATCAACTTCTCACAACATACACAACTTTTGCCCCAGTTTCTTTCTTGGGGACTTTTGGATTTTTGTTTTGGTGTGACTGAACCTCAGAGAGAGGCTGCCTACGTACCCTTTCGGGATCAAGTCAAACGTAGTTCAGGTCATAAAACTACTTCGTTGTTGCGATCTTTCCTTTTTTCCACTTTTCCTTTTCTTTCTTTTCATTTCTTTTCTTTCTCTTTTCTTTTCTTTTCTTTTTCTTTTCTTTTTTTTCTCTTTTCTTTTTCTTTTCTCTTTTTTTTTTCTTTTCTTTTTCTTTTCTTTTTCTTTTTTTTCTTTTCTATTTCACTGTTTTTCTCTTTCTTTTCTTTTCTCTTTTCTTCTCTTCTCCTTCTCCTTTTTCCTTTTGTTTCTCCGCTTATTTTCCCCGCTTGTGTTTATGAGTTTTTTACTGATTCCGAAAGAGGGTATGAAAGGAAATAACTGAGGCTCAAAGGGGTAACAAAGGATAAAGTGTTTGGATAGCAGAACAAAATGCCTTCGTCATTTCAGTCTCCAAAACATGCCAAGTACGAACAAATACAATTAAACCAAAGAAAATAATACCTCTCGACCACATCGGAATTGATGGCCATTTCAACACACTTGCTTTNAGTGTTGCTTTATGTTCTATCTGCCCCAGTTTCTCATGGTTCGGGCTTCAAATGATCTCAAAGTGCCTAAATCTATTTTTATTTCCCTTAAGTGCCCCTGTCATCTTCAAAATTGTCTCATTGCTTCCTGGCCAAACTAGTTCTTAAAGATCAGGCTGAGAATTAGGTTGTGCATGTCATGTCACTAGAACCAGCAGGAAAAGAACTGTGGAAAGAAAAGAGAACTAAGCAAAAGAAAATGACTAGAAATAACAGAAAACAGGAAATTGTATTAGACAGACGGTGAAACGGTTCGAACAATAAGACAAGCAAACTAGACTGGGGTTACAACCCTGGAACAAACCTAGACAGCACTAAACGAGCTACTACGACTAAACAAACCAAGCAAAATGAAAGGATAGAAGGGTTTGAGTCACAAGACAATATCCGGATTACAACCTTGAAATAACCCGGACAACAGAAATGGCAACAAAATAAACCACCAAAATTCCACTCCGGCTGACCAAGAAATGGAGCGTCTTCCCAATTACCAAGCATGGCATCTTAGCCACTGAGTTTCGCATCAATACTGCCAAGACCATTATCAACTTTAATCAACAAGTTCCCAAGAGGATTCGCATGCTCCCTATCACTATCATTGACCACAACTACCCCTTCTTGAATCATTCTTTTTATTTCCCTTTTCAAAGAGCGACAATCTTCAATGCTATGCCCCCGGACTTTAGAGTGGTACATGCATCGAACAGCAGGATCAAAGCCTTTCACATATGGGTCTGAAAAATTGCTTTTGGGCACCCGTATCAACCCATTCAGTTCTGTTGTTCTCTGCCATTGCCTTTTGCTTTTGTGTTGTATGGAAGAATTACTTTAAAAACCACAAAATGAACCACCTTTCTTAAATGATATGACAAAATGAAACCATCACGTTAGCGTTAGGGCATTTAACATAAGATAATTTCACTTTACGTGCAACGCACCTAGCCACAGTTATCGGTTCTAAAAATGACTTCGAGGGTACAAAGGTCAGTTGACATCATCCCAATTGTTTATGTCAACCTCTCTTTTTCTTCCCTCACACTTCTTAGCTTGCCCATTTTCTTTCTTTTTCTTTCTAATTATCACTCTTTTTCTTCCTTCTCATTCTCACATCCCACAATTCTGCCTCTTTTTTCTTTCCTTTTCTTTTTTTCCCATTTTTCCTCTTTTTTTTCCTTTTAATAAATAAAAAAAAATAATTCGATCGAACCCTATGTAGGTTGCCTACGTATCATGACCCCGCATGAATCAGATCTTTGCGTAGTTCTAGAAAAACGGGAATAAAGTAAACAAACTGACATTCTCCTTTTTTTCTTTTTTTTTACCTTAATGACTACTCTGATGAGAAAAGAGAAATAAAAAGAAGCAAATCTTTTTTTTTTGTATTTTTCTACAATTAATGTTCTATGACCTATTCTAAACTCAAGCTTAACGGGCATGTTTTTTTTTTCTTTTCTTTCGAAACAAATAATCTATTAAGGAAAAGTCCTAGAAGAGAAAAAATATTTTTGATTCTTTTTTTTCTTGTTTTTAGGAAGAAAATCTAGAGAATAAATCATAGGAAAATATTTTGAATTTTCATTTGATATCCTGGTGCAATATTTCGAAACAAGCAACAAAATGTTTTGGATTTCAACTTTGATTGCCCCCAAGAAGAAATTCTAATGACAAACAAAAGATAAAGTATTTTTTTTTATGTACAATATCCTAAAGTTCTAATGAAAATAAAAAGAATTGTTTTTTTATTTTTCACTAATTTCCCAAAGAAACACCTCAAAAGAAAATCTTTTTGGATTTTGAAATTAACGCCTTAAAGAAAGCTTTTAAAGAAGTACTAAAAGAAAATTCTCTTTCATTTTTTTTTTTGAATTTTGGTCCTAATATACTAAAGGAAACATAAAAATAATTTATTTTAAGTCCTGGATATTAATTGCCTAAAGGAAGAACAACCTCAAATTTTTTCATTTCTAGAACTAGTATTCTAAAGAAAACTCATAACAGAAATATAAAATGCAACATCTCCCTTTTTTTTTGGATTTTTGAATTACACCACGCCTTGTCAAATATAAAATAAAAAGTACAATGACAAAAACTTGACATCTCTGTACAAAACTTAGAAAGTAAAAGACGATATATAAAAAAAATACCCAAAAATAACTAAAAATAAAAATAAGAGTAAATCTCCTTAAGCAACTCCTGAATGCAGCGGTCCTGGGGTATCTGTCCTGCTCAAACTCCGGTTAGTAAATTCACACCTGTATGAGAAAACTTAAACCAACACTATGTGAGGCAATAACATTCTCTATTAGACACATGCAAGACATGATTGCGATTATTTTTGCAAAATGACTTATTTAGCCAAAAGGTGGCTAGAAGTGTAAAAATTTGGCTAAGACCCCGCAAAGCCAAGAACCTAAGATTTACTAGGAAGACCGGACCCTATGTGGGTTGCCTACGTATCACGCCCCGAAAGACGAGAATCAGGTATGCGTAGTTCGGGCAGATTGGATACGGGCGAGAATTTAAAAAAAAAACAACTAACTTATAAAAAACACATTTTTTTCTTTCTTTTTTTTTCAAAAAAAATGATAAAACATGTAAAACTCCTCGGATTTTCTTTTCCTTTTNAGACCGGACCCTATGTGGGTTGCCTACGTATCACGCCCCGAAAGACGAGAATCAGGTATGCGTAGTTCGGGCAGATTGGATAAGGGCGAGAAATTAAAAAAATAACTATCTTATAGAAACACTATTTTTCTTTCTTTTTTACAAAAAAATGATAAACATGTAAATCTCCTTGGTATTTTCTTTTTCCTTTTTTTTGTATTTTTGTATTTTCTAGAAAATGATAGAAAAGTGTAAAATCTTTTTTTTTTTGTATTTTTTCTTTTTTTTGCTTTTTCTTAATAAAAACGTAATAAAAAACATAATTGGGCCCTACTTGCTTTATTTTCACACTTCACCCTCTTTTTTTTCCTCTCTTTTTTTTTCTTTTTTTTCATTTTTTCATTTTCCCTCAATTTTCATTGGTCCGCCAAATGACCCTTTTCCCCTTGAATAAATGCAACATGTAGCACATAGGATGCATCAAGATGGTCTGTTATTTTGGGTATACATGTCCTAGACGGACCCAACCTCTGTGTTGAGTCCCCTAAGTCATATGCACGTGATGCAAATAAGCGCTCCTACTAGGGATCCGGCATGAAGTCAAGTTATTCTAGGTTCAAATCCTAGGTATGGGTTCTAGACTGTGTACCCGAGCGGACAACTCAAGCGAGGAGGGGGCTACGTACCGGGAACCCGCGAGATCGTCCGGCTTAGTAACTTGGCCGGCCTCTTTCTTATTTCAAGATATGACACTAACAGAATAGGGAGTCTCAACCAGTAAGCACATCCCCGGAGGTGAGAAGAGAAGGGTTCCGGCACAGTTTATATATACAGTTCAAATAATATCAAAGCGGTAAAGTATTTAGCACATTTAGCAAGAAAACATGTAGGAAAATCAGATAAAGCCAAACATAACAATTATTCTAAGCTCGCATTCTTAAACCCTGAACCGAAGTTCTGGGTTTGTCTTCCCCAGCAGAGTCGCCAGAGCTGTCACACCTCATTTTTCCTACTACACCCCCAGAAGAGGGAATAATAAAGGGAGTTATTTCCAACTTGAAGTGACAATCGAAACGGGATTTATTATAAAAGATTCAGAGTCGCCACTTGGGAGATTTATGGTGTCCCAAGTCACCGGTTGAATCCCGAATCGAGGAAATGTTTGACTCTGTTTAACAGTCCGCGAACCAGAAATTCGAGTAAGGAATTCTGTTAACCCGGGAGAAGGTGTTAGGCATTCCCGGGTTCCGTGGTTCTAGCACGGTCGCTCAACTGTCATATTCGGCTTAAATTATTTGATTTTAAACAATTATGAACCTATGTGCAAATTTTAACTCTAACCGCTTTATTTCATTTTTAGGAATATTGCAACGCTGTTAAAACACGTCTTGAACCACGTCACATAAATGCACCCACAGTCTTCAACATATTTTAACATTGTTGAGATTTGAATTTGGGTCACATAAATGCGCACTCGAGTTTAAGAAGGTAAATTATTAAAGTAACGCGCCTAAAGCAACTACGCGTTTGCAACTTTGCGAGGGCCATGAAAATTCGCTAAATGACAAGCCTCGATTTCTAAAGAGTTAAAAATTAATTACATGAGGGCCATGAGCTATCAGTGTTATTCAATATGACACACCTCACTACTTAAAAAAGGTTTGTTATCAAATAGCATTTCAAGGTTCAATACCATCACCAAACAACTAATTATTTACATCAAACATTAACAAACAAGCTTAACCCATTTAAACAAATTTATTTTCTTGCCTTTTAATCATGTAAGACATACTTTATACATGTTATGGTAATATGCAGTTAACATCAGCTTAATGTAACTAAATGAAATAGGAAAAAAAAAATTACTATAGTAATCTCAAATAGGATAAGTTCATATCATATCAACAATCTCGTAAGGCATACTTTATACATATTTCAAGTATCAACTCAAGAATCTGGAACTTGTCCCAACATGCCAAAGTATATCATATGCGTATATCCTTACAGAAAAACTCAATTCTGTAGAACATAGAAGCTCAATTAAGAATTAAATTTCCAAATCATGCTCTGTTATGAAAAAAAAATCATAGTTCAAGTCATCACTCACCTGCAGACGCCAATTACTCAGGTCCAACTTCCGATCAACCATGTTACTCAATTCATCAACGAATCATGCGCAACACAAAAAGAATTCCTTTCCAATGTATTAAATAGAATCTCCAGATCAAATCTTACACCAAATAGTTAGGGGGATTGAGATGGAAACCCAAAACTAGCGACGAAACTTTAGATGGAAGGCTGGACCGCGGTCGGAACCTCTCCGGCGACCTCACGAACTCGACTTGGCTTGGACATTTTTAATGGATGAGATTTGGACTGTTTTTGCCACTGATTTTAATGGAGTTTTCAGCTGGTTTCTGAGGAATTTCTCAGCTCACTTCCATGGCTGAAATGGAGTTTTCAGGTAGCTTTGTTGAAGGGGAGAAAGAGCATCAATGGGTGTTGGAGGTGGAGCCGAGTTTTGAGGGTGAGAACGAAGAGAGACCCTTTTTTTGTGTTAGCTACTCCGTTCTTTCGCCTCTGTTGTTGGGTGTCTCCTTTGCGGCTGAAGCTCTTTTCTTGGAGCTTAAAAAATGGCTGCTCTTCGAAATTGGTTCTCAAAAATCCTATCCGAGTTTTTTGTGTTTTTCAGGGAGAGGCTGCGCTCATTTTTTAGTGTATTTTTTTTTGTGTATAGGGTCTATACGTGTAGAGTCTAGGTTTACATTTTGAGTATTTTACCAATCAGTCCCTAGGTCCTTTTGTGTTTAAGTCCTTAGGGTCTTTTTATTTATTTTTTATCTTAATAAAGAGTCTAGAAGGGTCCCTAGACTACACAATGTCTTTTAAAATAAGATAGAAATACTACATCATGTCAAAACTAATCCTAATTAATTAAACTAAACATGAAACTATTTTTGTATTTTCGAAATTATATAAAGATAAAAATAGGGTACTATTTTTTTTGTATTTTTTTCAAAATATATGAAAAATACATAAATTAAAATATTTTTTTGTAATTTTCATTTTTCTTGTACTAAAATAAAGTAAAAGCGTCAAAATTAATTGAAATAGCGCTATTAGGCCTAAATTAAATATTTACATGCTAAAATATGAAAAATCTTGGGGAGGGTCAAAAATTACATGTCTACAGCAGGTGGTGGAGATTGCTAGGATGTCAGAGCATATTGGGGGGTGAGGAGAGGGAGGATAAGGAGACCAAGAGGTCTCGAGATTCCGGAGGTTTCAGTGGATTCTACTCTATGGGCCATCATGGCGGAGGCTCGGGTAGTCGGCCAGTCCAGTCCGCACTTTAGACTACTCATGGTGCTCCAGTTAGTCAAGGTACTCATATGGGGCAATCATCTTTTAGTGAACCGCTGGCACAAGGTTCCTACAACGGCTATTCCAGTTATCCGGCACCGACTCAGTACGAGCAGCGACACCCGCAGAAGGGTTGTTATGAGTGTGGTAATACTAGGCACATCATGAGAGATTGTCCCAAACTCGAGAGAGGCTGATGTCATCAAGGCACTCAGGCTACGGGCTTTGTTCCAGTTGCTACTCCACCTGCACCGCCAGTTAGGGGTGGAGGATAGGCGGGTAAAGGGCACCATAGAGGGGGAGGCTCGGCCAGTTGATATGCATTCCATTGTATGGCTGAGGCCAATGCACCAGATGGTGTCGTTACAAGTATGGTTTCGATTGTTATAGAGGAGCATCATTCTTATTTTGATTTGATTTTTATCGGGGCGAGTTCTCTTATCATGCTTCACATATGGGTGAGTTTCGTGATTTTGTACTTTGCTTATGTATTTAACCCTGCTGGGAGGTTCCATAGCGGTAGCCCGTGCCTATCATTTTGTTTAGTTCATTATTGAGAGCTATGAGGCTAGAAGTGACTTTCGGTTACTCATTACGGTAGGTTTTGACGTGATTTCTGGATGGTTTGGTTACAATTTGTGATTTAGATGCTCTGCCGGTACACGAAATCTGTTACATTTTGTGATTTTGTTTTGCAGAATTGAGTTAGTGGAAGTTTTCGGTTGGTATAATGTGTACTCTACTTGTAATTCAGAGTGGAGGATGGGATCCTCGCGTTTTGTGTGATTTTTTATGCTTGAATCGGGCTACGTGCCTCGGTGGAGTTGTATTAGGATGAGATCCTTGTTTTGTGTGATTTTTTATGCTTGATCCTTGTATTAGTTCATATGTTTTGATTCTCCCTTGTGGGATTGATTCGTAGTATGGTACTGATAGAGAGTTGTGCTTGTCGGGCTTGTCTAATAATTGTCTCATGTGTTTCTCTTTGCATATTTAGTCATATTAGCATTGTGCTTATTGAATTTTAGCTTGCGAGGTGTGTGCCCAGGTTCATGTTTCTTGCGTCATTCTCAGTGTTGTGAAGGTTTGGAACAAGGTTTTAGCTGATATGTGGTTAATTGCAGTCTTGGTTATTGTTATGCGGAGTATAAGGGTGGCATTTCACCATTGTTGTTATGTAGAGTATAAGGGTAGCATTTCACCATTGTTGTTATGCGGGGCATAAGGGTGGAATCTCACTGTTGTTGAATGTACGGAGAGATATGGGTGGCTATTGTGTTATTGTCCATGCGGAGCGATAAGGGTGGCTATATACAGAGTGAAACGGGTGGCTATAGGAGAGATAAGGGTGTCTAATGATAATGCCAGGGCGGAGTGATATGGGTGGCTATCAAAGAGATAAGGGTGGTAATGTCCGGGATGATGTGTGATGGTTGGAGACATTGTTTTGGTGATTTTCATGCGATGTGTGCTAATGATAATGTTAGGGAAGAGTGATACGGGTGGCTATTAAAGAGATAAGGGTTGCAATATCAGCGATGATGTGTGATGGTTGGAGACATTGTGTTGGTGATTTTCATGCGATGGTGTGCTTTTCCTTGTGTTTGTCATACTTGTGTGACTTTCTTTTTTGTTTCGATGAGCTATTCGCCGTCTTTGATATTAGTTGTTGACTTGGGCTGCAGTAGTACTCTTGCACAAGCATACACCATAACATGCCACTTATACTAGCTCAGGAGTATGAAACTTGACATTTATTGATCATGCCCACGTGTTCTTGTATTATCTGTTTCCATGTTTATTTGTAAGCCTGTGACCATGCTGGGTGGATTGTGGATGTGAGCCTGAGATCATACCGGGCGGATTGTGATTATGATCATGTCGGGCCAATTGAGATTTTGGCACGTGAGCTATCCGTGCGGTTGTGACGCGAGATGTGGGAACGAGGTGTCGTGAGTATATGATAGTGGGTTGAGACCCATGACTTGTGACTATGAGATGAAGTACCACAAAGTGATTTCGTTGTGAACTTGTGTTAGAACAACTTGATTAATTTATTTTCCTTTGTGTTTCCTTGTTTGGTTTTAATGATACTTCACGGTGTTCTTATTTCTTTACTGTTTACATCACTTGTTGGTTCTTGTTGCCATTTACTGATTTTCGCTTTCCGTTATTAGTTTTATACTTCTATATTGCACAGGTTATTTTGTCTAGTGAATATCTTGACTTGTACCTTGTCACTACTCCACTGAGTTTAGTCTTGATACTTATTAGGTACCGACCGTGGTGTACTCATACTACACTTCTACACATTTTTGTACAGATCCAAGTACTTCACAGTCTGTTGATTGTTAGATAGCGGATCGGATATTGCTCTGGAGACTTCAAGGTATACCTGCCATCGCGTCGTAGGCCTCAGAGTCACCTTCGGAAGTTATTTTCGTATAGTTTATTTGTATGCCGGGACAATTGTACTTATAGATTTTCTCGTGAACTCAGTAGAGCTTTTGACTTATACTACCGGTTTTGTGATTGTTGGCTTTGTATAGAAATTTCTGCTTCATATTAATAGTTGTGGGTTGAATTTTGCCATTAATTCAGTAAGTGTTAGTCTTACCTAGTCTTAAAGACTAGGTGCCATCACGACATCCAACGGAGGAAAATTGGGGTCGTGACACAAAATCACCATACAAACTTATTGGAGCCACCAAAATACCAATCCGAGGTCGTTTACAGAAAAGTCAAACCTTGGTCAACTCTTACAACTTAAGCTTCCAAAAATAAAACTAAGCGTTCCAATCATTCTCAAACCTTCAACAAGCCAAACTAACCAATCCCGCAAGTCAAATATATAAAACGACTGGCTGGGTCGTTATATTCTCCCCCTCTTAATCAAACGTTTGTCCTTGAACGAGTTTAGAATCATAACTAGAATGCTATAAAGATGAGGATATCTGCTATGCATAACTCAATCTCCCAATCGCTTCCTGAACTAGTTGACCTCTCCACTTGATCTTTACAGATGCAATATCTTTTGATCTCAACTTCCGAATCTGCCTATCCAAAACGGTTACTGGTTCTTCTTTGTAAGCCAAGTTCTTATCCCACTCACTGAAATGTAATCTAACACATGTGACTGATTGTGATGGTACTTCCGAAGCATAGAAATATGAAACACCATATGAATTCCTGATAAGCTGGATGGCAAGGCATGTCTGTCGGCCACCTCACCAACCCTCACGAACACCTCAAATGGAATAATATACCAAGGTCTCAACTTGCCCTTCTTCCCAAATCTCATCACGCCTTTCATAGGCGAAACTCTAAGAAGAACCCCCTCTCCCTCCATGAAAGCCACATCACGAACCTTCATATCAGCATAACTCTTCTGTCTGGACTGCACTGTATGAATCTGCTCTTGAATCAACATCACCTTCTCCAAAGGATCACGAACCAAATCTATAACCAAAAACCGAGCCTCACCCGACTCAAACCACCAACCGGAGAATGACATCGTCTCCCATAGAATGTCTTATGCGGAGCCACTTGGATACTAGGATGGTAGTTCTTGTTGTACGCCAACTCCGCCAATGGTAGAAATTGATACCAATGGCCTCTAAAATGTATAACACATTCTCTTAACGTATCCTCCAATATCTAATGGTCCGCCCAGACAGTGCGTCCGTCTGAGGGTGAAATGTAGTACTCAACTCCACCTGCGTGTCCAACTCACGCTGAATAGCTCTCCAAAAGTGCGATTAAACTAAGTGTCCCGGTCCGGATGATACACATGCACACCATGCAGGCGGAAAATCTCTTTAACGTAGATCCGAGCAAACTGCTTAGAAGTGTAGGAAGTCATGACAAGAATGAAATGTGAAGACTTGGTCTGTCTGTCCACAATGAACCAAACAATGTCAAATCTCCTCAAAGTCCGTGGAAACCCTACCAAAAAATCCGTAGTGTTACTATCCCACTTCCACTCCGATATACCTAAGCTCTGAAGCAAACCACCCGATCTCTAGTGCTCATACTTAACCTGCTGACAATTCAGACACCAAGACACATGTCTAACAATGTCCTGCTTCATCATCCACCACTAATAATGTTTTTTCAAGTCACAATACATTTTCGTATCACCTGGGTGAATAGAATACCACGAACTATGAGCCTCCTCAAGAATCAACTCCCTCAAGACATTCACATTAGCCTTCCTTGGTTGATAAAGAATAGTGACATCATAATCCTTCAACAACTCCAAACACCTCTACTGCCTCGCATTCAAATGTTTATGCTTAAATAGATGCTGAAGACTACGATGATCCGTGTAAACCTCACAAGACACGTCATACAAGTAATGCCTCCAAATCTTAAGCGCGTGTACAATAGCTACTTACTCCAAATCATGCACTGCATTGTTCATCTTATGGGGACTAAACTGGCACGATGTATAGGCAATTACCCTATTGTCCTGCATCAACACACAACCAAGACCGCCACATGAAGCATCACAATACACAATATACATCCCCAATCCTGAAGGCAATACCAAAACTAGAGCCGTAGTCAAAGCGGTCTTGAGCTTCTGAAATCTCTCCTCACACTTGTCAGACCATCTAAAAAGAGCACCCTTATGAGTTAACAAATTCAATGGAGCTACAATAGATGAAAACCTCTCCACGAAGCGACGACGATACCCAGCCAACCCAAGAAACTCCCGATCTTTGTATTGGTAGAAGGTTAGGGCTAACCCTAGACTTCCTCATTCTTCTTCCGATCCACCTTGGTCCCATCACTAGACACCACATGGTCCATGAACGCCACCAAGTCCAACCAAAAATCACACTTGGAGAACTTAGCATATAACTTCTTCTCCCTCAGAATCTGGAGCACAATCCACATTTGCTGCTCATGCTCCTCGCTACGAGAATATACCAAGATATCATCAATGAACACAATGACAAAAGAATCCAAATAAGGCTGGAACACACTGTTCATCAAATGCATGAAAGTTGTTGGAGTATTAGTCAAACCAAAAGACATCACCAAAAACTCATAATGCCCATAACGAGTGCTGAAAGCCGTCTTAGGTATGTTCGAAGCCCTAATCTTCAACCGATGGTACCCCGATCTCAAGTCAATCTTCGAAAACACCTTGGCACCTTGAAGCTGATCAGGTAAGTCATCAATACAAGGCAATAGATGCTTGTTCTTGACGGTCACCTTCTTTAACTACCTATAGTCAATGCACATCCTCATAGAGCCATCTTTCTTCTTTACAAATAACACTGGTGCACCCCAAGGCGATACACTAGGCCTGATGACCCCTTATCCAATAACTCTTGCATTTGTTCCTTTAGTTCCAAAAACTCAACTGGAGCCATGCGATACAGTAGGATAAATATGGGCTAGGTGCCGACACCGAATCAATATCAAATTCAACACCTGTATCGGGTGGCATACCCGGTAGGTCTGTAGGAAATACATCCGAAAACCCCCTCACTACTGGAACTGAGTCAACAATAGGAGTATCAGCTCTAACAACCCTAACAAAGGCCAAATATTCCAAACACCCTTTCTTAACCATCCACTGAGCCTTCAGAAATTTAATCACTCTACTAGAAGTATGACCAAGAGAACCTCTTCATTCCAACCGTGGCAATCCTGGCATAGCCAATATCACGATTTTAGTGTGACAATCAAGAATAGCAACCAATACATACCCAAAATCAAATCGAATTCCACCATGCTAAGCAATAGAAGATTGACATTAGTCTCATAACCCCCAATGGTAACCACACAAGACTGATACACATGATCCACCACAAAAGAGTCACCAACATGTATAGATACATGAACCAGGAGATCAAGAGAACCATGGGCAAATCCAAATACGACGCAAAGTACGATGACACATAGGAATTTGTAGAACTAGGATCAAATAGAATGATGCATCTATGTGACAGAGTGAAATTTTACCTCTAATAACTGCATCAGAAGCCTCTACCTCCGTCCTACTCGAAAATGCATAACAACGGGTATGAACACTGCCCGACTGACCTCCACCTCTAGGACGTCCCCTGACTGCTTGCGCTACCCTTCTAGCTAGTGGGTCGGTGGTGTAACAACTGGCGCCGGGGTCGCGGTCTAAGAACCCTGTTGTGTTATGTCTCTACCATGCCTGGGGAAATTCTTCTTGATATGCCCCACCTCTCCACACTCAAAATAACCATGAGCAATAATAGCTGTTCAATCTGAGGCCGCCTCTAGTAATATGAGTACCCACTAAAAGAACTCTGGACTGAAGAAGGACGACATGGACTCTGCGCTGGTAATGCACTAAATGAAGACTGAGTTGGAGCACCACATGCAGGCTGATAAGCTGAAGGAACTGGCCTACTAGCATGGCCTCTCCCAGAATGATTTCTACCTCCTGACAAGGTACCGCTCAAAATGCCAGAATGTCGGGACCTCTTACCTACCATGGCCTCCTTACCCTAAACTCGAATGCGCTCAATCCTGCGTACTATATCAATAGCCTGAAGGAATGTAGTCCTGTCTCAGCCTCCCTCGCCATAGAATTATTAATACCAGATTTCAACCCCTCTATGAACCTTTTCAACCTCGGTTGGGATTACAAAAGCTGCATGATGGAATAGCTCAATGAATCTCATCTCATACTCAGTCATAGACATATGACCTTGCTGAAGGTGCTTAAATTGGGCTCGCATCTCCTCTCTCTTCATGAGGAGAATCAATTTCTCTAAGAAGAGATATGAAAACTGGCTCCAAGTCAGTAGAAGTGAACCTGCTAGCATGCTATTCTCATATGGCTGCCACTACCTCAAGGCTAGCCCCCTGAGCTAGAAAGTAGTAAAATTGACCCTATTCGACTTAACCAAACAAACATTCCACAGAATCTCCTAACAACCATCTTAGGAATCTTGTGCATCTTCCAAAGTATAACCATCAAACTATTGAGGATCCATCTTCCTGAACCGATCAAACCTCTTTTGCTCCTCCTCAAACATAGCAGCCTCCACTACAGCATAACAATAACCCCGAGAGGATGTCCTCCAATTGGTACTTCTCATGGTATTTGATACATGGAAGCAACCTGTTCAGGAGTATGAGTAAGGGAGTCTGTGTCCGTCTCCTGGCCTGAGAAGTAGCCGGTGCCACAGGAAGTACTCCAATCTATGCCGAACCCGCCACAAGTCTAACAAAATGAACAAGAGCATCCTAAAGTATTGGGGTAACAGTAAACCCCTCAGGGACCTGAGTTGGTCCAAGCCTCTTGCGGCCCCGGCCTGGAGTACTGGCGCCTGCCCAACTACTCCAGATGAATGTGTTCTCACCATCTGCGAGAGAATATAAAGATATTGATTCAAACTTCAGATCAATAAAGCCACGCGATAAATAATGAAAGAAAGGGAAGTTTCCTAACATCCTATAGCATCTCATAAGTACGGACGTCTCGTACCGATCCACAAGACTCTACTAGACCTTCTCGTGACACATGAAACTACACAACATTGAGCTCTGATACCAACTTGCAACGATCCAAAATCCCACCTTAGATCGTGATGGTGCCTAGCCGTACTTGCTAAGCAAGCCAACTGAAAATCAAAAAAATATAGTCTAGATTTATTAACTAATAGAGTCATAATAAATAAAGACAAGAATAATCTCAATGAAGTAGAATATCTGATAGAGTCATAACATGGCACAAACACGACCAAAACGATACAACCCCCAAGAACTTGGTGATACAAGTACACGAGCAACTACTGAATGAGTACCGGTCTAAGTACATAGTAAAAGCTCTCTAAAATAACAAAATATATAGAAAATAGTAAAATGACAGGGACTTGAGCACTGCAAAATGGATCCATGGAGTGCAGCTAACCCTATGTCTCCGAGCGACTGCCTAGGCTCAATGAGAGTCTCCGCTAGTACCCACCTGAGTATCTACACAGAAGGATGTGCAAAAACGTAGTACGAGTATGCCACAATTGGTACTCAGTAAGTATAAAGTCTAAACTCAAGAAGTAGTGATGAGGCTAAATACATTAGTGTAGTAGCAACACAAATATAAATAATAGAGCTAGAACCAAAACGGTAAATAATCTCATAAATAACAAGCATCAAGATATCACAAGTCAAGAGGTAAATCATACTTTTCCAAGACAAGAGATATTCATATCGCTGCTTAGATATAGCATTTAAAGATGGCGTGCTTCAATCAACAGAGTTGAGGCTCCCAACTAGCATTTATATATGTCATGAGCAATTAGTAACTAAATCAACACTACTAAATGAGTCAAGGATATCTATGCATGCTCAAACCGGTATATGATCCATGTACCACGATACACAATCCATGTACCAAACATAACCCGATACAAAATCCATGTATGGACCTGATACACAATTAATGTATCAACCACTGTCACGCCCCAACCTTGGGGAGCGTGTGTCACGCCCCAAATTCGAGGGACATGACCGACGCCCGACCGGGTAGCCCCAGCCAAGCGAACCTGGATGCCTTTCCTAACCCACATGTTACCCCACGTTTTCCTTACTCAATTATTCAAAGAATTTGCCAAATAATTAATTAAGAACACTTTTTAATTTACAAAACACATACATACTTACATAATAGTAATGAAATCACCAACTCGTTACCAATGTATGAAAACACAGATCTACACAAGTTTCTAACCCACATCTACTGTCTACGGAGCCTCTAAAAGTACAACAGGGTAATATAGTATTTGCCGGTAACAAGGCTCCGGCTATACCTTACACAAAATCAAAAATAAGACTCTGAAAACAAGCAGCCTGAGCCACCCAGGGCCCCGAGAGGAAAGGGTCTCACCAAAAAGCTGATGGAGGATGAAGGGGAGCTACGATCGGTGGACTGGAGTACCTGCTACGGATCCACCTACAATCATAACACGAATGTAGCGCCCCCGGCAAAAGGGACATCAGTACATTTGAATTGTACTGGTATGTATGAACAAACTTTGCTCCAAGTAAACTCGAACCATAAGCAAGTAAGTAGCAGTACTAAAAGCGACAATCAAATCCACAAGGAAGGAACAATTAAGCCGACAGGTATACAATCTCTCCTCCATAATCAAACATGTAATTGAAATGGAAATAACAATCAAATCCACAAAGAAAGAGCAATCAAACCAACAAGCTTACAATCTCTCCTGTTTCCCCTTCCACATTTCCACATCAATAATTTCACAATTTGTTCATAGTTCATTTCAATAGCGATTTCGATCGCTTTCCAACCTTATTACCTCGGCCACCCTTATCACCACATCCCACACCTTATTTCTTCGTGTTGCGGCGCGCAACCCGATCCCACCGAACAATCACAATTCACAAACAACACAACAACAACAACAATTCACAGAGAACAACAACGACAATCCTCAAGAAACAACAACAACAATTTACAAAGAACAACAACAACAATTTACCTGAACATCCATAGCCATCAATACCATTTCCATGTATTCCACTACTCTATGCATTAATAGGTCATGACAATAATTTCCCACGACAAACCACATATGTTACTACCACGGTTATTCCGAGCACATCAATTCCCATTTCCTTCAATTACCTGTTTCACAGTTCTTACCACATAGCACATTCACAATCGCAAACTTGGTTTATTTCTAATTACTTACATCAATATAGCGAAGGCACAACCACAATCACCCAACCATACCAATCACAGGAATTTCACAAACAAATCACGTAAAATTCACATACCAAGCACTCAAACACCCAAACAAGGCGATTCTACAAGTTCAAAGTTAGCCATACATACCTGGAGCCGAGTTCCCTTTTAACTTCTATTTCCAATTCACCAAATGGTCTAGCAACGTCAATCTAGTGCACAAGTTAACGCGTATGGCTCAGAAAAGAAGTTCACAATTTCTACTCAAATTTATTTAGGTTACCAACCCATCTTTGCACCATCTATTACTCCTACCCAATTACTCTCACTAGGTTTTAGGTTATAGAATGACATGCATGTATGAGTTCAACCACTATTTTCAAAGACCAATGCATGAGACTCCCCTCCCCCCCCCCCCTTAGTTTGAACCAGAATTTTAGTGAAAAGGGTTAGGGATGTTACCTGCAAGAAAAGGGGGATGAAGATAAGCTTGAAATTTCCCGGCCCGGATGGTTTTGAAGAATCAAATTTTCGAGAAGATGACATTCTCTCTCAAGACCCTCTCTTCCTCTCTCTTATTTTGTGCAGAAGATCGTTAAAAATGAGGTGCTGGGCGTGTTTTATTAAAAAGGGGGTCGGGTATAAAATTTGGAAAATAGAAGCCCGAGCAAGATCTGCGGTCGCATTCTGCGATCGCAGAACTGAAATGCGGTCAGCAGATTGGACCGCAGAATTGCCCCTAAAACTCTGATGATTCTGTTTGGGTCTGCAACAGGAATGCGGTCTGCATTCCTGTTATGCGGTCGCATTGTGCACCGCAGAACTGACCTTCACAAATCCTTGAGGAGCTTATGCGACGATTATGCGGTCCGCATATTGGTTATGCGATCGCATAATAGACCGCATTTTCAACATTAATTTTGACAACTCTTCTATTCCACTCTGCGGTAGAAATGCGGTCCGCATATCAATTATGCGGTCGCATTTTGGACCGCATCTCAAGTTTAACCAAACCACAGCTTCATTATGCGGTAGGAATGCGGTCCGCATACCAGATCTGCGACCGCATTCTTGACCGCATAATGGCATTTTTCTGGGGAATTGATTCTTTTGATTTTTTTCAAGCTTAGATCAACACCAAGGGTCCAAACCGCGGCGAGCAAGCTCGCTGCGAAGAATTCTACGCATTCCTAACACATATTCGGAGTTGACACCACAAGATACTAGGTTTTGAGTCAAAAATTTTACGGGGCCTCACAGCGTGACCAGAGCTTCTCTGAGATATCCCTTGAGCAAGCCTACTTAGTTCCTATCTTTAACCCCTACCCATGAGTAATGTGAGTATAAATATCACGAGTTAGCCAATGAGAGGGTAGAGTACACAACACCATTTTTTGTTACTTATAGAAGCTTTATTTTCGATTACCAAAATATTAAATGATTCATAGTTTGAAAGTGGAAACATCCAATAAAACACTTTGTTTTTCCTAAATCACGACACAACCCACAACATGAATACAGAGCCTCTAATAGAGCATGAGCACAATATGCAAATACCGGTGACAATGCCCTGGCTATACCTCAAAAGAAATGAAGAGAATCAATAGAATAGGGCTCACCAAAATCCGCTGAGTGGAGGGTATTCTGTTATTAGTGACCAATATTGCATGCTGAGGAACCACCTGCATTCATTAAAGATGCAACCCCCCACAAAAGGGGTGTTATTACATACGAAATAGTACTTGTATATAAATCTAGATACCCTCATGAATGGAATACCAACACAAGGAAAGAAATGTAGTAGCAGTAAGTAAATCAATAGTATTTAAATGCCAAGTTAAAATCAAAGTAAAACTTCAAGTAACCATTTTCATTTTATGTTGGGAGATCCTTAGTACCGACACACCACCATGCACATGGTATAGAGTCTGATCCCCGCTCGATCGGCTAAGCCGTCACACCCTAGTGTATCAGGGTGGACATAGAAACACAATACTACCATGTGCACGACATGACGTCCAATCTCAACGCAATCAGCTGGCTGTCTTACCATAATGTCGTGTATTTTGACATGTCCTTGCTAACTGTCAACTCATCCCAATTAAGGGGAATAATCTCAATATAATATAATGGGGACTCACCTTACAATCCACTCCTACACGGGCACGTGTAGTTTCGGTCCTGCGCATTTATAACCCAACTTTCCTCAGTGATCTAACGATACTCCCAAAAATAATTATCATAAAAAATCATATACGTTTCATAGCCTTACATACATTCTTTCATTTTGGTGGCACTCTTAGCCTCACATGTAAATCATCATTCTTGGCACGATGGCCACATTTCGTATTTCATAATTTAATTCTTTCACTTTCAAGGATCATCATAAGTTATCAACATGAAGAACATTTAAAAATCATGACTTCAAGCAAACAAGTAATAAGCGTCTTAAACACATTGAATTTTCTTCCCAAAAGAGAGAATAATGATTTGCAATTGAAATATGGGTTCAAGTCATAATCATTAGATACAATAACCATATTTGAAACATTTTCCCAATGGAGGGTAACATGTTAGGGCAATTGGAACAAGACTTGAGTACATAAGCATTCTGATAGATCAATTGTTAGAGGCAATGCAGATGGGCTTGAACAAACCACATATGTAATTGACAAGGAACTCATGGATTCCGATTCTATAGGAGACGTTTGGCCAACATACCTCGATTGAGCTTTCAATAAGATTACTACAATGCCCCACCACTCTAGCAACTTCAATCTATAGAAACATAGTTCAATTTAACAATTATTCGAAGGATTCTCATGATATAGGTCTTGTAGGAATTTTGTCAAATACATAGTGTACATATTGGATAACAACTACCTACAATAGGATTTTCGTCACCCCATAATCAATCCCCCTGTCAATAATTTACAAATGATAGTTCAGAAACCTCTACATCTCCATCGTCGGTACATGCATGTTCAATTAACTATTCCCGACCCAAGAACCACACTTCCCGTTCATTCACATACACCTAAATTTGAAATTAAGGGTTTAGGCTTTCAATAACCCTCCCATAAACCCCAAAACACTAAAATCTTAATCATAAGTTCATGATAGGACATTGCATGAGAGTTTGGTCAAAGACATACCTCTTTAGTAGAAGGCTTGAGAGCTTCTCCCCTTGAATTCCCAAGACCTGATTAACTATTGAAGTGTAGAAGTTTTAGAGCTTCTCCTTCAGTCTCTAGTTTCCTCCCCTCTCTCTAAAATACCAGACTTTTCTATCTAAAATGGTCCCTTAAGTCTATTTATTAAAATAGGGTTGGGTTAGAAAATTCCCAAAATTCAACCTCTTTGTTGGGTCTGCGATCGCAAATGGGAGCGTAAAACTGGTATGCGATCCGCGAAGCGGTACGGAAAATGGTTCTCCAAAACTGGGTTGGCTGAACAAGTCTATGACCGATTCTGCGGTATGCGGATCGATTCCGTGGCACTGGACCGCAAAATCTCCTTCCAAAAATTTTCTATGCTGATATGCGACACATATGCGGTCTGCAAAGTGGTTATGCGGTTGCACATTAGACCGCGAAATGGCTTTAAAAATTGAGCTTCTTCTGGTAAAATCCGCGATGGTTTCGCGGTTAGCGGAATAGATCTGCGGTCGCATAATGGATCGCCGAAACACCATAATCTGCAAAAATTTCCACCAACTCCAAAATGCATTGCACAAACCAAAATTATCTACAACCTTCCAAATACATTAGCCTACCTCAGCACGCTCACATGGCCCAATGTAACATGGGTAATCACCTAACTCTAGAGGGACGAATCCTTATCCAAGTGCGAAAAGGAGCTTGATAGCTCACTTATAATCAAATATCACTTTATCATGTCCTATGTGCCATAACTGTATTTAATCTGTATGACCTTACCTTTCGTGCCACAAATCTCTGTCCAAATCAAATATCCATATACAGGAATGTATGCATATGCTCAAGAATTAATAGATAGAGACTGCACAAAGACTTAATAATAATTATGGAGATATGTGCTCATAGAATTTCTAAATGACTGCAGATTATTCAAGAAATTCATCATATCAAGAGTAACTCCCATGCGTTCATTAATAAACATAAATCTACGCATGATCTCTGTTAATAAGAGTGCGAACTTAGTCATATAAGCCAAACAAATCATAAATCACGGTGAGCACATAATTAGAATAAGGAATAAAGTATCTCAATTCTACCGCGGTCATGATATAAACTTGGTAAGTATATATACGCTCGCCATCCCATATATACATCACCCCCAATAGCTTAAACACATAAAATTCAAGTAAAATCGTAGGGGTTTCTCTCTTAACAAGGTTAGCCAAGAGACTTCTACCCGATAACTAGAAATCATCAAAAATGCCAAATAGTCATAAAACCAACTCCAAACAGCTCGAATCTAGTCAAATACAATGCTATAACATCAAACAAATCCATAGAAATCAATCCCTAACAATAAAGTTTGAATCTTTAATCAAATACAAAAAGTCAAACAACCGGGTCCGTTTTCTTAAACCCGTTAAAACTCACAAATCTCGACTACCCATTCATATACGAGTCCAAATATACAAGTTTCGTCCAATTATGACTCCAAATCAGGGTTCAAATCTCAATTATTCACTTTCCAAAATCAAGCACAAAAACTCCAAAATTTCACTTTAAAATTAATGCTTTTAGTTAATCCATGGAAAAAATAAGATATAAAGTCAAATCCAAGTGTAAGTTTCTTACCCTTAATGTTGTAGTGAAATTTCTATTAAAAATATCCCACTCTCGAAGTCTGGAGCTAAAAATATGATAAAAGTGGGTAAAAGTCCCTAAATCACATCTTAAATAATCCACCCAGTGATATGCATCACGATCACGACACACCCTTCGCGATCACGAAGGCCAAGAACCGTCCCAGCTGCTGCACCACTTCGCGAACGCGAAGTCCCCTCTTGTGAACGTGATGCCTAACCTGCTAAGCCTACACGAATGGGTCCATCACTTGCGAATGCAAAGCCAGTCCACCTGCCTAACACCAAGCCTCCGTGAACGCGGCCCCCTGCATGCAGACGAGAAGCACCACCCCTCAGTCTTCCTTGAATGAGGCCCTACTGATGAGAACGCGATAGAAAATTTTGCCTCCCAACTTCTCTAATCCGCGATCAGGAAGCACTGCTCGGCACCAGAAAACCTGCAATTCATCAAGATCAAAGAGAAATGGTTTGAAACCATCTTGAATCACATACGGGCCTTCCGAGACCCCGTCCAAATGCACCATCAAGTAAATATACCTAATTCAAACTTATCCAAGGGCTCGAGACACCACAAATAACATCAGGATCGAGAATAGACGATTACAATCCTTCTCTTAAGTTCAAGAATTTCCAACTTACAATCAAGCTTCTGATTCAAGCCTAACCAACTTGGATTCCAACCAAACTTTTCACACATGTTCCAAACCACAGTATGAACCTATTCCAAGTCCTGAAACAACAATCCAAGTCCGATTTCAACTTTCAGTCAAACCTATGAACTTTCCAAAGCTTCAAATTGCCATCTTCTTCCAAATAGAGCCAAAACATCGTAGGAACCTCCAAATCAAAATATGAACATACGCCTAAGTCTAAAATCATCATAGAAACCTACTGGAACCATTAAAATACCAATTCGAGGTTGTTTATATAAAAGTTAAACCTTGGTCAACTCTTACAACTTATGTTTCCAAAAATGAAACTAAGTGTTCCAATCATTCTCAAATCTTCACAAAGCCAAACTAATCAATCCCAGAAGTAAAAAAACCACAAACACACTACTGGAAGCATCAAATAGGGGAAGGAGGCTCAAATGCACAAAATGAACAGCTGGATCGTTATAAGTGGATTCAGACATAGAATCCTACGATGGTAAGTATTGAGCATAAAGGTGGAAGCTTGACACTGCAAGTGATCCTTTATATCTTGTAATGCAATCTATATGCTTTCTGTATTGAATTCTAACATGCTACTCTATGCCTCTCTTAAATGTTGATGACTTGTTAATCAATGTTGAATTATGTCAGGACTCCAAATTTCCACAATAGGATGTCGCGATGGCACCTAGTATCTAAGACTAGGTAAGCCTAACATACATCGATAATTAACAAAAATAGCAACTTTGATATAAATTTAAATTGTTAAACTATCATGACAAAACTCAATAGTATAGCTATCAAATAACTCCCAAAAACCCGAAGGAACTAAGTCATAAGCTCTACAGATAGTGCACTAATAAACTCGAAATACAATACTGTTTTGAAGAGGAAATAAACTGTAATACAACTAGAAACAGAAGGTGATTTCGAGGCTGTGAATGTCGAGCAAGTGTAACTTGATTTCTCCGAAAATAGTTGATCTAACACTGGCGTCCGGCTCGAGCAGATGTACCTGGATCTTCACAAAAATGTGCAGAAGCATAGCATGAATACACTACAACGGTACCTAGTAAGTATCAAGCCTAACCTCGGTAGTAGTGACGAGGCCAGGTCAAGATACCTATTAGGAAAAGAAAACTGAACAAAGTATATTACATTCAAATGATAGAAAATGTATAAATGAATGACAACAAAGTAGTATAACAATGCAGGCTAACAACATAATTTAAGGTAATAAAGGAAACAAGGAGTGAACACATGATATGAACAACAAGTAATCGAATACGGGTAATTACAAGAAAGACAAATGAAGAAATAACAAAAACTGTTCAACCAACAAGCCTTTTTAACACAAAATATACAACAAGAATTACAACCGAAGTGCCACACCTCGCAATCTCATATCACAAGTCACAACCACAATCTTCCTTATATCACCGCGTGAGCCTTGCATTTATTTTGAAATTTTTTTTTCCGAAATAGCTACACGCATTTTTGCCCCCTAATCTCACCGTGTAGCTTCAAATAATTCCCTTACTAGCAACATGCGTATAAATTCCACCTTATCTCACCGCATGCGTATCAACCCCTATCTTTATACCACCGCATGCATATGAATATCACAACACAATAATCAACTCGCACCACACATGCTCATATTCCACAACACTTGCAAAAATCAACAATACTAATGTTACCACAACATAGCCCACAACTCAACACAATGTAGGCAGAATTTCGAGAATAGCAAAATAAAATGAGAAATACTCAATGAGGAAAAATATATTAATAATCAGCAACTTCAACCTTAATGTGTTAATAGCTTTCACAACCTCAACTTCAATAACTCAAAATAAAGGTATTCCCACAAAATGACAACTTTCAATAAGAATAATTCAACAATAAAAGAGGTAAGAAGGCAATAAGAGAGGTAACAGTTTCAACTAAAGCATATAAGAGCAAACTTGACAATAAAAGATAGAACATATGCTAAAATTAAAGCATGTGAGAGTAATATTTAACAATTAAAGATATAACATGTAATTACAATTTTAGTTAAACGCATGGATAAAGCCTAAGAGTCTAAAGCGGTCAAAAGACTACACATAAGCCCGTTTACAAACTCGTCACCTCGTGTGCACGCCTTCCACATAGTTCAAATAACACAATCAACCTAAATCCTAAGGGGTAGTTTTGCCGACACAAAGTTAGACAAGATACTTACTTCAAACAAGCTAAATCAATCCACTAATAAGCCCTTTCCGTGTAAATCCAACTCCGGACGGCTCGAATCAAGCCAAAATAACATAATACCATGAATACAATCCATAGGAAGCAATTACAGATAATAAAGTTTCAATATTTAATGAAAAATTAAAAAGTCAACTCAAAAGGTCAACCCCCATTCCGATACGAGTCCAATCATACCAAAATAATCCAATGGCGACCTCAAATCCTCAATTTATTGTTTAGGAAATTTTTACAAAAATCCACAATTTTTCCAACTCAAACCACTAATTAAATGATAAAAACAAAGATGGAATCATGATTAATGAACGAAACCGAGTAAAAAATATTCACCCCGATCCAAATCTTGAAAATCCCCTCCAAAATCTCCCAAAATCAAGCTCTCTAAATCAAAATGTGGTAAATGAAATAAAACCCTCGATGAAGCTATTTTTGGCCAGGCATTTCCGTACCTGCGAGCAAACAGTCGCATCTATGGAAAATTCATCAGAGATGCGGTCTCACTAAAGACTCATAAATTCTGCTTTTGCGTACCCAAAAGCGTATTTGCGCTCCCGCTTCCGCGAGCCACTAACTGCACCTGCGGTACCTGACCAAAAGCCCGATTTCCGCTTCGGCGGTTGTGCACTTGTTCATCCTTGTATGCATCTGCAGACCAAGCTTGCCTAGCCCAAACTCGCTTTTGCGGCCAAGTAGCCACTTCTGTGACGCCGCACCTGCGGCCCAACTATCGCAGGTGCGAATGCACCAGTTCTCAACAAGCTTCAACAATCCTTCAATTTACAAAAATGATCCGCCAACCACCCGAATCACACCCGAGGCCCTCGGGACCCCATCCAAAGGTACCAACAAGTCCTAAAACACAATACAAACTTGCTCAAAACCTCAATTACATCAAACAATACCAAAAACATTAATCACACACCAATTCAAGCCTAATGAACTTCCAACTTCTAAAACTAAAGCCGAACCATACCAAATCAACTGACCTCAAATTTTGCACACTAGCCCCAAATGACACAACGGACCTACTCCAACTCCCGGAACTAAAATTCGAGCCCGATATCCACAAAGTCAACTCTCAGTCAAATCCCTTAACCTTCCAAGCCTTCAACTTTCCATCTTTTGCCAAAAAGCCCCAAACAAATCTACGGACCTCCAAATCAGCATCTGGACATACGCTTATGTCCAAAATCACCATACGAAGGTATCGAAAACATCAAAACTCCATTCTGGAGTCTTTTACGCAAAAGTCAAACTCCGATCAACTCTTCCAACTTTGAGACTAAGTGTCCCAAATCACCCCGAAACTTTCCCGAAACCGATCCAACTACCCCCGGCAAGTCACATAACTACAAATAAACATAGAAGGGGCAATGAATAGGGGAATAGGGCTACAATATACAAAATGATCAGCCGGGTCATTACATTCTTCCCCTCTTAAATTTCATCCTCGAACGAGGATAGCGACATACCTGGAGTGCTTAAAAGGTGATGATAACGGCTACGCATATCATGATCAGTCTCCCAAATCGCCTCCTCGACCAGTTGACCTCTCCACTGAACCTTCATTGAAGCTCTGTTCTTTGACCTTGACTTTTGGACTTGCCTGTCCAATATAGCCATCGGCTCCTCAATATGAGGCAAATCATTGTCATATTGGACTGAGCTGAAATCTAATACATGAGACGGATCAGTAAAATACTTCTGGAGCATGGAAATATTGAACACCGGGTGAACTGCCAATAGGCTCGGTGGCATATGTCACCTTACCAACTCTCTATAGGATCTCAAAGGGACCAATATACCTAGGGATCAACTTGCCCTTCTTCCCGAACCTCGTCACACCCTTCATGGGTGAAACCCGAAGCAAAACCCTCTCTTCCACCATAAATTCTACATCAAGAACCTTCCGATCTGCATAGCTCTTCTGTCTAGACTATGTTGTACGAAGTTGATCTTGAATCAACTTGACTTTATCCTAGGCATTCCGAACCAGATCAGTGCCAAACAATCTAGCCTCTCCTGACTCAAACCAACCAACTAGAAAACGACACTGCCTCCCATATAAGGCCTCATAAGGAGCCATCTGAATACTCGATTGGTAGATTTTGTTGTAGGCAAGCTCTGCAAACGGTAAGAACTGATCCCATGAACCCCCGAAATCCATAACATAGGCACATAGCATATCCTCTAGGATCTGAATGGTGTGCTCGGGATGCCCGTTCGTTTGGGGGTGAAATGCTGTACTCAACTCAACCCGTGTGCCTAACTCACGTTGCACGACTCTCTAAAAGTGTGATGTGAACTGTGTGCCTCGATCGAAGATAATGGACACTGGAACACCATAGAGACCAACAATCTCACAGATATAGATCTGAGCCAGCTGCTCTAAAGAATAGGTAGTCACCACCAAAATAAAGTGTGCTGACTTGGCCAGCCTATCCATAATAACACACACTACGTCAAAATTTCTTCCAAGTCCGTGGGAGCCCAGCAACAAAATCCTTGGTAATACGCTCCTACTTCCACTCGGGAATCTCAAGTCTCTATAGCAAAACGCCCAACCTCTTATGCTCGTACTTCACCTGCTGACAGTTCAAGCACCGAGCCACATACTCCACTATATCTTTCTTCATTCTTCTCCACCAATAGTGCTGCCTCAAATCCTGATATATCTTAGCGGCACCCAAATAAATGGATTACTGCAAACTGTGGGCCTCCTCAAGGATCAACTTGCGCAGCCCATCTACATTGGGCTCACATATCCGGGCCTGCATCCCAGAACACCCCATCATCTCTTATAGAAACCTCTTTGGCATCGCTGTGCTGCACGGTCTCCTTAAGGACAAGCAAACAGGGGTTGTCATACTAACGCGCTCATACAAAGAAGACTGAGATACCACGGAAGCAAGAACCCGGCTAGGCTCCAAAACATTTAATCTCACAAACTGATTGGCCAAAGCCTGAACATCCACTGCTAGCAGTCCCTCACCAACTAGAATATATACAAGGCTACCCATACTCTCAGCCTTTCTACTCAAGGCATCAATACAAGATGGTGATATCATAGTTTTTTAACAGCTCTAACCACCTCTGCTGCCTCAAGTTTAGATCCTTTTATTAAACAAGTGCTGTAGACTCCGATGATCTGTGAATACCTCACAAGACACGCCGTAGAGGTAGTCTTCCAAATAATCAATGCGTGAACAATGGCTGCCAACTCTAAATCATAAATAGGGTTGTTCTTCTCATGGAGCTTCAGCTGACGTGAAGCATAAGCAATCACCCTACCCTCCTGCATCAAGACGCACCTGATGCGAATCTGCGAAGCATCACAATAAACTGTATATGATCCCGAGCTGATGACAAAACTAGAACTTGTGTTGTGGTCAAGGCGGTTTTGAGATTCTGAAAGCTCTCCTCACACTCGCCGGGCCACCTGAATGGAGCACTATTCTGAGTCAACCTGGTCAAAGGAGCTACGATGGATGAAAACCTCTCTATAAAACGGCGATAATGACTAGCCAAGCCAAGAAAACTTTGGATCTTATTAGCTGAAAACGGTCTGGGCCAACTCTGAACTGCCCCAATCTTCTTCAGATCAACCTTGATCCCCTCACTAGACACCACATAACCCAAAAACGCCACCTAATCTAGCCAAACTCACACTTGGAGAATAGTACTTATAACATCTTCTCCCTCACGGTCTATAGCACGATCCTCAAATGTTGCTCATGATCCTCCCGGCTGCAGGAATAAACCAAGATGTCATCAATGAATACAATGATGAAAGAATCAAGATACGGCTGGAATACATTGTTCATCAAGTGCATAAATGTTGCTAGGGCGTTGGTCAGCCCAAAAGACATCAATAGAAACTCGTAATGACCATACCGAGTCCTCAAAGTAGTCTTTGGGTATCCCGAATCTTCAGATGATGATACCCTAACCTAAAATCAAATCTTCGAGGACACTCTAGCACCCTGAAGCTGGTCAAATAAGTCATCAATGCGCTGTAGTGGGTACTTGTTCTTCACTGTAACTTTGTTCAACTGCCTATAATCAATACACATCCGCATAGTACAATCCTTCTTCTTTACAAATTAAATTGAAACACCCCAAGGCGAAATACTCGGCCAGATAAAACCCTTGTTGAGTAATTCCTGAAGCTGTTCCTTTAACTCCTTCAACTCCATTAGTGCCATACGATATGGCGGAATAGAAATGGGCTGAGTGCCCAATACCAGGTTAATACCAAAATCGATATCCCTGTCGGGTGGAATGCCTGATAGGTCTGCCGGGAACATATCTGAGAAATCTCTCACTACCGAAACTGACTCGACGATAGGAGTATCGACATTGGCATCCCTGACAAAGTCAACATATGCTTCACACCCCTGCTCAACTATCCGTTGTGACTTTAGAAAGGACTCAACTCTGCTCGGAATATAATACAATGTACCCTTCCACTTCAACCATGGTAAACCTGGCATATCCAATGTCATAGTCTTGGCATGACAATCCAGAATAGCGTGATAGGGCGACAAATAATCCTTGCCTAAGATCACGTCAAAGTCTACCATACTGAGTAGCAATAGATCAGCTTTAGTCTCATAACTACTAATAGTGACTAAACACGACTGATAGACATGGTTTACAACAGTAGAATCTCCCACGGGCGTGGACACATATATAGGAACACTAAAAGAATTAGGGGATATATCCAAATACATTGGAAAGTAAGATGACACGTATGAGTAAGTGAAACCCAGATCATATAAGACTGATGCATCCCTACGACAAACCGGAACAATATTTGTGATGACGACATTCAATGCAACTGCCTCCGTTCTACCAGGAAAAGCATAAAATAAAATCGAGCCCGACCTCCCCCTCTAGGGCGACCTCTACCTGCCTAACCTCCACCCCTAGCTGGCGGCGTAGGCAGAGTGGCAACTAGAGTAGTAACCATGGCATGTGGACCCTTTGGACCTAGTGGAATCCATGGAGCCTAAGTAATCTGTAGAAGTTCACCCCTCCTAAGTCTGGGACCGTCCCTCACCATATGCCTAATATCACCGGACTCGAAACAAGCTCTCGGCGTGGCTGGTGAAACTGACTCTGGCTTGGTCAGCTAGACTGACCGCTGAAGGCACCCCGCACAGAAGGTGCAATGGAAAGTGGATGTGCATAATGGCCAGCCTGAGACCTCGGAATAGTCGGGGCACTGCTAGTAGCTAGGAGTGCTGAATGAACTGGCCGACTCGCATACCATCTACCATGACGGGTTGTAACTGGTGCGCGGGCACCACTATATTCGCCAGATTCTCAAGTCCTCTTGGCCTCCCTATGCTCCCTCTCTCGGCCCCACATACCCTATAAACTTGGAGCAATCTCTACAACCTACTGAAATGGAGTGTCTATCTCCAACTCTCGAGCCATGCTGATTCTAAGACCATAACTGAGTCGCCCGATGAATCTGTGGACTCGCTCTTTGACTGTAGAAACCAAGGCACGTGCATGTCGGGACAACTCACTGAATTTGATAGTATACTCTGACGACGACATAGTCCCCTAAAGCAGCTACTCAAACTCTGTGCGCCATTTATCTCGAAGGGTTTGGGGAACAATCAATCTTAAAAACATCTCCGAAAACTGATCCCAAGTGAGTGGGGTTGCATTAGCTGGACGACCCTCCTCATAAGCCTGCCACCACCTATACGCTGCTCCTAATAGTTGAAATGTAGTAAAAGCAACTCCACTCACCTCCACAATACCCATGGTGTAGAGAATATGATGGCACGTCTTTAAAAAACCATACGTATCCTCTATAGCTGCGCCACTGAATGTAGGAGGATCTTCCTTCTATAACCTTTTAAGTCTCCTCTGCTCCTCCTCAGATGCCACTAGCCTGACCTCATGCTGAATCGAAATAAGGGGTTATGCTATCATAATACCCGAAACCTGATCAATATGGACCGTTGCTCTGGAGTACGGGCCGCAGGAGTCTGAGCTCCTCCCCTAGCCCGAGATGTAGCTGGAACAACTAGGATCAATCCCGCCTGGGCTAGAGTACCGAACATGCTCAAGTAGTGGGGTAGGGTCTCCTGAAGTCCAGGGGTAACAACAGGCATCTCGGGTGCCTGTCCCCCAATCGGAGCTACCGGTGGCTCCTCAGTCGCTGCTTGGGTAGGTGCTCTGGCTGTAGCACGTGCCTTTCCCCGGACACTGCCCTGACCCCGGCCTGTAACGACCCGACCGGTCGTTTTGAGCTTTTGCACTTTGCTCGCTAGTTCCCCGGCATGACTTGCCCCGTGTAATGTATTATGAATTATGTAAATTGTTGGCTTTGGGTTGCAAGATGATCAGAATGAATTTGGAAGAACGGTTCCCAGTTTGAAGCTTGAAATTTAAAAGGTTTGACCAATATTTGACTTGCTTGTATATGATCTCAGATCGGAATTTTTATGATTTGGTTAGCTCCGTTAGGTGATTTCGGACTTAGGAGCGTGATCGGAATGCATTTTGGAGGTCCGTGGAAGGTTTAGGCTTGAATTGGCGAAATTGAGATTTCGGCATTTTCCGATTGATAGGTGAGATTTTGATATAGAGGTCGGAATGAAATTTTGGAAGTTGCAGTAGTTCCGTTGTGTAATTTGGGATGTGTGTGCAAAATTTTAGGTCATTCGTACGTGATTTGGTTGGGTTTTTGATCAAAAGCGTAATTCGGAAGATTTTAGAAACTTAGGCTTAAATTCGAGGTGTTTTGGTTGATTTAGTGTTGTTTGAAGTGTTTTGATGATTGGAACAAGTTTGAATAAGGTATTGGGATATGTTTGTGCTATTAGTTGAGGTCCCGGGGGCCACGGGGTGAGTTTCGGGTGGTCAATCGGACCATTTTTGAAGTTAGAAGCTGCTGAAGTTTTGTTGTTGCTGGTGTTTTCGCACCTGCGGTTTGGGACCGTAGGTGCGGCGCCGCAGGTGCGGGAGAGCTATTGCAGAAGCAGAAAGGAGGCCAGGAGAGCAGTGACCGCAGAAGCGGTAAGGGTAACCGCATCTGCGCTGCCGCAGATGCGGAAATGCAGCCGCAGATGCAATTTTTGGCAGGATAAGTGGAGTCCGCAGGAGCGGAAGAATAACTGCATATGCGGTACCGCAGAAGCGGCTATGGTACCGCAGATGCAAAAGTAACTGGTCAGAAGAATATAAAAGAAGTCTTTCGCAAAGGTGGGTCTATTTTCACCCATAGCTGCTCGTTTTTGGAGATTTTTGAAGGAGATTGAAGAGGGATTTAAGGGAAATCGTTGGGAGGTAAGATTCTTGGTCTAAAAACTCGATTATTATGTGAATTCCACCTAGAAAATCATGAAAGCTAAGCCAAAAATTGAAGAACTAGGGCTTGTGAAATTGGACTTTTGAATTGGGATTTGAAGGACCATTTGGGGTCGGGTTTGAACACTTTTGATATGTATGAACTCGTGGGGAGATAAGTAATCTATTGATGTAAAAATTTCTGAGTTTCGAGAAGTGGGCCCGGGGCTCGGGTTTTGCTAATTTCGGGATTTGTGCCCTTTATTGATTGCTTTCGTTTGGGCTTTGTTCCCTTAGCATATTTTAATGCCCTCGTTCTGATTTTGGATAGATTCAACGAGCGTGGAGGCCAATTCGAAGGGCAGTGGCGTCGCGAGCTAGAGATTTAGCCGGTTCGAGGTGAGTAATGATTGTAAATGATGTTCTGAGGGTTTGAAACCCCGGATTGCACATCGTAGTGCTATATTGAGGTGAGGCACACGCTTGATGACGAGCGTGGGATCGTGCACTATTGGGGACTTTGACTTGGTCCGTCCCGATTGATGATTTTACCGCATATTTGACTGAAATGTATTTGTTATCATCATTATTTGGGCTGCATGCCATATTTGGGCTTCGTGCCAACTTTGAACCCTTCGGGGATCTTTGTTGATTTTTCCTCACTGTTTTGACTTTATACTTGAACTCAGTCATGTTATTTTCCACTGTTTTCAAAACATAGCCATGTTCACTCTGTTTTAATACTCAAATGATATTTAAATGATGTTTTGGGCTGAGAAACACTATTTTACTGTTGCCCGAGAGGCTTATGTGATTTTTGACTGAGTAAGGCCGAGGGCCTGTGTTGTGAGGATATCTTTTGGGTCGGGCTGCACGCCGCAGCGGTGATACACTGATATCGATTTGAGGCCGAGGGCCTAGATATGTACACCACGAGGTGGCATGAATGATATGAGGCCGAGGGCCTAGATTTGATGCCACGAGATGGCTTGTTATTGTGCTTGGGCCGTAAGGGGCCCCTCCAGGAGTCTGCACACCCCCAGTGAGCTCGGGTACCCATTGTGATGTGAGTTATAGCCTGAGGGGCTGGTATTGTTATATGTGATTGCCCGAGGGGCTGGTATTGTTCTATGTGATTGCCCGAGGAGCTGGTACTGTTTTGAGATGTTGCCTGAGGGGCGGATTTGTTGACATTGTGCCCGAGGGGCGAACCTTATGTGCTTATCTTTCTTATTTGCCTGTTATTTACCTGTTTAATTGTGTATTTGTGCCCGAGGGGCGGATTTCTGTGCTTATCCGCACTAGTTGTTCTGCATTCATTTGCGTAATTGTTGAAAAAAATCATTTTCAAAGAAGTTCAAACTGAACTAAGATGTTTTAAGGGATTTTACAGCTTCACTGCTTTCTTACTGGTTTTTGAACTGCTTCTATACAGCATGTTGATGCACTTTTCGTGATTTCTTACCATTCAGACTTTAGGTATGATTATTACTCAGTTAGTTGGAGTACTCACTTTACTCCCTGCACCCTATGTGCAGATTCAGGTATTTTTTGGACCCGGTAGCGGGTATTGGTTGATCGGAGGCAGAGTCGTCGGAGTTTAACAAGGTAGTTGCCGGTGTTCGCAGCACTGCTTTCTCTCTTTTCATTCTATTAGGCTGTACTGAGTACATTTCAGACTTTGTCAGTTGTATTTAGACTTAGTAGATGCTCATGACTAGTGACACCCTGGTTTGGGCTGTGTTGGGTTGTATTCCGCGAATTGTTTTGCATTATCATCGTTATTTTTGGGATTATATCATATTTTAGATGTAATGCTTACTGTTTAATTGCTTAGAAACAGGATTGGAAATGTGTCGGCTGGCCTTGTCTTGACGAGAGGCGCCATCACGACCGGGTCTGGGTTTAGGGTCGTGACAAGTTGGTATCAGAGCCTAGGTTACGTAGGTCTCACGAGTCATGAGCAGGTTTAGTAGAGTCTCGCGGATCGGTACAGAGACGTCTGTATTTATCCTCGAGAGGCTGCAGAACCTTTAGGAAAAACTTCACATTCTTGAATTCTTATCGTGCGTCCTTGATTCAGCTTGAAAAGTAACTCTTGAAATTCCTTCCACGCGTTCGTATGCGCACATGAGCGCTCGGTATCAGATGTGCATCGATGGCTTGTGAATCCCTGATTGAGGGGCGAGATATGATCTCTGTGTGTTGATGTTGGGCCATTCTAGAAAGACTTGAGGCCGTATTGTTACCTATAGCTTGAGCCCTGAGCGGTTGCTTGCGTGAGCACGTGTTTCTGGATCTATATGTGCTGTTATGCCCCTATTAAGGGAAGTAATTACTGGTTAGTACGTGATGAGGGTGATGTGACTGTGAGATGTGATCATATGATTTGGAAGCGATGAGAAGGGTCTGCTGGAGGATAGATGATCTATTAGGTGTTTGATTTCCATTGTGATTGGATTCATAGCCCCGAGTTATGGGTGTGTGAAGAATCTTTTCATGTTTCCTAGTTGGGTGTGAAGTAAATTTCATGTTACGGTATGAGTTCAGACTCAGGAAGATAAAGTGACTGCGTAATGGTTATGACGGTGGAAGGTATACATGAATGTTAGTTTAAGGCAAAGCAGGTGGGTTATCTCCTGCGAAGTGTTCTGGAGTTGTGTGATCCTTATGTTGTCTGTTAGAAGATCCCATTTACAAGTGAAATATATGTGTTGAAATTTAATTCGGGTCGCTTAAGAGAGTGGGTTTAATTGTTACGTGAGTAAATGCGAGAGTTGCAGAAGATATGAAGTACCAGATGGTCTGTGTTCCACGAGCTTATGAAGGATTGAGTTAATCTCACTGTGGTATTATGGCAGCAATTAAGTATATGTGTTATGGGTTATTGTGTGTGTTTTGATCTATGGCTTCGAGCCAAGTGGGGGAGTTTGCTATTGATTAGCTGATTGCACGGTTATGTGCTATGTTGGTTCCTGTTTGAGGCGTGCTGGTGAATCAGTTATGGTTTGTGGAGATTGAGCCCGAGGATGGCTCGAGTAAAGGAAAAATTTTCGACTGAGGTAAGGTTTTATCATGCTTCATAGGTGTTTGAGAATCACGGAATGTCTTGAGTTGTTATTGATAAAGAATGCTCAGTGCATAGGAAAGGGAGTGGCTTGGTTGCATCAAGGTAAGGTTATATACTGCAGTGTCAGAAGTGCTAAGGAGGCGCAGGTTGTTCGGTTCTTTTGATTGGGCTAATTGCAGTTTGGGTAGAGTAGATGACGATAGAGAATGGTTCTAATGCGTTCTGGGTTTTACATGTAACAATTGGAAATTTTCAGGTGTATAATTTGGCTAGAAACTGAGGTTTTGCATTTGGAGGGTGTCAAGACTTGAGTCATTTCTCTATCAATTATGGGATTCTATACATTAGTAATAGGAAAGTAATGTCTTCAGATTCGCAGGAAGTCTTTTCAGGGTAGGTATTTTGAATGTGGTGCTTTTGGGAACATTTAAAAGAGTATTCAGCGGGTTGTGAGCCTTAGGCCATGTGGTATTTTGCTTGGGTATCGTGTGGTAAGTTTGGGTTGAGGACATGTGATGCTATAGCAAGAAGGAGTATCAAGTAAAGGTAAATCAGAAGGGAGCTCGGATAGATGGGATAGCTTGGTAGTAGGCCAGATCGGTATGGTAAGGATATGATTAGTTCTTTGGGTGTTTACGAGGTAATGAGTTTCTTCAGGTATTTCGCGGTAATGCTCTCGGGTTTTGGTGGCCTACGTAGGTTGGTTGAGCTAGGAGGATTCAGTCCTGACAGGCTTGTTTGTACAAAGGGGAGTTGGAGAGTTCTTGTTATTTCCTACCGTGGCTAGAGATGTATATTTTCTGCTGGCATGAGGAGCAGGGGATGTGTAGTGATTTTCTTCTGAATGGGATCAATGGAAAGTTCTTGGTTGGTTGAGTACATAGTTGCTTGTGGCTCCAAAGGGATATGAAATTCTCATATTATTTTAGGATGGATTGGTATATGCAGTATGTGTGGAGGATTGAGATTTGCATGTGTAAGGTTACGGTTCAGTTCTGAACAGAAGGCCATAAATTCTTAGGCAGCGGGCAGTTTCGGATAATTAGAGAAATGAGCTTCAGATGATTAGGGAAATGATCTTCAGATGATTAATGAAATGGTGTTGCTAGTTGGAGGTAATTTGACGAGGGTATATGTTTCAAAAAAAAGGCAATGTGATTAAGTTGATGGTACTTCGGTAGTATTGCGGCACTTTCTTGTAGATCGACTACTGATATCCAAGTTTGCTTGGAGGCACAGAACAATGTTAGAGTATCTCTCGTAGAATGATTGGGTATTAAAGATGTGGTATGTATTCGTACGGCAGAACTGGGATCAGGTATGGTGATTCGTGTGCTATATGGAGTTGGAGACCAGAAGTTCTCATATTCAGGTTATGTTGTGATGTCAGGTCGTGTGTCTCGGCACTATGTAGTGACTATCGGGGTCTGGAGACCTGAGTGGATCTTTTGCAGCTTGGTATGTCAGATTTTGGATGTGATGTTGGGTGCAGACTGGTTATCTTCGTGTTGTGTTATTCTGGACTATTGTGCTAAGGCGGAGCTGTTGGCTATGCCGGGAATGCCACAGATTGAGTGGCGAGGTTCGACGGATCATGTTCTTGGTAGAGTGGTTTCATATTTCGAAGACCAGCGGACGACTGGGAAGGATTGTCTTTCTTATTTGGGCTCTTGTGATGGATGTCAGTGCAGAGGCTCCTTATATTGATTCAGTTTCGGTGTTGAGGGACTTTTCGGATGTGTTTCTTGTGGCCGGGCATGTCGCCAGGCAAGGTTGTTGATTTCGGTATTGATTTGATGCCGGGCACCGTATCGTATAGCACCGGCAAAGTTAAAGGAGTTGAAGGAACAGCTTCAGGATTTCCTTGATAAGGAGTTCATTGGCAGGCCAATGTGGATGCGTGTTCTAACTTGAGTCGGCTTGGTTGGCTCCGAATTGTAGTTGAGGGATGTGTTGATTCGATTGTTATTGAGCTTATTAGTAATCTGGGGAGATCCATGAGTTACCTTTCTGTGTTGCGAGGTTTGAGGTCCGAGAAGACAGGATGCAAAGACACTTGGACAAAATCCAAATCACATTACGCCATTTCAACGAATGAACCCTGGTCCATATACCCCGAGAGCAGAACAGCGAGGCCGATGCCCTCGCTAACCTGGGATCATCCGTCGAAGAGGACGACCTACTCCCCGGGGCTGTTGTTCAGCTATCCAAATCAGTGGTCGAGGAAGGTCATGCCGAGATTAACTCCACTAGCCTGACATGGGACTGGATAAATAAATATATTAACTACCTGAAAGATGGGAAACTACCCACGGATCCGAAAAAATCGAGGGCCCTGCGTACCAAAGCAGCCTGATTTTCGCTTGATGAAAGCGGAACTCTTTACAGGAGAACCTTTGATGGCCCTCTAGCTATATGCCTGGGGCCAGGAGATACCGATTATGTGCTCCGGGAGATCCACGAGGGGACCTGCGGAAATCACTCCGGTGCCAATTCCTTAATTCGTTAAATAATCAGGGCAGGCTACTACTGGGACAACATGGAAAAGGACGCTAAGGAATTCGTCCGAAAGTGCGACAAATGCTAGAGATTCTCCCCTATGATTCACCAACCCGGCGAACAATTACATTCGGTCTTATCGCCATGGCCGTTCATGAAATAGGGAATGGACATTGTCGGACCTCTACCAACGGCACCAGGTAAAGCTAAATTCATTTTGTTTATGACTGACTATTTTTCAAAATGGGTGGAAGCGCAGGCCTTCGAAAAAATAAGGGAAAAGAAGTCATTGATTTCATCTGGAACCACATTATGTGCCGATTCGGGATTCCTTTCGAGATAACATGCGATAATGGGAGGCAGTTCATCGAAAGCAAAGTCACACAGTTCCTCGAGGATCACAAAATCAAAAGAATCTTGTCAACACCCTACCACCCATGTGCAAATGGCCAGGCCGAGTCCACGAACAAAACCATCATCCAAAACATAAAAAGAAGCTGGAGAACGCTAAGGGAAGATGCAAAGAAATATTGCTCGAAGTACTATGGGCGTACCGAACAACTCTGAAATCGAGCATAGGGGAAACACCTTTCTCCCTAGTGTATGGTGCCATGGCTTTGATACTAGTGGAGGTCAGGGAACCAAGCACCAGATTCCGACACACCATTGAGAGCTCGAACAACGAGGCCATGACTACGACCCTCGAACTATTGGATGAAAAATGAGAAGCCTCGCTGATCCGAATGGCCGCCCAAAAGCAAAGGATCGAAAGGTACTATAACAGGAGAACAAACCTCTGACATATCGGAGTCAGGGACTTGGTCCCAAGAAAAGTAACCCTCAACACCCGTAACCCTAATGAAGGAAAGCTAGGCCAAAATTGGGAAGGACCGTACCGCGTCCTCGGAGTAATCGACAAAGGGTCCTACAAGCTCGGTACCATGTAAGGCGAACAGCTTCCAAGCAACTGGAATATATCAATGTTGAACGATACTACTGCTAGGGTGTCCGATTGAAAATTCTAAAACACCCACAAGCATGCGTTGCACTCTTTTCCTTCGACCGGATTTTGTCCCTAGAAGGCTTTTACCGGCAAAGTTTTTAACGAGGCAACATCTATTTGCTACCTAAGAAGGACTCAAAAAAGTAATCAAGGTTTCCTTCCAATCAACCTCAAATACTGGGGGGCATCCCCCCGAAGGGTCACCTAACCAGGAAACCCAAGATACGCCAAATGGGGTCTCGATAGGAAAATGATGTACCGCGCCAAACGGTCGAACGAACCGTGTCCGTATAGAATAGCCAGGCCGCTAGCAGCGAAAGTATGTATACTTGTACCAAGTAATCAAAGAATACTTTGCATCAAAGCATTTCACGCTTCAAAAGAAACTGGACATTTCTGTAAAAGCGGCTCCTTTGTCAAAAACGTCCCGAACACTTGGGGACGGGCGTAAAAAACTCAAGGCCACATGATCTCTGGGTCGGAAGCCCCAAAATATTATAGCCCTCTATGAGGCAGTACCAAGTTTACAAGTGATGGCTCCCGAGCCGAGAAATCCTCGGTGACTCGGGGACTGCCTGAATGACCTCCGGGTCGGAGCTCCAAACTCATAAGCCCTCAACGAGGCAAAATCAAAGTCACAAAATGGCTCCAAAGCCAAAAGTGACCCGAACACTCGGGGACTGGCGTCAAAATCTCAAAAATCGTACGGCCTCCGGGTCGGAAACTCCGAAATCGTAAGCCCTCAATGAGGCAATATGAAGTTTACAAGTAATGGCTCCCATACCAAGGTACCCTCGATGACTCGGGGACTGTCGCCAATGGCCACTTACCAAAAAACCCAAGGCCGTAAGACCCCAAGCGGGCAGCTTCTATCTCGTAAGCCTCAAGCAAGGCATGAACCACACTTGTATGACAACATCTGTAAGACCTCAAGCAAGGCATGAACCGCACTTGTACCAAGTGACAATATCTGTAAGACCTCGAGCAAGGCATGAACCATACTTGTAGCAAGTATCCAAAACTGTAAGACCTCAAAGGCATGTAAAACTTGTAAGACGTTACTAAAGGCATCAAACCGATCTCAAAGTTAAGGCTATATATCGAACTTGTAAGACCCCTAAAAGGAATACCCTTGATATAGACGCCAAAACTACTTCACTCGGGACTAAAAATGGCTCCGACCAAACATAAATGACTACGGTCACAAGGCTGTACCAGCCAAACTAACGCGACTCGGGGACGCCCGACCGTCGCTACAAAATCACAGGCCTTCAATTACTTCGAATCAACTTCGAAAAGAACTGGTTAAGCAGGCTACCCTCGACATAGGCAAAGGACCTTCGACCATGTTAGCTCCAAATTACAGGCTTCGAGATACTCAGTCTCAGAGCCAAACCTCCCGAGGTGCTCGACCATCGCCATATAACGGCTCACAATCGAGGTTTTTATCAAACCATCAAAGAGTCAGGCAAACACAATCTCAAAAATCCTTAACGAGAGAAAAATAAAGCCTATATTAGAGGTCGCATCGACCCAAAGCTAAGAGCCATTGTCGCCAGCTCGCATGAAAGGTCAAATCAACCCAAAGCGTAAGAGCCATTGTCGCCAGCCCATACAAAAGGTTACATCGACCCAATGCGTAAGGGCCTAAGGGCCAGCTTGAAATTTGAAAACTTGAGGGTCAAATGAGCTCGAGCCGATACCCGACTCGGAGACTGAACCCAAAATAGTTAACTAAAATTCCTAAGAGCAAAATCATAAGGGCTCAAACGCCAGCTTATACTAAAAGGTCATACCGACCCGATGTGCAAGAGCCACTATCGCCAGCACTAAAATCAAAGGGCGTACCGACCCAATGCGTAAGAGCCGCAACCACCAGCACTAAAATCAAAGGTCGTACCGACCATATGCATAACAGCCAGGTCTAACCCGAGAACGCTCGGGGACTGACTTTCGGCCACTACGGGTCGCTCAGCAACAGCAAAAACCCGAGGGTCTAACCCAGAACTGAAATCTCGGATCGATTGTCAAAAAAAACATCACATATTATTTTCGAAAGACAAAGGAGAAAAGAAGGGATAGGAAACGAAAAGCCTTTTATACATATTGCTCATAGAGGCGTGTTTACAAGGCCTGTAAAAACCTTTACAAAGAAGGAACCAAACAAAACCCTAATTTGTCATCAAGCCCACATCTTCGATGGCTCCGCCAGAGGTTGCACGCCAATAATTCCGGCTACAACTTCAGGCCCTCCAACGGCCTCTTCCCCACTGGGGGCTCCACCTTCATTCTCATCATCTCCTGAGCCACTACCCGACGCACCTCCAGAAGCAGACAGGGCAGCATCCTTCTTTTCTAGGGTCTTCACCCTCTCGAGCTCGGCAGACAAGTTCCCCCGCACGTATATCCTCAAGAGTCTGCCTCCGAGATTCTAACCGAGCATGTTCTACAGCCCGAGTAAATTTCAACTCGGCTTCCTCAGGCGCTCTCCCAGTTTGAACATTTACTACAACGTCATCATCTTTGTGCGAAGATATGAGCGCCTCGGCTTCAGTTTTGATTCCGGATAGTGCAGCAACTAATTCAGAATGAAGACCTCTGTACTTGTCACTATCCGCCCTCGCATCACGAAGCTGTTGTCCAACTAAGGCCTTCCTTTCTTGGAGGGCGTCCCTCTCGGAAGTTATCTCGCTTACGTGCTGTTTGAGTTCGAGAACTTCAGAGTTTCTGGCTCGGAGCTCCTCCCTTAGTAGATCATTTTCCCTCTCAAACTGCACAAATCAGATCAAAGACGTCAAAATGCTAGAATTTAGCAAACATTCAAACAACAGCAAACGGAAGCTAGGAAACCTGTTCAACGAGATAAGTCTTCTCACGCTTGTGACGAGTCACCTCGACCTGAAACCGGGCGAAAGTATGATTATAAAGCACCCTGGCCTGAAACCATGAAGAAGATAAGTTAGGAAGATAAAGATTAGGACGAGGGGTAGAAGTTACAAAAACTACCTGCTCATAAAGCCTATTCATCTCGCTGAAAACAAGTGAAGCATCGAGCTTAGGGATTCCCTCGGGAGCGGCTAAAGGCCTCTCAAACGCATCTTTGCCTCCGATGGGCACCCCCACATCGGAAGGTTCTTCATTTTGGGCATCTTGCGCCCCCTGAGGAGGTAAAATCGTCGCCTGAGGGGAATCACTCACGACAACAACACCAACAGGATCAGCCGGGGCCTTTTCTTGTCTCCGCAGAGCTTCAGAACTGGTTTCCTCCGAACCGCCTGCCGGGTGTGTCTCGGATCGAGGGACATATTGGCCATCAGCCGGCTCGGGGACATCACCCAATGCTTCATCAGTGGCCTCTCCAGCCCGAAATCGGACCACGACGAGATCAATCCCTAGCTCAGGAGCCATCGTCTCTCCGGCATGGGTCGATCGGGTTTTCCTCCCTTTGGGGTGCTATCAAGAAATTATTTTCTCCCTCGCCTTCAGCTTGGGGACTTCCCGCTGCTTCTGGGGCTAAGACTGCTGGGCTGGCCTCAATTTCTTCCATCTTGGTTTTCTTGGCTCCCGAAGGTTCATTCGACGGACCCCCTGACTTTTCTTCCCTTCGTCCAGGTCTCAGGGTATCCTCTTCTCCAGGCAATATTTCCTTCATCAAGGGAACCTCCCCCAGACCTACACGAATGTAAGAAGTGATCACAGGGAATGAGGACACCATCGGTAGTAATACAGATTAAAGGGTACGATTGGGGCAAAAGTAAGAGCTCACCATGATTCTTGGCTTCCAATCGAGCTTGGGACAAATCACGCCACACTCGCTCAGCGTATGGGCAAATCGAGTCCAACCGACCGATCCAGCCCAAGAGGCCCGCAACCGTGCCGGGGTAAACTGCCACGACTGCATCTGTAGGAGAAATTAGCGCATGGAAAGATGTAGCCTAAAAAGAAGTAAAGAGATGCTAGATAATGTATCTACTTACGTTCCATGTTCCATCTCTCGGGGAACGGCATCCTTTCCGCCGGAATCAGGTCCAAAGTCCTAACTCGGACAAAATGGCTCCTCCACCCTCCGTTCTTGACTTCATCGATGCAAGCAAAAAGGGCCCTCGAAGCTCGGCAGTGGAGCTTAATCAGTCCCCCAAGAAAGAGACGGAGGCTGTACATCCTGACCAGGTGGTCGAGGGTAAAGGTTATACCCCCAATCATGTTCACATAATACCTGATCATATATACAACGTGCCAGAACAAATGGTGAATTTGGCCGAGGGTCACTCGATACCGTCGACAGAAGTCGAGAACCACTGGATCTATTATAGGAGAGGATGGCCCCACCAGCCAAAGGGTAAATGGATAAGTATACACACTGAGAAAATCGGCTCTATATGTCGTTATATCCTCCTCTCGAGAAGGGATCTCCACAAGCACTGCATCCCCCAGCGGCAATCAACCCTCACCCTTCCGACGTCTGTTATTGAGATAATATACTGAGACACGGGCTCGCGACGCCCCGGCTTCGAAGACGATTTCTCGACCTTGAAATCGGAAGCCATTGTAAAGTATCTCGGAACGCATTTCTCAACACGAGGAGGCACTGCTGCCTTGCCATTAGATGAAAGAGAGGAGGAGGAGGTCGCATTCTCCTGAGAAGCAGAGGCGGAAGTTTTCGCCATTCCTAAAAGATTTTGGAGGAAAAAGGGGAACTGCATCTCGAATAATGAACGAAAGCAAAGGTAGAAGGACCTTTTGGGGAGCTTGGCAGTGCAGAGAGTTATGAAGAACGAGAAAAGGGATATTTATGGAGGACCCGCACGCGCGTTGAAGAAGGCCGAGGGACAGCCAGCAGTTGCAAAGGCTTTCAAATGGCTGTGTGTATGCAATCTTTGGCACCCTATGACTGCCGTCGTTACGGAAGTGCCAATGGGGCAGGAATTCAAGGTCGTTTCTTATCATTTTTCACTCCAAGAAATGCGGGGACTATCTGTATGCAGTAATATCGAAGGGGCCAATTTTCTATCATTGCGACGGCTCGAGATTATGGTCAGGGTTCACCCTCGAGGGCTATCGACACTCGACCTCGGGGCAGTACAGACCAACGATAGTGATGAAAAAGTGGGGAGTTCCCAAGGCACATAACTAGCGCTGACAAAGTCTAACGGGCTAAGTTCAGACCTGAATCATAGCGTCAGCTAGCCGTCCCATCTCCATATCTTTGTAATAAATTATTTTTACTATGTTGGGGTTTTCCCCTCATATATAAAGGGGATCCTTGCCACTTTGTAAAATGGTGGCTCAATATTAAGAAATACACGAACAATCTCTCTAACATATTCTCTTAAGTTCATTACTTCATTTATTGCTTGCATTCATTGTGTTATATTTATTGTTCTTCATTTATTGCCTATCATTGATCATAAAAGAGCCATCATCATAGCTCTTATAATTGTTATCTCCCCCTCGGCTGCCCCGAATCGGCCACCCAGCTCGACCCCGAGGTCCTGTAATCGACAGCTCGAGGCCTCCGTTCTGCCACTGTTTGGTTCGATTATCTTGCCATTTCTAAGCCATAATCCTGATTTCTAACCTTTTACTTAGCATCCATCGCTTAACAACTAGCAAAGAAATAGATCACATATTTTTAGAACCTCACAATCAAATTTAATTGTTATTACCATTTTCACGGTAAACAGAATCTGTTTTGCTAAAGAAGTTCGGAGTGACCTGTTGAAGGAGGCTATGATATGGTACAAAACTTGACCGCCTAATTCTATTGATTCATTTGCTATGCTTGCATATTCTTTCGTAAAGGCACACGCCGGAGCCATCAAGATTGAAACCAGGAAATCAGACCTTTTCAAGGTAAGGCAGAAGGACAACTAAATTCTCAGAGAATTCGCGTCTCGATTGAAGTTCAAGCTTTCACCCAAGGACTCAATGTTCGAAGCTCGGTGGCTTCGCAGCAGTTGAAGAAGAATTTGATAGAACATCCAGCTATCACTTTGGCTGATATGCATAATTTGTATCAGTCGAAGATCAGGGTCAAAGACAAACAACTCGGGGCTCCTTCCGGTTCTGTTTATCCTATCAGACCCATAGACAGAATTAAAAGGGATGTCGACCAATAACCAAGGTCGAACAGAGATCGTTACTAGCCATATAGTGGAGATCGCAGAAGCGCAAACCTGGACGGAATCCTATATGAAATGAAAGGAGAAGTGATCGAGATTAAAGCTCTCGAGGGCTCATATGCAGGAACGGCTTCGGCAAGCCTATCAGACCCAAAGAAGCACCTCGGTTATCAGAATACAACTTTAACGTTGACGCAGCCGCCATCGTATCAACTATCGGACACATCAAAGATACTAGATGGCCTCGACCTCTACAAACCGATCCAGCCCGAAGAGATCCCAACCAAATGTGCGTATATCATGGCACCCATGACCATAGAATGGAGATTGTCGGCAATTAAGAGAAGAAGTAGCCCGATTATTCAACAACAGGGATCTGCGGGAGTTTTTGAGCAACCGAGCCAAGAATCACTTCAAACAGAGATTCCAATAAATAAAACGAGCAAGAGGAACCTCAACACTTGATTCATATGATCATCGGAGGGGTCGAAGTTCCTCAAGGTCCAATGTTTAAGCGCACCAAAGTATTAATCACGAGGGAAAAACAGACTCGAGATTACATGCCAGAAGGAACTTTTTTTTCAACGACGAGGATGTAGAAGGAATCACACAACCCCATAACGATGCACTGGTAATATCTGTACTCATGAATAAAACTCGAGTTGAATGTGTGTTAATTGATCTAGGTAGCTCGGCCAACATCATTCAACCGAGGGTCGTAGAACAACTCAGCCTACAAGACCAAATCATACTTGTAGCCCGAGTGCTAAACGAGTTCAACATGGCTTGTGAGACCACTAAGGGATAAATAAAATTGCTAGTAAACATAGCCAGAACCATCCAGGAGAACGAGTTTTATGTGATCAAGGGGGACATGAGGTATAACGCTATGTTTGGAAGACCGCGGATCCACAACATGAGAGCTGTGCCCTCGACCCTTCACTAGGTGTTAAAATTCCCGACACCAGAGGGAATTAAAATGATCTACGGGGAGCAACCTGCCGCAAAGGAAATGTTTGCCGTCGATGAAGTGATTCCTGTATGGACACTCTCATCAACAAAGGAGCTAGATTCGAAAACAAGGAAAGAAGCCGAATAGTAATCACTGATGTAGGCCTCGACCCAATAAGACAGATAGGGAACTGACAAAGATGATGATTACGAGGTCCCTTGGTCCTTCATCGTCCCTGATGATTCCAGCGCTACCAGATCGACAGTCAAAGAGCTATAGCAAGTCACACTAATCGAGCATCAGCCTGATAAAAAGGTAACCTGGGCACGGGGTTAACCCCCGAGCTCAGAAAAAAACTTATTCAATTTCCTATAACTAACATGGATTGTTTTTCCTGGTACCACCTCGACAGGATAGGGATCCCACCGGAGATCACCACATACTAACTGAGCCTGGACCCGAAATTCCATCCGGTGAAGCCGAAAAAGAGACCACAGTCCGAGATCAAGCATGTTTTCATCAAAGACGAGGTAACTAAACTCCTTAAAATAGGGTCCATCCGAGAAGTCAAATACCCGGAATAGCTAGCAAACGTAGTAGTAGTCCCTACAAAAGGGTACAAACTAAGAATGTGTGTGGATTACAAGCATTTGAACAAAGCTGCCCCAAAGATTGTTTCCCTTTGCCTAACATCGACTACATGATCGATGCCATGGCCGGCCACGAGATGCTCAGTTTTCTCGATGCCTATTCCGGGTACAAGCAAATACGAATGAACCCGGATGATCAAGAAAAGACCTCTTTAATCACTAAGTACGGCACATACTGTTACTAGTTGCTGTAGGCCCGTGCTGAGCCCTGGCCCAACACAATAAGGCTAATCTTTTTTTAATCATATGAGTAGTACTGCATTAATCTACAAAGTCAGTCTCTTATATCGTTTATATCAATAGTATGATAGTATTGCAGATTTTAGCTGCAATATAAATGTATTCCCTTTATCTTTCCTTTTTAGCTTTTGCCTCCAGATTCTCATAATTGTTCAACTCCTCTTTCAGTTTTCTTTGTCCCTTTCGACCTTCTTTCTTCCTACTCAATTTATGTGCTTGGTTGTATAGTTATAAGGTGAGTTTTGCTTTCTTAATTTTTTCATTTTCGGAATCACTGTTGTGTAAAAATTTTAAAATTGTGTAAATGTCCACTATTTTCTGTATTTGTCCGCAAAAAAATTGTGATTGATTGTGGAATCTGGAAAACGGGGCATGCGTGCGAAGGGATAGGATTTTACCAAGATATTTATTTTCTTTATTATGTTTGCAAAATAGGTCCTTTACCAAGATTTATTTGTTCTTTGTTTAGTTTAAAGAAAGGGCTATAAGGTGTTTGCTCATTTGCCTGAATGAGTTATTCCACTATGTGCTTGTTCCTATACTTCGATACTCAATCTGTATGACTGAAAGATGCTCATTTACACTACTAAATACGAATAATGGTAATGTTTGAGTACAAATTAAAATCGTTGGTTGTGAAAGGCATTAGCTTTAGTCGAACTGGGCAGAAGTATGCAATGACAAAATTGATTGCTGCCATCTTTCATAGAGTTAGATTATGTTTTATAAAAGTTTGGGTTTCAGTGTGAATTTTCCATATTGTTGTTCTAAAAGTGGAAGTTTTGATGCATATTCAAGTCACAACACAAGAAGAGAAATAACGTTAAAGTAATGATTCAAATCATCACCAGAGAATAGAATTAATAATTATGTGGTCGTACCTTGTAATTGAACTTTTTTCATAAGTCATATTTTTATTTTGGCGAACTTATACATTTTGGTTATGATTAGCATTGGCACATGTAATTATGTGAGTGAGCTTTTTGGATAAGATGTTTCACTATTAAATATAGCAACTTCTGTATGGAAATTTCAAGCCAATAAGCCACAAGCTCAATAAACATCTCTGATTACTTGATTCCGAGCTGCTTTTACTTCTGCAATTTGTGCTAGCAATCGCTGCATTAAAAACACAGCCTCTCCAATAAACAACGTTAAACCAATTATTTTCATGACTCTGCTAAGGATAAAAAATTATTTGTTAATATTTTTTTCACTGTAAGAAGTTTTCATGGAAATTTAGAAAGTTTTCTTAACATTATAAAAATCAAAAGATAGTCCGACAAGTAATTTCTTATAAATTTGTTATGTTTCTATTTTCTTGAAAATTGTTACTATATATGTTAGCCAATTTAATTTAAGAAGTAGTTTAGAAAGTTTTTTTTTTTTAAATTTGTATTGTGGAGTCGACATGTTTTTTCACCAATGGTACTTTAATAAGTCAAAAGTTGTTTGTATATCAGCAAATATTAATTTACTCTGGACGCTTTCTCAGTAAAAAAAAAAAATCATGAGTAAAGTTAATAAGAAGTTAAAATATTTTTAACCCATACAATAGATATAATATTGTATCCAAGTATTTCATTTATGTTACTCCTAATCGTTATGTATTACTTAAAAACTCCTGTTTAGATTTAGTAGAGTATATTATGTTTAATCAAGGAATTTAAGATAATTTGATTAGTAACTGGAATATGGACCTATCCTGATTCCTATGTAGAGTTGGAGCGATAAATACGATGGCCCACTCAAGATGTATATATGTCAGTTAAATAAGCCCTTACACATTTTTTCTTAAGAAATTATTTGTATGTATGTTGCCTGACATGACATATAGGCATGTAAAACTCCTTAAACTTCATTTTATTTACAAAAAAGTGGTATGAAAAATAATTGAATAATCAAAAGAATAGGGGCAAAAGTTGCAGGATAGGCCCTACACACTTTACGAAAAACGGCTGCAAGTGACAGTGGTCTTAGGTATTTATGTCCATTCACTTATAAGAGTCCAACTCCTACTTAACGCTATACAACACCAATTTAAGCATGAATTAAGAATAAATTAAATAAAATGTCAAAGATGTCCTTTTGGTCAGTAACCAGGACGACCCTAAACTCCTCAAACTCCCTCTTATTAATAGTAGAAAAATAATGAAATGCCATTTGGGCTAAAAAAATGCTGGAGCCACTTACCAACGCCTAGTAAAATGAATGTTCGAAGAACAAATAGGGAAATCTATGGAAGTTTACAATGATGATATGTTAGTTAAGTCCCTGCGAGCAGAGGACCATTTAAAACATTTGCGGGAAACTTTCAGTATATTGAAGAAGTACAACATGAAACTGAACCCGAAAAAATGCGCGTTCGGAGTCGGATCGGGTAAATTTCTTAGGCAATGGTACCCAACTGGGGAATCGAGATCAACCCCGACAAGATCCAAGCCGTCGAGGATATCACGGTAGTAGACAACCTGAAGGTCGTACAAAGGCTAACCGGGCACATAGCTACCCTGGGGCGGTTCATCTCGAGGTCTTTCGACAAGAGTCATCGATTTTTCTCGTTGCTGAAGAAGAAAAACAATTGAACATGCACTCCGGAATACCAACGAGCACTAGAAGAACTCAAGTGATACCTATCGAACCCGTCTCTACTTCACACACCGAAGGTGGACGAACTACTATACTTGTATTTGGTAGTATTGGAGATAGCTGTAAGCGGTGTCCTAGTTCGAGAAGAGTAGGGTACGCAATTTCCAATTTATTATGTTAGCCGGACCTTAGGTGAGGCCGAAACTAGATATCCTCACTTAGCAAAACGGGTGCTCACTTTGCTAAGCGCCTTTAGGAAGCTCAAACCGTACTTTCAGTGCCACCCTATATGTGTTGTGACAACTTAACCGTCGCAAAATATAATGCATAAATCCAAACTCTCGGGGCGATTGGCCAAATGGGCTATAGAAATCAGCGGGTATCATATTGAGTATCGGCCTCGGACGACCATTAAATTTCAAATTCCAGCAGATTTCGTGGTCGACTTCACGCTGGCCCTAACACCCGAGGTCAAAAAGGAGTTATTGATAAACTCGGGGACGTCTTCGGGAATCTGGACCATATTTACGGTCGGTGCATTGAACGTAAAGGGGTCCGGACTTGGAATCGTAGTGAAGCCACCCTGATAACGTCCAAATCCACTACTAAAAAGTAAATGGACACGGTCTCATGCAATACAATTTACCCAACTATGAGTCGGGGTCGAATCCCACAGAGAACAATATGTAGGCGATTAGGAACGTATGAGAATTATCACTTGTTATGCAGTGCCAAACACTTAGAATTGATTTGAGAAAATATTTATACCTAAATGCGGAAATGTAAACTAACCTAGAAAGCAAGAAAAATGATCAATGGCTACAAGTATGGTTGCGTCGGGAATTACACTCAAGTAACGATCCAAGGTATTTCATGATTTAACAAATATGAGCGAGTTTATGTTAATTAGCCACGGATAATAATTCTTAATTAGCTTCTTCCGAAGACTAACAAGACTTCCTAATTGAATTATCCCTAAAACAATTAGGAGATTAAGCACACCCGGATATGGCTACAAGTAGTTCAATCTTATCCCTAAGTGGAATCTATAAAATGAGGGTTAAAGCCTCAAGTTCTTGTTAATTAATCTTTCCCAACCCCAAACTATCTTTTCCAAAATTAATTCGGAGTTAATGGGCGAGTCCTAGGGTTAGCTAATCCCTTTGGAAACATTAAAGAACAAGAATAATCAAAGTAACAATAACTCACTTCATAAAAGGATACAAATCATTCAATACATAAGCACAACAAGGTATTTAATCCACATTTTAACTATGAATATTTCCATAAACAAGATTCAAGTGTTGAAAATAAATACTACACACTTAAATATTCAATACAAAGCAAGGAAATGAAGTAATAAAAATAAATGGGTAAGAAATCCTTAACCACAAGCTTGAAATCTTCAAAACCCAAGTGTGTGTGCAAAACCCTAGCTTCCACCTTGTTCTCTCTTGTTCTACGAACTGAAAATAAGCCAAAGATCACCCAAAGATTCTGCTAGGTCGAGTATAAAAATGGTTTGGGGTTGAGAAAATGTAAAATGCCTGAATGGCCCAGGTCTGATGCTCGTCTTCCGCACCTGCGGACAAATCCTCGCAGGTGCGGCTCCACAGATGCGGAGATCCCATCGCAGAAGCGAAATGCCAACTAAATCTCTGTCACCGCAGATGCGGTTCATCAGGCGCATATGCGCAGCCGCAGAAGCAGTAATCTAACCGCAGATGCGGTTTCTTGCAAGCTCAGACTACTCCGCAGAAGCGGATCTTCTCCTGCAGAAGCTGAGTCGCTTCTGCGACCATGCTTCTGCAGATGCGGAATCACAGGGGAGTTTTTGCATTGTTTTCACCCTTTTTTGCTCAATTCCACTCCAATTGAATTCAAATCACTTCATGCCATCATTTACCTGAAAATCTAACAATACACACCATAAACGACCTCATATTATAGTAAAAGGACATAAAAGCTAAAGAAAAGAGACTAGAATGAGTGGTAAAATCACCACTCATCAACACCCCTAACTTAAAGCTTTTGCTTGTCCTCAAGCAAATCAAAACCAACACTTCAATGAGGATTTACCATTTAGAACACAAGTGGTATTGCTATTATTTACAAGTCACATTCTCCAATTAAGCACCATACTTATGGATTTGGTTGGTACTAATAATTAGGCTCAAGTATGTGCATCTTTCCCGAATGACTCCCTCATTTAAAAAAAACTTCAAGAATGTGCAAGGGAGTTTCAAAATAATCAAGTGACAAGAATAAGCCTCAAGAAGTGACTCAAAAGCACTAGTCCACTACATATTCTCAACTTACTCAATTTCACCAATCCTTCCTAATTCATGTGCCCTCACAAGAAAGAAAGTCCCAAAATCACTAAATTTACAATACAACATAAGGGACAAATTTACAAAGACACTCACTATCACAACGAATTTCAAGTGTTACAACATCTCATACCATAAGCTTGCCCTTATTTTAATTCATCGCCAATTCAAGAACATTCAGTTTAAGATCCCATAAGGACTTTTTAAGCTTGTAATGTAGGTTTAGGGAAGGGTCGGTTAAGCATTTGGATACAAGTTACTTCACCCTCCTTGAACACTACTCACATTTGTCTTTCTTTTTGCACTTTGTTTCTTTTGCAAACCACATAGCCTCATTGGCATCTAGTCACCAACATAGAACCACCTTAAATACCTCTCAAATTTTCTTCAAGGCTCCATATTTATATACATACATATACTTTTTTTTTATAAACAAATTTTTCTGTTGGAGCTTGAATAATTTAATATGAACACTTTGAGGTATATGTTCCTACACTCAATGTACAACCATACCAATTTCCACTTTGACACCACAACCCCAACTTTGGCTTTTAGCCTCATTCTCAATGTTCAAGGAGGACGCGATCAAAAGAGGGAATTATTTTACAAAAGGGGAAAGGTTTGTAATGAGGTGGCCAAAGAAAAGGTTAAAAGCTCAAATAGGGTACTAGTGATATGATTTATGCAATGGTAGGCTTGAAAGGCTAAAGAGGTTTTTCAAATAACACAAAGAATGCCTAAGGTCATCTCTCCAACCAAACATACTATCATTAGCGTTGAAAAACCAACCGGGCAAGTTCTAGATGATAGAAGTAAACACAAGATCTATTTGTACAAACACTAACACACATGGCACATGAATTAATCAAGATGGATCAATTTCATTTTCTAAGAGCATCTAGAGCAATATTATTTAAACTAGTGGGCAAAGAGTCACTAAAAGAGCCAAAAATTTATCACAAAAATTATTCTTCACCACGCAACTTACTTGTTGTAGTTCAAAACCTTCTTTCGGAGGGGTATTCTTAATTCACATCTCACATACAAGAGACTAATTTTATTAGTACCAAATAATCCAATAGTCTCCTCCTAGCAAAACAAGACTAATTCCCTTAAGAAAGTTGTCACGCTATCTATCATAGGGAAAAGTCACCCGGTTCACTTCAAAAATGTTCATTGGGAAAGAACCGTAGCATGAAGAAAACCCAAGGAAATACTGCTAAGGAAAAAAAAACTAATAGAACAAAACTACTAAAAAGGATACTAAAATAAAAACGACTACTACTAATAACAACAAGCTACTAAAGAAAATAAATAACGAAAGAAAGCTAAAAATAGACTAATCGCAACAAGCTCATCAAGAGCACCTGATACACACAATAGCCCGGCAAGGGCACACAATATCCAAAACAACAAAGTAAGCCCGGCAAGGGCACACAATATCAATAAGCACAAAATAAGCCTGGCAGGGGCACACAATATCATAGTATGAATAAGTATACTCCTACAACCACCCCCAACTAAAAACATTGCAGTGTCCTCACTGCAAAATATCAAATATAAAGCACAAATAGTTTGAGGGTCTCCCTGAGGTCTGCATCAGACTAGCAGACTGTGGGAGGAAGGCTGATCAATGCTGGGCGGAACTCGTAGCCTCATCATCGTCGGTCTCATCATCATCATCACCATCACCATCACCATCACCAGCCTCTGACATAAAGGAGTACTCCTCGCTATCATACTTGTCCCCCACTGGTAATTTCTTGCCTGGGTTTCCCCATTTGAAGACGGCCTTTATGCCTCTCCACATTTTTATCATGAACTTGCTCTTCTTCTTGTTCCTCTCCTTCTCCTTCTTGAAGTCTGACTGGAGATCTGCATGCAACTTGGTCAAGTTGTCGTAGGCTGTCTCAAGTCTGGTAATTGATGCTGTTATCTTCTCATGAGAGTCTTTCTGACTCTTCTGCGCATCTAAGTAACTCTTCATTTCTTCCCTGGAGAAGTACGAGGACCCAGGCTGGGAGGATGAAGGCCCACTCGGAAGCTGTGACACTAACTCCCGGATGGATGCAAGCTCGGAGTTTAGCACCCCAAATGGTCCCTCAGGTGCAGCTGCCTGTGAAGATGGCTCTGAACCAGCAGCCATGGTGGTGACCTTCCTTTTCTTGCTTTTGACTGCACTACCCTCTCCTATCACTCTCAGTGGGTGAAAAGGTTTATCAGCTGGTAACCATCTATCGGTGCTACGCACCTCAACCTCTGCCCTCGTTCATAACTGCGCGATCAACGAAGGGAACATCATCCCTGCATCCTTGTCCCGCAAATACTCTCTCAGCTCCCGCAGGATATAGTAACTGACATTCACAGGAATGCCATCCAGGATGCATGCAATGATCAATGCCCTGGTGTAGGAGACATCTGAGACGTTTCCACAAGGAGATACCATGTTGCAGAGGATGTACAACCACATTTTTGCTTCAGCTGTGAAGTCAATTGACTTCAAACCTTTCTCCGGTTTCCCCATTTGGCTCTCATACTTGGAGGGTAGAGTTCAGAGACAAGCCATTCCCCGTTGTCACAATGATCTTTCTCTCGCACCGGCTCGATTGGATAGTTGTGAATCCCAAGGGTGTCATTTATTTGTTCTATCCTAAACCTTACCAATTTTCCTCTAATGATGAGTTATGGGTTGGCAAAGTCTGTGCGCTTAAGGTTAGCATAGAATTCGCGAACACACTCCTCATTAGCTTTGCATAGAGTGGGAATGAAGCATGACCATCCGGAAACATGGAGACGGGCATAGAAATCTGGGAGCTTTTCGGCCAATTTTTCCTCGTTGATCCCTTTTTCAAGCACTATTCTTTTGTTGACAAGGTTGTCATAATATTTGCGCTGACAGTCAGCCGACAAGAAGCGCGAGTTATCAAATTGTTCTTCAACCTCCTCCTCAATTTCATGTTGTTATGGGGCATTTTCGCTGATGTTCGGGTCCATTTTAGCTCAAAGTACCTTCATAAAATCAAAACAAAGTCAGTCGGGCAATAGAATCATGTTAAGCAAGTTAAAACACTGCAATTAGGCCAAAGATTCAACTTGAACGGGCCCGGGAAGGCCCTGTTGCAAAGCCACTGGAATTGGCAGTTCTGCCCAGTTTTTGCATCAGCGGGACAATAACCGCAGTAGCGGTTCCGCTTCTGTGGAAATACCACCGCATCTGCAGTTTTACTCGGCTGGGCCAAAATCGCACCTGCGGAAAAATCATCGCAGGTGCGATGATGCGTCTGCGGTAAAAGTTCCGCATCTGCGGTTTTCGTGCAAGGGTTCAACTGCCCAGATTTTCTATACATTTTTCAATTCTTAATCCCGATTTTGGAACCTAATTTATACTCAAGACTTCTAAATTAGTGCACTACATGAAATTCTGATTCTATTGAGACCGATTTTGTGGTACTTAGCAAGAAATTTTCTTTCAAACACTTTGTCGAACACCTTGCAAGCAGTTTAAAAAGTCCTCTTCTTCACACAATTTGGGTACTCAGATTTCCCACAAATTTGATTCAATAATAGCAGCACACACACATTAATCTCTCAACCAATTTCCCTCACTTCCTAAAACTAACAGCAATTAAATCGAAAATAGAAACATCAAATAAAAATAAAAAAAATTGTGGGGCTGTTGCAATGAAGAAGAAGAGAGAAAGAAAGAAAAAGAAAAGCAAAGAAAAATAGAAGAGAGGAGTAGATGAGAGATACCTGTGGTGTCTTGTGCAAGAGCAGTAGAATGAGATCAGTGGAGTAGTGTGAGATATGGGGGAGTTTGGGATTTTGGGAGAAGAGCAGTATGCAGAGAATACCTGATGAAATGAGACTTCTATTTTTGTTAAAACATGCTCGATATCCGCATCTGCGGTTATTTACTGCATCTGCGGCGCCGCTTATGCGGCCAACGACACGCTTCTACGGAAACTAATGCTTCTGCGGTATTAAAAGCGCTTTTGCGTGACCGCGTCTGCGTTCAAAAATCCGCAGATGTGGTTACACTAGAAGATTGATGCACAGATTTTCAGCCACTATTTTTGGTGCACTCTAACATCCCGAACTTCTTAATTCAACTCCAAAAAATCTGAAACTTGGCAGATTAGTCAAAAACAATACAGTAAGCTATTCTAAAAAAGAAAATTTCAAATATTGACCAAAATTCTTTAAAAAAAACACGATAGGTTGCCTCCCACCAAGCGCGCGTTTAAACTCGTGGCACGATGCAAGTCAAGTTTACCACTTTTCTCGCCACTTGGATGATATGAACTGGGGACCTAGCTTGGAATCAAGCTTGTGACCACGAGCGATAGGGGGTGGTAAGTCGATGATCAAGCCAAGCCTTAAATTCTTCATTTTGCACTTCTTGGCTCTCATGTGAGGAATGTCATTTTGCTTTCTTGTTCCCTCATATTATAGGATGTATGGTATGAATTTTTCCTCCTCGCAATCCCTCATTGACTCATGTAGTTCAATTCCCATATCACCACACAATTCTAATGTTGAAAAATGCTTGGAATGTGACTTCAACCCTCCAACTTGCAATTTTTCTCGGATTTTGACATCCTCTTCTTCCCCCGTACTAGAGTCAATCTCAACCAAATTTTCATTTACAACGGTTGACTCTAATTCCATATTTTTCTTGGCATCATTAACACTCATGGAGTCGGTTGGCGGATGTTCAATTCTTGATTCCTCAAAGTAGAGCTCACTTTCTTCCTCAAAATCGGACTCTTCTTGGCTTCCTTCCACACTCTCAAGTTGGTGGGCATAGTGAGCCTCAACCAATATTTTCATTTGATCTTCCAAAGTGCGGATATGTTCATCGTTGTGAGCCAAGACTTGTTTCAAGTCCTCGAGTGCAAAGTTGTGCTTCTCCTCATTTTCAGGAATGGTCTCCAACATGAGCATCATCTTCTCATTTTGAGCATTTGAGAGTTCTTCTTGGTTTTGATCAAGTGCCAAGGAAGGATTTCCGGCTTCCACATCTAAGGAAAATTCTTGGCTATAATTCACTTCCGAGGATTTTCGGACCTCTAAAGCTTCAAGCATTTCTCCCATTTGTGAGTGCAACCTTTCAAGTGCCAAGTCATTTTGGAGACTATTTTCCAAAAACTCCTCCAAGGCACTTTGTTCATTGTTTCCTCCTTCAATTAGGCATTCCAACATGAGCTTGAACTCTCCATTTTGACCATGCTCAACTTCTTCCACTTCCATAGCCCTATAATTTTCATCACAAAAAGTAGAATCATCATAGCGGGGGCTTGGGGAAGGGAAGGACAAATAAGCACAATACTCCCAATGATCATTTTGACAACCAAACTTATCACAAATACTCCACTCATGGGTTTGAGATTCTGCGCACAATCCACCCCTGGGAGAATTTAAACAATTTTGCCACGAGTGTGGTCCTCCACAATAAGGACAAGGGTCATCAAAGTATGAACAACTACCAACCGACCAATTTTTATTAAATGATGTCATTTTTCAAAACTAAGAAAGTAAACAAGAAACAAACAAGAAGAATAGACCAAGGTAAGAAAAATTAATTACACAAATATTCACAAGTTTGGACCAAAGCACTTACGCTTATTTCTCAAACCACCTAAATTACGCCAAATTGTTCCCCGGCAACGATGCCAATTTTGATGACGTCCAAATCCACTACTAAAAAGTAAATGGATACGGTCGCATACAATATAATTTACCCAACTATGAGTCAGGGTCGAATCCCACAGAGAACAATATGTAGGCGATTAGGAATGTAAGAGAATTATCACTTGTTATGCAGTGCCAAACACTTAGAATTGATTTGAGAAAATATTTATACCTAAATGCGGAAATGTAAACTAACCTAGAAAGCAAGAAAAATGATCAATGGCTACAAGTATGGTTGCGTCGGGAATTACACTCAAGTAACGATCCAAGGTATTTCATGATTTAACAAATATGAGCGAGTTTATGTTAATTAGTCACGGATAATAATTCTTAATTAGCTTCTTCCGAAGACTAACAAGACTTCCTAATTGAATTATCCCTAAAAAAATTAGGAGATTAAGCACACCCGGATATGGCTACAAGTAGTTCAATCCTATCCCTAAGTAGAATCTATAAAATGAGGGTTAAAGCCTCAAGTTCTTGCTAATTAATCTTTCCCAACCCCAAACTATCTTTTCCAAAATTAATTTGGAGTTAATGGGCGACTCCTAGGGTTAGATAATCCCTTTGGAAATAATAAAGAACAAGAATAATTAAAGTAACAATAACTCACTTCATAAAAGGATAAAAATCATTCAATACATAAGCACAACAAGGTATTTAATCCACACTTTAACTATGAATATTTCCATAAATAAGATTCAAGTGTTGAAAATAAATACTACACACTTAAATATTCAATACAAAGCAAGGAAATGAAGAAATAAACATAAATGGGTAAGAAATCCTTAACCACAAGCTTGAAATCTTCAAAACCCAAGTGTGTGTGCAAAACCCTAGCTTCCACCTTGTTCTCTCTTGTTCTAGGAACTGAAAATAAGCCAAAGATCTCCCAAAGATTCTGCTAGGTCGAGTATAAAAATGGTTCGGGGTTGAGGAAATGTGAAATGCCTAAATTGCCCAGGTCTGATGCCCGTCTTCCGTACCTGCGGACAAATCCTCGCAGGTGTGGCTCCGCAGATGCGGAGATCCCATCGCAGAAGCGAAACTAAATCTCTGTCACCGCAGATGCGGTTCATCAGGCGCATATGCGCAACCACAGAAGCGGTAATCTAATCGCAGATGTGGTTTCTTGCAAGCACAGACTACTCCGCAGAAGCGGAGTCGCTTCTGCGACCATGCTTCCGCAGATGCGGAATCACAGGGGAGTTTTTGCATTGTTTTCACCCTTTTTTGCTCAATTCCACTCCAATTGAATTCAAATCACTTCATGGCATCATTTACCTGAAAATCTAACAATTATTGTAAAAGGACATAAAAGCTAAAGAAAAGAGACTAGAATGAGTGGTAAAATCACCACTCATCACACCCACATGCAATATGGTCAGGCACTCTATTAGAAATGTAAAATTAACTGACAACGACACCGAATACGAGGCCATCATTGCAGGTCTCGAACTGGCAAAGAGCTTAGGGGAGGAGGTGATCGAAGCTAAGTACGATTCCCTCCTTGTGGTAAATCAAGTTAACGGGACGTTCGAAGTCAGAGGTGAATGGATGTAAAGGTACCTGGATATGCTACAGGTAACATTACATCAACTCAAAGAGTGAAATTTGTATCACGTACCTCGAGATTAAAATAGTGAGGCCGATGCACTTGCAAACTTAGGCTCTTTGGTTGAGGACAATGAGCTCAAATTGGGGGCAGTCGTACAGCTGATGAGATCGGCAGTAGAGGAGGGTCACGCCAAAATAAACTCTACAAGCCTAACTTGGGATTGGAAGAACAAATACATAGAATATTTGAAGTCTGGTAAAATACCCTCAGATCCTAAAGAGTCGACGGCCCTGCGCACAAAAGCAGCTCGATTCAGCTTGCCCGAGGAAGGAACCTTGTTCAGACGGATGTTCGATGGCCCACTAGCAATATGTCTGGGATCGGGAGATACCGAGTACGTTCTGAGGGAAGTCCACGAAGGCACCTGCGAGAACCACTCAGGCGCCGAATCATTGTTTCGAAAGGTAATCAGAGCTGGCTATTACTAGGTCGATATATAAAACACTGCAGAGGAGTTCGTAAAAAAATGTGGTAAATGCCAAAGACATGCTCCGATGATTCATCAACCCAGAGAACTACTGCATTCGGTCTTGTCGCCATGGCCATTCATGAAGTAGGGAATGGACATTGTTGGCCCTCTTCCATGGGCACCATGTAAGGCTCAATTTATCTTATTTATGACTGACTATTTTTCTAAGTGGGTTGAAGCCAAGGCGTACGAGAGGGTCAGGGAGAAGGAAGTCATCAACTTCATTTGGGATAACATCATATGTCGGTTCAGGATGCTATCCGAAATCGTATGTGACAACGGGAAATAATTTATCGGCAGCACAGTGACCAAGTTTCTCGAAGATCATAAGATCAAAAGGATCTTGTCCACACCTTATCACCCCAGTGGGAATAGACAAGCCGGATCGACCACAACCTGAAGAAAAGGTTGACCGATGCAAAAGGAAAATGGAAAGAAATTCTTCCCGAAAGTCTTTGGTCATATCGCACAACCTCGAAATCTAGTATCGAGGCTACCCCATTCTAATTTGTTTATGGTGACGAAGCTCTAACACCGGTCGAAGTTGGGGAGCCAAGTATCAGGTTCCGATATTCTACAAAGGAATCCAATGGCGAGGCCATGGATACTAGCTTGGAAATATTTGATGAAAGGCCTGAAGACGCCCTTGTCCGATTGGCCACCCAAAAGTAGCGGATCGAAAGGTATTATAATCGAAGGACCAACCTTCGATATTTTAATGTCGGGGACTTAGTACTAAGGACAATCATGCGGAACACCCGAAATCCGAACGATGGGATGATGGGTGCGAAGTGGGAAGTGTTTAACTTGAAAATGGTAATTACAATTAAATTTGATTTTGTGGTTCTAAAAATACGTGATTTATTTTAATGCTAGTTGTTAAGCGATAGATGCTAAGTGTGAGTTAGAAAAATGAGATAGGAGCTCAAGGAGAGTATGTTATGCAAACCGAATGGCCGTGAATCGGGGTCTCGAGCTGGCCTAAGCTGGGCCTTGAGGTTGAGCTAATGAGCTTGACTGGGGATGATCGATGAAGGACTAACAGTTCCAAGGGCCTCAATGATGGCTCTTTATGATCAATGATGAGTAATAAATGAGGAAACAATCAATGAAACGCAATAAATGTAAGCAATAAATCAAAGTAGAGACAATGGAGAATGTTTAAGTTAGAGAGTAGAGAATGTTTTTGTTCTTGTATTGAATATCATGTGTGCAAGAAATTACAAGGGTCCCCTTTATATAGGAGGGAGAATCCCAACATAGTACAGGTGCATTTATTACAAAGATATGCGACTGGTACAACCATTTATTACAAAGATATGCGGCTGGTACAACCATTTAATGTCACGGTACGAACTTGTACTATTCTTGTAGACCTGGTCAGCTCTAACCACATGCTTTGGGAATTTGCCGCTTGCCCATCAGAGCCACCGATTTGCACTGCCCCGAGGTCGAACATAGGGAACCCTCGGGGTCTAACCTCGAGTTGTTCCTCGATCCTTCTGGAGACGGGCTATGGAGCGTCATAATGATCATAAAATCAGACTCTCCAATTTTAGCCGTATACAGATAGTCCCCGCGTTTGTTAGAGTAAAATGATAAGAAACGGTCTTGAATTATTGCCCCTTTGATACTTCCATCATGACATCAGCCTATCAGAGCATTAAATGACATGACTCAAAGGCTGCGCAGAGGTCGCTATCAGCACGATCATCGAGAAGCCCACGAACCATTACTGGTTCGACTCTTCCGCTTCTCAAACGTTGCCCAAATGGCTTCTATAAATACCTCAACTATTTGTCATTCATACCTTTACAATATCTTTAAGTTTTCAGAGCTATGTGCACCATCTTCTGCATTCATCTACTCTCTGTGATTGCCTTTTCATTTTCTTTCTTAAAAACTCTGTTATAGTTATGGCTAAAACCTCCAAAACGGTACCTCAGAAAGAGGGCACCACTTCTTCATCACGCCCGGCCAAGGGCAAACCAAAAATACCTCCAAGTACTGAGCAATGTATCCCTGGCCACTTCGATACGGTCTCCGATTTTACCATTGAAAAACCCCTTTCTACACCAGGCCGATGCAAGCCCACGTCTCAGTACGTCAGTGTTATGACCGACATGAAAAGAGTAAAGATAGACTGCCGATGGGGGGAGGCAGTGCAAGTAGAGATCCCCAAAGCTGAGGAAAGCATAGTAGCACACAAAGCTGGCTTCCTCAGCATATACACACATCCCTTCACTCTAGGCCCTGTAGATTCTTCTTCCCCACCGATAGATCCGGTGATTCTTGACTTTTGTCATCAGTACCGAGTGACACTCAGTCAGATCTATCCTTCTTTCTAGAGGATTGTATACATGCTTAGATATTTGTCCAACCGAGTCGAGGGAATGACCTTCACCCTCAACCACTTGATCAGATTGTACAACCCTCGTCTCTTTCGAGGGGATTTAATCAAGCTTCACCCTCGATCCACCAAGACATTCTTTCTGAGCATCAATGAGGACAAAGATCGAGGATGGATGAGCCAGTTTGTCAGAGTATCATCCTTGCTGATAGGATGCCATTCCTGGAGGAGTGGAACATGAAGCGTAAGTGTCCCTACATCGAACACATTTTATTGCCCCTTTTTCTTCTTCTGAAATGATCTTCTTTTGATTATGTAGCCACCGTCTGGTTCCCCGGTGTGGTGCAGAACCTTTCGGGATGGATCAAACTATTGGACTCTGCTTTTCCATACAGCGAGCGTGTTTGGCGTGGTTTGGCCAAAATGCGGTGGCAGGCCAAGAACCACGGTATGCTTTCGTTGTTATCATTACCGAGTTTCTCATGAGTATTCTTTATGGTGGTAAATTTAATACATCCTCCTGGTGAAGAAGAAACCTCGAAACCCGACAAGGGTAAGAAGAGAATGAAGAAGGCGTCGACCGAGTCTCCAAAATCAAAGAAACCCAAGGTCCGCAGGCCTCTGACCGACGCCACGATCTTGACTTTGGCTGCTACGGCAAGTATTCGTACCGAAGGGAAAGATGATGATGATGGCGATTGCCCTTTGGTACAAAGAGTAAGACGGAGCGCTGATGCTCCACAAGCTGTTGGGCGGAAGGCCGATGAGTCGGAGGTGGCCGAGGTGGACAAAACCCGTGCTGAGAAGACCCTCGAGGAGGGTTTGGGCACAGTCCCCGAGCTTCAAGTTCAACATAGTGCAGTCCGTGCCGGCGAATCCTCGGCCGGTGAATTTGGAGGGCCTGAATTCAAAATTTTCAGGGTCGAGAAGAAACCCTTATAGAAATTGATATCGGGGGTGGCTTTGAATTGGGCCCTTTATTTTCTCCGGGGGAAATAAGGGATGACCAGAACGGGGGCGCTACCGATATGGGGTCCTCTCAGGGAGAGGATGATACATTCAAGGATGCCTCTGTCGCTCTCGAAGAGGCTGAGAGGCTTTAAAACCAGGTGATATTCATGACATACCATTTGCGCTTCATATTTTTGCCCTTGCCTTTCTAACTTCTCTGCTTTGTTATAGGTCAAGAAATTGTATTACCACGCCTTTTCTAAGCTTCAAGATGAGCTTTCATGCCGTTAGGGGGAGCTCGAGAAGCTCACCTCGGATATAAATGAGTCGAAGGCTTCCTCTGCCCGAAAGGAAGAGGAGTTGAGTGAGCTTCGGGCGAGTCTGGAGAGAGTGCACTAGGAGCAGACTAGCTTTGCTGAGCTGGTAACACGGCATTCATGAGTTCATCTATTTATTCATATAACTTGAAGCTCACTCTCTTGATTCGCTTTTGCAGATTGGGCAAAAGAATGCCCTGGTAGGGCTACTTCAAGAAGAGGTTGTAGCCAAAGATACAAAGATCCTCGAGCTGAAGAGGCAGAATGAGGTTGTGACCTCGGAGAAAGACCTTTTGCGGGGAGAGTTGGCCTCGACCCAGGATCTTCTTCGAAGTACTCAGAAGGAGGTCACTGCATTATCTGTGGCCAAGTCTGAGGCTGATGAACATGCGTCCTTATACAAGAGAGATGCGACTACCGCAAACGAAAGAGCCAGAGAGATATCTGAGAAGGCCGAGTAGAAGCTGGCTTGGGCCATTGCTCATGCTCGTTGGCAAGCAAGGAGGCAAGCCTTCAAGGAAGCAAGCACCAAAGGTGTAGATCTCTCTGTTGAGATTGAGAAAGCCAGAGCCTTAGAGGAAGAATCAGTACTTTCAACTACTTCGGATGAGGGTTCCGAAAGTGGTTCAGACGGTAGTGAGGGTGAAGAATAGACCCGTGTCGTGATCTCTACCTCTCCTTTTCTTTCGTTTTGTATATGGATTCCTCGGGGGCTTCGTAAAGACACCCTTTGTATATGTATTTTTGGGAATACAAAAAGATTCCTTTGCTTCAAGTCTTTAAATTTTATTTTTTAGTGCTTATGCGAAGTTAATCTTTGAATTTTGATGTCGGCTCTTTGGAGCCCATACATGGAGTAACCGAGATCCTCAAAATCAGGCACCATCTCGAGGCTAGGTTGATAGCTCTTTTAGAGTCCATACTTGTAATAATAGAGATCCTCGAGACCGGGCACCATCTCGAGGCTAGATAGATGTGGGGATGTCGATAGCTCTCGAGCGCTGTATGACAGCATCATTCATATGACATGACCGCAAAGTGACCGGGGTGGTCCCATCGGTACACTTCCCCAAAAAGTGGTAATGGCATGGTCAGAATTAATTGGCCTTCAGAATAGGCGAACACTCGCTGCTTGCTCTATATATGTATTTGCTTTCTTCTTATTTTAGGATTCTGCTACTTTGAGCAACTATCCTTTTTATAGAGCTCTCCTTCCTTGCGTCAGTTCTTCACCATTTTAACTCAAAGCTTTTGCGTCAGTTTTCATTTTCCTTTTCTTGTTTCACTATAGTTATGGCTGCTACACCCAAATCCGTTCACCAAGAAGAGAAGAGTTCTGCCTCTACTTCCCGCTCGGTCTGTGGGACACCGCCGGCATCCGGTGAACTAGCCTCGAGATGCTTTGTCTCGATGAGGGACTTTACGTTAGAGAGACCTCCCAATGTTCAGGGCCATTGGGAGCATGCATCGAGGTTCATCTCATCAATAGGAGAGGAACACCTCGAGGCAGTTAGGAGAGACTGCGGATGAGGAGAAAAGGTGGTAGTGCAGGTACCTTCCCTTGAAGAGAACATCATGGCTCATGTAGAGGGGTTTTTGAAAGTATACACGTACCCCTTTACATTGGGCCCTATCGATAGAGTCGTGCTCGAGTTTTGTAGAAGATATCGGGTTACCTTGGCACAGGTTCACCCGTCGTTTTAGAGGATAGTATTGATAATAAGGTTCTTCGCAGATAAAGCCGGGCTCGAGTTCACCCTCAGCCATCTTATTAGATTGTACCTGCCCTTGTATTACCGAGGCCTGATTACTCTACGTCGTCGATCCACCCGGCCCTTTGTTGCCAGGAAAGAAGAAGATGGAGACCGAGGGTGAATGAGTCGATTTGTCCAAGTGCAGACTGTTGATATTACTCCTGTAGAGTTCCTACCATTCCCTGAGAAATGGAATTTCACATGTAAGTGGTACAGTTGTGCTTTTGTCATTTTTGTTCATAGTGGAGGCACACTCCGTAAAGGTGTTTTCTTTCCCTTTTCTCAACAATCTCGTGGTTGCTAAACAGGTCCCCAATCTGGTGGATTGGACATGGAAACTGGCAACTTGCTCGACCTACGATGAGCGTAAGTGGCGAGACCTGTCGAAGGGTAGATGTGAGGCAAAACACCACGGTGAGTACTGTATGATTCCTTTCTTTAAGGAATATTTCCCTCTGTATTTCCTAACTTCTTTACTGCAGGCATTGGAGAATTTTTCGAGATGAGACCATGCCCTCTCAGAGAGGAAGGAGGATCATCGGCTTCAGGGCCGAAGAGCGGTAACAAGCGTAAGGAATCCACTTTGGGCGAGGAGATTTATAGTGAGGCAGGGTTTGCCCGGTGGCGTAAAGGAGATGCAACCGTTGAGGTAGATCTTGTACCTATCGATCGTTATGCGAACATTGGTGTAAAAGAAGGGAGCGGCCACACATTGATGGCTCGAGCCGAGAGACCTCTCGGGGAAGTTGAGCCTGCAATACCCGGGGTTTCTAGCCTCGGGGAAGTGGCTCCTCTTTTGCCACCGTCTTCTTCCCTGGTCAAAGGCACTTCGATGGACAAGGATCTTTCGCCGCTATCTCCTTCTCCCATCAAAGGTACTTCGGGGGATACGAATTTTCTGCCGCCGTCTTCTTCTCCCGTTGAAGGTACTTCGAGGGATGTTCGAGGCCAGGGGCTACCTAAATCAAGCGGGGTCTCGAGCGATCATATCCTCACCGAGAGCGATTCAACTGGGGCCAATGAGACCAGGTTAGTAGATGTACGCTCAACCTTTGAGGAGGCTCAGAGGCTCTGTTCTGTGGTGAGCATTTGTTGTCCTTGTTGGTTTTTCAGTTTTGCATTTTCATTTTCTCACTGAGCTTCTTTCTCATAGGCCTTTGACAAGCTCAAGTCCGAGCTGCTATGCCATGAAGTCAGGTTGCGGAAAGTCTTGGACGGGGAGAAATCCCTCAGGCTTCTTTGTTATGAAAGAGCAAAGGAGTTGATACATCTTCGGTACGAGATGAATCGAAGCCAGAACTACGAAGGCCGCCTCGAGAGACACGTAACCTTTGGTTTGAGAGGATGCATGTTTCTTCTTCTATTCTCGGAGATTAATATTTTGATACTTCAATTGCAGAGAAAGACGAAGGACCTGGAATGCCTTTGGGGCAAAGTTGGTCAGGCCAAGTATGAGTGTAATGAGCTAAGGGCTTAGATAGATGCCCAAGTTGCGGCAAAGAAGAATGCTTTGGCCAAGGTTTTTGCCCTCGAGGTGCAACTCCGAAATGCTCGTGAAAATAGCTCGGTCCAGACGAGCAGGATTGTAAGGCTCAAGTCTGACCTTTTGAAGATGAAGGCCGAGGTCGTGGACGCCGGGCTCAAGCTGAAGAGATTCGAGCTAAGGCTGATAAGAAAGTGGCCGTCTTTTTAAAAGACGTTGCCGACGCTCGAGCTGAGTTGAGAGGGGCTTCCGATCAGGAGTGCAGAAGTAATGAATATGCCCGGTGCAGATCACGTAGGGAAACCCTTGAGGAGATCCATGCTAGGGGCTTTGATCTCTCGAAAGAGATAGAGAAAGCCAAGGCGGATGAATACGATGCCAAGTTCCTCGTATCTGATGCCGAGGACAATGAGGAAGAGGCCGATAGAGCCGTAGTCCCCGAGGGGAAAGTAGACTAGGCTTTTCCTTTCTGATTCTGCGTACAATGCTCTTAGAGAAATTTGTAAATGAAGCCTTGTATTATTTCACATATACGTATAAAAAGAAGTCTTTTGGTTTTCCCCTTTCATGAATTTCCCGTTGCTTGTGTATGTCTTTCTTTTATTTTGAATTTTAACGCTTGTCAATGATTAGCCAGATGAATTAGACTTCGAGGAAAAACCCTTAGGTTTGCAAATCGGCCCCAGGGCTTGTTGGGCTGGCCCGTAGGCTCTTATGCATTTTCCCTTAGGCGGTTTTTAGTTAACCGTTTCAGGCTTAGTCTTCGAGTCGGGTTTCGACTCGAGCTCATCGATCCTTAAGTTTTTGAATTTTAAGCTGGCTCTTAGGCTCTTACGTTTTGGGTGGGTACGACCTCTAGTATAGGCTGGCGCTTAGGCTCTTATGCATTGGGTCGGTACGACCTCTAATATAGGCTGGAGCTTAGGCTATTACGCGTTGGGTCGGTACGACCTCTAAAATAGGCTTTGTTTTTCCCTCGTGAAAGACTTTTTGATGTTTTAGTATTCTTCTGACTCTTTGATGGTTCGAAAAGAACCTCAATTGTGAGCCCCTATGTGACGATAAATGAGCACCTCGGGAGGTTTCACTCGATGGTTGAATTGTTTTGAAGCATTTTTCATTGTTTGGAGTTGAGATGATCGAAGCTCTTTTGCTTATGCCAAGGGTAGCATGATTAACTGGTTCTTTTCAAAGTATTTTTGAAGTAATTGAAGGCCTGCGAATTTATGGCGATGGTCGGGCGTCCCCGAGTCGCGTTAGTTTGGCCGGAGCCTCATGACCGTAGACATTGTGTTTGGTCGTAGCCTTTTAGTCCCTGAGTGAGGTAGCCTCGGCGTCTACTTTGAGGGTATGCCTTTTTAGGGGTCTTACAAGTTCAAATATATAGCCTTGACTTTAAGATCGGGATTATGCCCTTTGTAAGGTCTTATAAATTTTAACATGCCTTACTTAAGGTCTTACAGATTCTTTGGTTACTAGGCACAAGTATAATTCATGCCTTCCTTGAGGTCTTACAGATTTGGTATTGCCTTATGGAGGTCTTATGAGCTCGAGGTTGCCTCATGGAGGTCTTACATTTTCTAGCATTGCCACATGGAGGGCTTTCGGGCTCGAGGTTGCCCGCTTGGGGTCTTATGGCCTCGAGTTTTTGATAGCTCGATGGGGTGATGGTCGGCGACAGTCCCCGAAACATCAAAAGTTTTTGGCTCTGGAGCCGTTCTTTGTACACTTGATGTTGCCACACTGAGGTCTTATGAGCTCGAAGTTTCCAGCCCAGAGGTCTTACGGCTTCGAGTTTTTGATGTCAGTTCCCGAGTGTTCGAGAAACTTTTGGCCGTGGGGCCATTTCTTGTAAAAATAGCAAACTTTGAAGCACGAAGCATTTTGATGGTAAAAAATACTCCTTTGATTACTTGGTGCAAGTATACATAATGTGAAGCGTTTTGATGGTAAAAGATACTCCTTTGATTACTTTGTACAAGTATACATGTTTTCGTCGTTGAAGGTTCGATTATTCTATGCGGACACGGCATTTGACCGTTTGGCCCAATACATCATTTTCCTATCGAGACCCTCTTTAGCTCTCCTTTATTTCTCCGGGGAGGTGATCTCCCAGGGGGATGCCCCCAGTATTCGAGGTTGATTGAAGAGAAGCCTTGAATACTTTTTAAGTTCTCCTTAGGTAGTATATAAATGTTGCCTCATTAAAAACCTTGCCGGCAACACCCTTCTTGGGATAAAATCCGATCGAAGGAAAAGAGTGCAACGCATGCTTTAAAACCTAAGGTCTTCAAGCTGGAAGGTGCTTCGATTTTTCTAACAAGACGCCTGCACACCTGTTAGTGTAAGACGTAAATAAAAAGGGAGACGGTTATACCTTAGTAGTGATGGTGTTTTGAGCCTCGATATGCTTTAACTGCTCGCTCCGGGGATGCGGTACGGTCCTTTGCTCACTCACTCGGGTGCAGCTGAGAATGTAGCTTGTGGTTGCTACTTCGCTGTTTGCTTATCCTTTAGCTCCTTTGATGTCGAAGGTGTCGATGCCGGTGCCACATCGTGCACCGCGAACATCTCTCTTGTTGCATGCTGCTCCCCGTATACCGTTTTTATTCTGTCCTTTGTTGGAAACTTCATCATCTGATGAAGGGTTGATGGTACTGCTCTCATGCAGTGTATCCATGGCCTTCCGAGCAAGGCATTGTACCTCATGTCTCCTTTGATGACATGAAACTTGACATTTTGGGTTGTCCCGGCCACGTTTATCGGGAGGGTGATCTCCCCTTTTGTTGTCTCGCTCGCCATGTTGAATCCGTTGAGGACTCGAGAGGTGGGCACGATCTGGTCGAGTAGTCCGAGCTGCTCCACCACCCTCGACCTGATAATGTTGGCCGAGCTGCCTGGATCCACAAGCACACATTTAATTTGAAATGTATTCACAAGAAAATAAATTACCAATGCGTCGTTATAGGGCTGAGACAGGGCCTCGATGTCCTCTTCGCTGAATGTAAGAGCATCCTCGGGTATGTAACCTCGAGTTCGCTTTTCCTTGGTGATGGATATTTTTGTTCGTTTGACAGTGGGTTCCTGTGGGATGTTCATTCCTCCAACGATCATGTGGATGACATGTTGTGGCTCTTCTGTTTCATTTTTTCTGTTCGGCTCTCTTTCCCGAAATTTATTTTTGGCTCGGTCGCTGAGGAACTCTGGGAGGTGCCCTTTGTTGATTAGCCGGGCTACTTCTTCTCAAAGTTGTCTGCAATCTTTGGTCCTATGACCGTGTGTGCCGTGAAATTCGCACACCAGGTTAAGGTTCCTTTGCGACAGATCTGATAGTATGGTTTTTGGCCACCTGGTGTGTTTGATTTTACCTATGGCTGATACGATGTCTGAAACATCAATGTTGAAGTTGTACTCAGATAATCCGGGTGCCCCCGTTGGTTCTGTGTGTCTGCCAAATCCGGCTCTGCTCACGAGTCCCCGAGGATTCTGACCTCGATCTGCCCTTCGATTGTTTTGGGGTATGTTACGCCTTGGGGCGTTTCTTCGATCTTCAGCGTACGGTTGGTACTTTTCCTTGTTTGGCCTTAGTTCCTTTGCTAGGAGCCTACTAGGATATACTGAGCCCGAGGGGGCTCCTAGTTGGTCGTCCTAGACCCTAATCTTTGATTGATACCGGTTGTGGACATCCGCCCAAGTCACGGCAGGATATTCAACCAAGTTCTGCTTTAGCTGCTTTGAAGCTATCGAGCTTCGTTCATTCAAACCTTGGGTGAAGGCTTGCACTGCCCAGCATTGGAGACTGGCGGTAATTCCATTCGCGCTATTTGAAAGCGAGATACAAACTCCCGTAGTATCTCTTTTTCTCTCTGATTGATTTTGAAGATGTCGGATTTCCTTGTAGCAACCTTGATGGCACCGGCATGTGCCTTTATAAAAGAATCTCCCAGCATGGCAAATGAGTCTATCGAATTCGGGGATAGGTTGTGATACCACATCATGGCCCCTTTCGAAAGTGTTTCTTCGAATTTCTTTAATAGGACGGATTCAATCTCGTCATCCTTCAGGTCATTTCCCTTTACAGCACAAGTCTAAGCAGTGATGTGCTCGTTGGGGTCCGAGGTTCCGTTGTACTTCGGTAGATCGGGCATTCTAAATTTCTTCGGGATAGGCTTTGGAGCAACACTCGATGGAAATGGCTTTTGTACGAATTTCTTTGAATCTACACCCTTCAGAATCGGGGTGCGCCAAGGATCTGATAGACCCTTGAATTGTAGGTCTCTACCTTTTTGTCATTAGCTTCTATCTTCTTTTCACCCGATTCAATCCTCTTTGTGAGGTCCTCGAGCAACTTCATAATAGCGGGGTCGGCTGCTGACCATTGTTGCTCGATCTTTCGGGTACCTATTCGGCTCGAGGAGCCGTTTCCGGTGCTGTTGTGCTTGGCATTTTTTAGTGGCTTTGCAGTTGAGCAATCGCCAGCTGTTATGCCTGCAACATCTGAAAAATGACGTGAAGGCTAACCTCTCATTCATCCCGAGCTGGGATTCTCTAAGCTTCTTGTTGGTTTCTTGGCGTATACTCCCGTTAGTGTGGGAGCTTATATCGATGTGTTGGGCGTTGCGTGAGCCCACATCCACGGGGATTGGTTCTGGTGCTTCCTCAGGGTTTCGCAGTGGTACACCGGCGCCTGGAACAGCTACACCATTCTCTCCATGGTTCTCAGGACCGTTGTTTTCATGTGCATTCACTGAGTTAGACATTTTGACCTGAAATCAACGATTCTTGGACAAGAAAAAGTGTGAAGAATAACTTCTGTTTTCAATAAACCAGCACGAAAACAATCACTATTATTTTTAGCCCCACAGTGGGCGCCAAACTGTTTACCTTGAAAATGGTAACTACAATTAAATTTGATTTTGTGGTTCTAAAAATACTTGTTTTATTTTAATGCTAGTTGTTAAGCGATAGATGCTATGTGTAAGTTAGAGAAATGAGATAGGAGATCAAGGACAGTATGTTATGCAAACCGAATGGCCGTGAATCGGGGTCCCGAGCTGGCCTAAGTTGGGCCTCGAGGTTGCGCTAATGATCTTGACTGGGGATGATCGTTGAAGGACTAACAGTTCCAAGGGCCTCAATGATGGCTCTTTATGATCAATGATGAGTAATAAATGAGGAAACAATCAATGAAACACAATGAATGTAAGCAGTAAATCAAAGGAAAGACAATGGAGAATGTTTAAGTTAGAGAGCAGAGAATGTTCTTGTTCTTGTATTGAATATAATGTGTGCAAGAAATAACAAGGGTCCCCCTTATATAGGAGGGGGAATCCCAACATAGTACAGGTGCTTTTATTACAAAGATATGCAGCTCGTACAACCATTTATTACAAAGATATGCGGTTGGTACATCCATTTAATGTCACGGTACGGACTTGTACTATTCTTGTAGACCTGGTCAGCTCTAACCACGTGCTTTGGGAATTTCCCGCTTGCCCATGATAGCCACCGATTTGCATTGCCTCGAGGTCAAACATAGGGAACCCTCGGGGTCGAACCTCGAGCCGTTCCTCGAGCCTTCTGAAGACGGGCTATGGAGCGTCATACTAATCATAAAATCTGACTCTCCGATTTTAGCCGTATACAGGAAGGACCGTAACGGATTCTCGAGGTCACAGGGAAAGGAACCTATAAACTCGGGATGATGAACGGGGAACAACTACCGAGCAGTTGGAATGTAAATCACATAAAATGATATTGCTACTAAGGTACAACCCCATTCATTTCCTTTTATTTTTTGACTAAATCTTGCAGATGATCGACAAAAAGCAGCACGAAGTCTTTAGGTCCAAAAGCACGCGTGGCACTCTTTGTTCCTTAGACCGATTTTGTCCCAAATGGGTTTTCCAGCAAGGTTTTTAACGAGGCAACAGTGATTCCTGCTAACTTAATGAAAGTCCAATCACAAATTGGTGTTGAAGATTGTATTTACAGTATCCGAGATTCCTCTACAATCAACCTCGAATACTGAGGTGCATTACCCTCGGATATCGAATTGCTTTAGCAAGGAAATTATTTCGTAATGAAAGGGTCTCGATATGTAGGGTTTATTGTAAGGGCCAAATGGTCAAACAAACCGTACCCACATAGATTGCTAGAGACCCGGGATAAAACATGTACGCATGTATAACCGTTTAGCACAAGAATAAAGAGAAGTACTTTCCTTGCATTCGTCTTATGTTTAAAAGTATTCTCTTTACATCCCTTAAAGAATTCTGTACTTTAGATCTCCTCAAAGAAACGAGCTCAAAGGCCAACTACAAGCAGAATTCGAATGATCACTCCCTCACTCGGGGACTACCGTCCGAAAACAAACTCGAACAGATTAAACATCAGGGATGCAAGACCTATTAGGCAACCCTCGAATTTTAAAGGCCATGGCAATACCCACTCGAGGACTGTTATCTTAGGCCTCCAAATGATGCAAAAGAAAGCAAAAATAATATAAAGGCTTAAGTGGCCTATTCTTCATCGGAGGAAGCATCTCCGCCCTTGGGATCTTCCCCGCCTTCCGACTCACTTAAACTCTCCGAGTCTTCCTCGGGAAAGGCCAGCTTTCGAGCCGTGGATTCTTCTATTTTGGCGTTCTCGAGTTCAGCCAGTATATCGAAGCCCTGAGCATGGAATCCCTCAAGAGCTTCCCTTCGAGCTTGCCACTTTGCATGATCCACCATGCTTTTGGCCTACGCCCGGATGGCCTCGACGTCGACCTTATATTGGGCCACTTCAGCATCGGCTTTGGTGTTGGCCATGGCCACCTCAGATTTGGCTGCCTCGAGTTCATTGGCCAAGTTTGCCTCATCAAAAATAGCTGAGTCCAGTTGGGACTGAAGCTCCTCAATTTTCTTGACCTGCATTGAGGCCTTCTCTCTTGCAGCTCGGAGCTGGATCTTGGCCGACTCCAGGTTCACTTGGCCAGCTTCCCTTTTCGAGGCTATGATGTCCATATTTTTTTGAACTCCTAAGCCTCAGCTCGGATTGTATCTACTTGTTTCTGAAGCTCCCCGACTTGTTCAAGCCTCTGTCGGACTTGCAGAATTGGATCGTTAGTCATTATCTCCAATTCGTCTTCACTATCATGAAGCACTCGGAATACCTGATCGGCCATCTCGACATGCTCATCCCGAGCCATTACTAAATCGGCCTGAAGCTTCTCACTATGAATTTTGTAGGTGTCACTTTACTCAGTGAGGTCCCGGACCTCGGCCTCATGGTGAGTTAATTCCTCCTGATATCGGAGGAAAGCCTCATGATGCAGCACCGAAGCCTGCAAGCATAAAGGAAGATGCTATGGTTATTTACAACTTTAAAAGTTAGAATATATGAGAAGAAAGGACACGTAGATTTACCGGATTTAATGCTTGTTGGGCTTCATTGAATAGGCAGGGTGTTTCCACCTCGTCCATCACTACCTGATCTTCTTCGGTCACCAAGCACCAAAGGTAACTATCGACCCCAACGGGGGCTGAGAAAACCCGGGCATCCTCCGGGATAGAAAAAGCCATTGACCGTCTTCGGTCAGGAATAACACTTGGGGCCGGGAACCGATCCATCAGTTTTGGGCTCGATGAAGACCCGGTGGCACACGACGATGGCACCTTCCTTGTCACTAGCAGGTCACCAAGCCTGGTGACGTCTTCCAAAGCAGCAGACTCAACCCCATCTAAGAAGCCGTAGATATTAGTCGCCCCCTGAGGCCCTTCGTAGTAACGGCTTTCTAGTATCCTGTCCTAACAAATCATGGCGTCTGAAATTTGAGGGGACTCGCTGATGTCGATCGCTCCAAGTTTGTCTCTCAGAGCACTTTCCGCAGCTCGATAACCATCGCCCCCGGTCTCTCTCTCAAACCCTTTAGCTTGGGGCGGAATGGCCTCATCTCCTTCTGTTTCGAGAACTTCGGCCGAAGCTCCCTCATCGACCTGATCCAGCTCGGAGGGCTTTTGTATTGAAACTACAGCCCGCACGCGGGCCACCAGTTTGAACCTTCCTTCCTCTTCTTCTTCTTCTTCAGACTCATCCCTTAGTCGATGGACTGAGTCCGAAGGTGGAGCGGCGAAACTCCCCCGGGCTTGTGAGACCTCCTCGCTGGTCTCTTCTTTTCCGTGTTCGGGGGACTCGAGACCTTTGTTCTCATCTTGGCATCGCCCTTCTTTGGTGTAGGGGACTCGGGAGGCATATCCTCGTCATTGGATGGAGGCCTCAGAGCTACGTCCTTCGGAAGACCTACAAAAGAAAGTAGTTGAAGATTTAATAGCGAAAGAAGAAAATTGAACATCATTACCTCGGGAAGAGAAGCTTACCATGATTACCGGACTCCCATCGACCCTTCAATATTTCCATCCAAGCATGCTCGAAATACGTTCTCTGTGACACAAGGCCGTTGATGTTACACCCCATATTTTCGTACGTGGAAATATGCCATAAACAAATTGATATAAGCTCGGAAATGAGATGTTACATCCCGCATTTTCGTACGTTAAAGATTCGTCGTAAGTTAATCGATGTAAGCTCGGGAATGAGATTATCTTGAGATTATAAGTATTATGCTATTTCAAACAAGTGATAAGTAAATTCGTGAAGGTGAGAGGGTAAGCTAATCGAAGAAAATGAGTTTCATCGAAGTTTGACATTTTGGGATAAAATTCGGTCTAAGCTATTATACCCCGTATTTATGGACTAGTGCCATACAAGGTACCACATGACCATGATAGTAAGGTGTATAAAGTGTGTTACAAGCGAGTAGCATTTTACGTAATTTGAGATAATTCTTAAATGTGTGGATAATTGGGTAATTATCGGTCAGCGGGAGATTAACAAGATAATCAAGAAGATTAGTGGATAATTAATGAATTATTTGGATAAGATTAAGGCTCCAAACGTGGCAGCCCATAAGATGGATAAGAAAACCTAGTAATGACTCTTGGTGTAGGAAGATAGATGGCATTCTAAGAGATTTTTGGGTGGCCAAGTCTTACAAAGTGGGGCCCACACCACCAATACTTAAAGGTCTCTCTAATTCACAAAATTGGATGCATACAACTGCTATGTAACATGTAAGGCTTCAGCAAAGATAAGAATATGCATTATCAACGTGTGTGGCTTCAATCTTTCATATAAAGGCTACTTAATACTACAGCAATGTGAGATTTGCAATTCTAAGGGAGTACGTTGTAATCTTTTTCAAGAGAATCGGCTCAGGTATGCTAAGGCTATCCCTTCTTTCCTTCTGGCATGATCTATACGATACAAAAAAAACGAGCAAATGCATAACTTCCACAAATGACTCTATTCATAGAAATGGTAGAGATGCTTATGTTCTCGATTCCCTATATGTCTTATTATTCTATTGTCAGTTCACGGGTCTCAGAAAAACATAATTTGATAAAGTTTATTTCATGATATTAATCAATGCCATAACGGTCTTATGACATTCCAAAGAGATTTTATTGATGTACTTCTCATACATTGCATTCATTTGTATATGTACATTGACCCATGACCGGATGGCATTATATACGCGTGTGTTAATGATGTTAAAGGTTACGCCGTTATATATGGGAAAAGGTTACGGCGTTATATACGCTCCACCACCTGATCAACTGGTATACGTTAATGATTTTGCCCACACTGGCTGAGATGATATGATGGGATGCCTTTAGAGGCTTGATGATGTTATGAAAACATGTACCTATGCACGACATGACATTCATATGCATATGCATACACTATAAGTATTTCATGAGTTATAAAGTTATCTAGACTTACAGGTTGAGTCATTTACTCCATGTTTCTTCCATGTCTTTTATATACTTATTTATGTGCCTTACATACTCGGTACATTATTCGTACTGACGTCCCTTTTGCTTGGGGACGCTGCGCAGTTCCCGATAGACGGGTTGAGAGTCCTCCGAGTATGCTATCAGCTCAGTGGAAGGTGTTTGTGCGCTCCATTTGCTCCGGAGTTGCTTATTTGGTCTGTATGATTAGTACATGTATTAATTGGTATGGCGGGGCCTGTCCCGACCTTTATGGTATTTATCTACTCTTAGAGGATTGTAGACATATGTCAGGTACCTAAAAGATTGTATGGCATTGTCGGCCTATGTTGAGTGTCCGAGCGATCATTTTGGTCTTCTAGGCCCGTATGTCTTATGTATAAGTTGGTATTACATGTTTTATTCTAGTTATCATATGGCAGCCTTTCCGTCTCATTTGCCAATGATAGCATGATACGAAAAGATACGTTATGTTGGTACTCGGTTGAGTAAGGTACCGGGTGCTCGTCGCGGCCCATTGGTTTGGGTCGTGACAAAAGTGGTATCAGAGCAGTTCTGTCCTAGGGAGTCTACAAGCCGTGTCTAGTATAGTCTTGTTTATGGGTGTATCGTGCACCACACTTATAAGCAGGAGGCTGTAGGGCAAATGGTCCAATTTTGATGCTTTTGGTATGAATAGACTCGTGGGAGGATAAGGATTTTACTGATGTGATTTTTATCGGATTCCGAGTCGGGGGCCCGAGGGTCGGGTTGGACCAATTTTGGGATTTTTCATGTAATTTGATTTATTTTCGCGTGGGCTTTGTTCCCTTAGCATATATTGATGTTATGAATATGATTTTGGATAGATTTGAGGCGAAGTGAGGCCGAGTAGAAAGGCAAGGGATCGCGGTGTAGATTCTCATCCGGTTTGAGGTAAGTAATGATTGTAAATGTTGTCCTGAGGGTATGAAACCCCGGATTTCACATCATTGTGCTACTTTGAGGTGACACGCACGCTAGATGACGATCGTGGGGTCGTGCACTGTTGGGGATTGTGACTTGGTTCGTCTCGTGCGAGTGTTAAGTCGCGTATTTGATTGAAAATTGTCTGATATCATTGTGTTTTGGAAAATATTACTATGTATTGGGTTGAATGTCATATCTGGCCTTGTGCCAACTGTTTGGACCCTTAGGGGCTTTTTACTACTGTTTCCTCACTGTTCTGATTTAATATCTACACTCAGTCATGCTACGTTTTTTTTCTGATTTCATAACTCAGTCTCTATTACTCTGTTTTTATGCATAAATGATATTTTGGGCTGAGCACCCTATTTTACTGATAGCTCGAGTAGCTTGTGAGGCTGATGACTGAGAGGGACCGAGGGTCTGATTGTGAGGTTGATGACTGAGAGAGGCCGAGGGCCTGGTGGTAAGGATTATATATTTATGGATCGGGCTGCACGCCGCAGCGATACTATATTTATATATTTATGGATCAAGCTGCACATCGCAGCGATATTATATATTTATGGATCAGGCTGCATGCCGCAGCGATGTTATATAGATATTGGATCGAGCTGCACGCCGCAGCGATATAGAAATTGGGCTGTAGGAGCCCCTCCTGAGTCTGCACACCCCCAGTGAGCGCAGTCGACTATATATATGGATCGGGCTGCATACCGCAGCGGTTACTATAAGGTACCTATTGAGCGTGAGTGCTGAGTGTGAGCGCTGATTGATAAGAGTTGAGTCTCGAGTGACTGAGAGGCTTGCCCGAGGGGCTATATATATATATATATATGAGTGATGATTTGCCTGAGGGGCTTGTTTTTATGAAATTACTATTTTCACTGCTTCTTAAAGTGAGTCTCTATTGATTATTTCGATTAAATTACCGATTTCACTCATCTTTATACTAAGCCTCTATAGAAAATGTTAAACAAATGTTTTGAACAACTTTCATCGAAATTGTAGTTTTTACGAGATGTTCGATATTTAATCACTGATTTGGCTTTGTTATCTCCTCTGAGACTTTTTCTGTTATGAGATGTATATGCATTATGTATGCCCGAGGGGCTGTATACGAACTACGTTTTGCCCAAGGGGCCGAATATGATTTTCTTCACTTTCACTATGAACTACACTGAACCTCTACTGAATCTGTTAGAAAGACATTTTTCAAAGGATTCTTATTGAAACTGGAGTTTAATGAGATGACTTGATTTGTATCCTATTTTGGAAACATACTGTACCCACTGTGGTGCTATGACATGGTTTACGTGATTTTGTACTGCTCAGTCATTATTTACTTTTGTTACTTACTGAGTTGGCGTACTCACATTTCTCCCTGCACCTTGTGTGCAGATCCAGATATTTTTGAGCTCGGTGGCAGGTTCATCGGAGTTAGCAAGGTAGCTTCCTGACATTCGCAGCCCTGCCTTTCTCCTTCCTGTTCTAGTACTTTATATTTCAGACTTGTTTGTATTGAGCAGACAGTGTTGAGTATTGTATTTAGTGGCTCATGACTAGTGACACCAGATTCGAGCTGGGTTGATGTATTTACATACTTGATTCCGCGTATTTCTGTTGATATATATTAAAAATGAAAGATTTGAGACACAATCTACTTTAAAAAACACAAATTTTACAAAAGATCTTCTATATTGTTCGTGTTGTTTCGGCTGGCCTAGTTCTGTGACAGGCGCCATCACGACTGGGGTATTTGGGGTCGTGACATAACATGTCCACATAAGACACAATATGGCCAAAACAACAATACTAATATCACAACAAGGAATAGCTCGCGGCTCAACACAATGTATACAAGAGACTCAACAAAAACACAATAAACTGAAATAACAAACCCAACGATGAGAAATATAACATGTGATAACACTTCAATAAAATGCATAAGAATAAACTCAACAATGAAAGATATCGTACGTAGTAACAACCTCAATGGAATTCATGTAAGAGTAAACTCAACAATTAAAGATAGAACATGATATGATAACTTCAATTAAATGCATATAAGAAGCCTAGGAGTCTAAACCGGTCAATTTTCACATATAAGCCCAGGTACACACTCATCACCTCGTGTACACATCTTTCACATAGCAAAAATAATGCATTTAGACAAAATCCTATTGGGTAGCTTCCTCCACACAAAGTTAGGCAAGATGCTTACTTAAAGAAGCTAAATTAATACTCTAAGAAGCTCTTCCCGTGTGAAACAACCTCCGGACGGCTCGAATCTAGTCAAAATAATATAATATCATAAATAAAAGTCATAGAAGACGATTCTAGATAATAAAAATTTGATCTTTAATGAAAACCAAACAGTCAACCTTGGGCCCGCACCTTGGAACCCGACAAAACTCATAATTTTCGAACACCTATTTCGATACGAGTCCAAGCATACTAAAATCATCAAATTCTGACCTCAAATCGGCCTTCAAATCATCAATTTATGTTTTAGAAAAGTTTTATCTAAAACTCCCAATTTCTTCCATTCAAAACACCAATTAAATAATAAAATCAAAGATGTAATCATGAATAATGGACAAATACGAGTCAAAAATACTTACCCCAATCCAAATAATGAAAATCCCCTCCAAAAATCGCCCAAAATCGAGCTCTCTAACTCAAAAAATGATAAATATAACCAAAACCCTCGAAATAGAGTACTTTATACATTCTGCTCAGGGGTCCTCTTCACAATCGCGGGACATTCATCGCGATCGTGAAGCACAAATCATAAGTTGCCAAAATTCTATCTACGCAAACGGGGTCTGAAGCCCGCGAACGTGACCCCTCTACACAACTCGTAACATGACCATTCACATGTGAACGCGAAGGCCAATCAATTGGTGCCCCTCCAGCTCTACCTCTACGCGATCACGACACAAGGGACGTGAACGAGATGGCCATCTTCTCCAGGCTCCACCAACTCGCCACCAACTCGTGAACGCGATGAGTAAATCCTCGACCACTCCAAATACACTTCGCCATCGTCATCGTGTACGTCGTCACGTGAACGCGCTGAACTGTAGAACATCAGATAAACCAACAACTCCAAAGCATGAAGAAATGGCCGGTAGACCATCCGAAAAATACCCCGGACCCCGTCTAATCAAACCAATCAATCACAAAATATAACATGGACCTACTCGAGGCCTCAATTCATACAAAACAACAGCAAAACTTCAAATCGCACTCCAATTTAAGCCAATGAACTAATGAACTTTCAACTTCCATAACTCATGTCGAACCATATCAAATCAACTCCGAATGACCTCACATATTGCATGCAAGTATCAAATGAAACGACGGACCTATACCAACTCCCAAAAACCTATATTTGAACCTGATGTCACAGAATCAACTCTCGGTCAAAACTCTCAATCTTCCAGACCTTCAACTTTTCTATTGTTGCCAAAAAGCACCAAACCAACCTATGGACCTCTAAATCCAAATCCAGACATACGCCTGAGTCCAAAATGCTTCAGAAAGCTATTGAAACCATCAAAATTCCATTTCGGAATCGTCTACATAGAAGTCAAACTCCGGTCAACTCTTCCAACTTAAGCTTCTAAAGTGAGAATCATTCTTCAAAATCAAATCCCGAATCGCTCAAAGAACGAAACCGACCATACACGCAAGTCCTAATACAAAATTTGAAGCTGCTCAAGACCTCAAACCACCAAACGAGATGCTAAAGCTCAAAATGATCGGTCGGGTCATTACATCTCCCCCTCTTAAACAAATTTTCGTCCTTGAACATGGCAATAGTCGCTCCAATGTCATCAAATCTCTGAGTGAACTCACTACACATACTCACGGGTGAACCCACATCACCCCAATCTACATAAGCCCGACAATACCATCTCGAATGAAGATTATCACTTCCACTTTAACAAATCGCCTAAAAACCAAATTTCAACATCCAAGCATCCCCGGAAGTCACGATTTCCACACGTCCACCCTGAATCATCCTCCACCAGCTACAACAAATCATAAGTATGCTCACACAGTATAACCACACAACACAACACATCACCCATATGCCCATAGCAATAACTCTAACCACAATAACTACCCTTAATCAAACCTAGCACCGGAAAAAAACCTCATATCAACTAGAACCTTGTTCCAAACCTTCCCAACTCTTCTAATGATGTAAGCACATGCAGATCTCTTAACCACTCACACAATCAATAAGTCACTCCCAACGCCACCTAGACACATACGACGCAATCCGTACCGAGCCAGCACAAGTTTAATACTACTGAAGATGGAAAAAGAGACAATTGAGAGAGCTACCCAACAAATCCGACAGGCATAACTCCCTATCAGTACCATACTGCGAATCCATTCCACAGGGGAGAAACAAAAAGTAGGAACTAATCACAAATGATGTCATCCTAATATCACTCCAACACGGCACGTAGCCCGGGCCAAACATATAGATCCACATGAAAACACGAGGATCCCATCCTTCGCACTAATCACAAGTAGAGTAGAAATCACACGAACCAAAAACCTTTCACTAACTCGATTCTGGCGAAAAAAATTACAACACGTAAAGGACTTGCCATAAAAGTAGAGCACCTAAATCACAAGTTGTAGCCAAACTATCTAAAAGTCACATCAAAACCTACCATATTAAGCAACAGAAAGTTCAACCTAGTCTCACAATTCCCAATAGTGGACAATCCAGAACGACAGACCCGGTCTACTATAGTAGAATCTCCCAATAGGTATAAACACACAAATAGAGTAAAAGAACCGCAAAACATATCCATATGTGAAGCAAGATAGGATGACTCATACTAATAAATAGAACCCCAGATCAAATAAAATTGATGCATATCTCTGATTGAACCATAACTGTAATGACATCATCTGGTGTAGCAGCCGACCTTACTAGGAAAAAGCATAATAACAAGTCTGACCTGCCCCTCAAGGTCCCCCACTACCCGCCAGTCCCCTAACGCTAGCCTGCTGTGCAAGTTGAGTAGTAACTTGAGTGGAACACATAGCCTGAGTGCTCTGATAAAATCCACCTTACTAGAGTCTGGGATAATCTCTCTTGACATGCCTAGTATTGCCACACTCAAAACAATCCCTCTATGGGCGTGGGTGCAGGTACTGAGTCTGTGTCGGATAACTGGAATAGCCGCTGAATGAACCCCGTGCAGCAGGTGCACTAAAAGATGACTGCCCCATATGAGCACCCTGAGCCCTGACTGGCTGAAGTACCACGAGTAGTCTGAAGTCAGAACTGAACTGGCCGACCAACGGAGCCTCTGTCGTGATGGGTCAGAGCCGAAAAGTAGAATCCACTAAATCCTCCTGGACCTCAAGGCATCTTGGCCTCCCTATCCTCCCCCTCCACTCCGAATATGCTCTAACCTCCTGGCAATCTCCACAACCTGCTAAAATGGAGTATCGATTTCTAACTCTCTTGCCATCCCAAGTCTGAGACCATAACTGAGCCCCTCGATAAATCTGCAGATCCTTTCTCTAACAGTAGAAACCAAAATAAGTGCATGACGAGATAACTCACTAAACCTCATAGCGTACTCAAACACGATCTTAGTCCCCTATTGCAACTGCTCAAACTCGGTGCACCACACATCCCTAAGGCTTGTGGAATTAACCTCCTAAAAAACATATCCGAAAACTAAGTCCAAGTGAGTGGCGCTGCATCAACTGGCCTTCCCTCCTCATAAGCTTGCCACCACCTATATGTTTCCACGACAACTAAAATGTAGTAAAGGCTACTCCTCACACTTCCACAATGCCCATGGTGCGAAGAATACAGTGGCACTTCTCCAGAATACCCTGCGGATCCTTAGTAACTGCGCTATAAAACTAGGAGGGTCAAACTTCTTGAACCTCTCAAGCCTCTTATGCTCCTCTGATTCCTCTGGCCTGACCTCGGGCTGAACTAGAATAACGGGTTGTTCCGATATAATACCCAGAACTTGAGCAACATGAGCCTGTTGCTCTAGAGTACAAGAGGCGGGAGTCTGAGCTTCTCCCTTAGTCTGTGAAGTAGCTGGTGCAACTGGGATCAATCCCGCCTCAGCCAATGTACCAACATGCTCAGGAACTGCGCTAAAATCTCTTTAAGTCAAGGGGTAGGAATAGGCACCTCCGGTGCCTGTCCCCCAATTTGAGCTACTAGTGGATCCTCAACTGCTGCACTGGTAGGTGCTCTAGCTGCACCACGTGCTCCTCCTCATCCTTTGCCTCTACCTTTGTCTCGACCCCTAGCAACGCAGGCTCTGGGGGCAGTATCATCAGCAATTGCAGCTCGTTTCTTAACCATCTATGATAGAACAAAAGAATAAAGGCTCAAACTCCAAAATCAATAAATATGTACGATAGGAATGAAAGAAGTGAAGTTTCCTAATAGGTTTTTAGCCTCTCAAATATAAGTACAGACGTCTTCGTACCGATCCACAAGACTCTACTAAAATTGCTCGTAGCACTTGTGAGCCTCAAACTCTAATACCAATTTTTCACAACCCAAAGTCCCACCTTAAGGATCGTGATGGCACCTAGTCTCAAGAACTAGGTAAACCTAGCACAGACAGAGAATATACAGAAATAGCCAACTGAAACATTAACTGATAATTGAAATGGCATAGCTAAACCGAATAACAACCACACAACCCCAAAACCAGTAGTACAGAATCATAAGCTCTACTGAGTTCATTAGAAATCTCAAATACAATATTGTCCTAGGTGAAAAAAGCAGTAGTAACGAAAAGCAATAGAAGGTGACTTCGAGGTCTGCGAACTCCATGGCAAGTATACCTCGAAGTCTCCGCGGAGAATCCCAAGTAGCTAACTAACGTATGGCATGCTCCGAAGTACCTGGATTTGCACAAAAATGTGCATACGTGTAGCGTGAGTTCAAGTAAGTATCAAAACTAACCTTAGTGGAGTAGTGACGAGGTACAAGTGAAGACACGTACTAGACATAATAACATGTGCAAAGTATTAATATAAAGCGAACAGAGGAATGAATATCAATACAAAACTAAACATGGAAATATTAACCATATAATGCTAGAAATGGAAAGTATAAGCAAATGGAAACAATGAGTAAATAGGTGATGACGCAGCAAAGTAACCAGAACACACTTAAAGTACCAGTTAAATCTATTATGAAAAAACCAATGACAACAAAATAATAAAATTGTTCAATCACAAGGTTAACGACTAGAATCACCTTGAGGTACCACACCTCATACACACGAATCATGAAACCCAATTCAGAAAATCCTACACGCACGGCACCTCGTGCCCACATAATCAATTACAACTGCACGGACAACTCACATGCCAATATCACAATCTGCCCGGATTGTCTACAGGCTCACTATCACAAACTGCCCGGTGTGGTCACAAGCTCCATATCAAATTCCGCCATGCATGGTCACAGGCTCAATATCACAATCTGTCTGGTCTGGTCACTGCTATCAGTCCAACCATATTGCAGAGAAAATAGATATATATAAGAAGGCATGTACGTGGTCAATAAACATCGAGTATCATACTCCTGGACTAGTGTAAATGGCATGTAATGGTGTATGCATATGCAAGTGTACTATCACAGCTCAAGTCAAAAAGTAATGCTAGTGACACCAAGTAGCACATTGGAAACAACACAACAAATCACGTAATATGATGACACGCACAAGGAAGTCACACTACCAACGAATATCAACAATAATTTGCCCCCCGGGCCATCACATATCATCCCTGACATAGCCATCTTTTCTCTCCGCATTGACAGTATCATAATAGTCACCCATATCACTCTGCCTAGACAGTATATCGATAGCTGCCCGTATCGCTCCACCTTGACAATAACACAATAGCCACCCATATAACTCCGCCCATACGATATATATATATATATATATATATATCAACAGCCACCAGTATCACTCCGCCCAGACAATATATCAAAATACACCCATATCGCTCCGCAAAATTCAACAATAGAGAAATGCCACCGTTATGCTCCGCACAACAACAATCAACCCCTATAACATGTCCACATATTTCTCAGAGAATGGGGTAGTTTCCCGCACACAAATTTAGGCAAGATACATACCTCAAAGAAGCTAAATCAATACACTAAGAAGCCCTTCTCGTGTGAAACATCCTGCGGACGACTCAAATCTAGCCAAATAACTTTATATCATAAATAAAAGCCGTAGGAAATGATTTCGGATAATAAAGATTCAATATTTAATGACAACCAAAAACCCAACCCAAAAACTCAACACTTGGCCCGCACTTCAGAACCCGATAAAACTCCCAAATTTTGAACACCCATTACGAAAATCATCCAATTCCAACCTCAAATCGGCTTTCCAGTCATCAATTTATAGTTTTGAAACGTTTTTACTAACACCCTCTATTTCTCCAATTCAAATCACCAATTCAATAAAAAAAATAAAGATGTAATTATAAATATTGGACAAATCCGAGTAAAAAACACTTACCCCAATCCAAATAGGAAAAGTCCCCTTCAAAATCATCCAAACCCAAGTTCTCTAACTCAAAAAGTTATAAAATAACCAAAACACTCGAAGTAGAGTACTTTATACATTCTACCCAGGGGTTCTCTTCGCGATCGCGGGACGTTTTTCGCGATCGTGAAGCACAAATCATAAGCAGCCAAAATTCCATCTCCACGAACGCGATTTGAAGCTCGCGAACGCCACCCCTCAGCTCAACAGCCCTACGCGAACGTGACCATTCTCACGCGAAGGCCAATCTAATGGCGTCCCTCCAGCTCTACCACTATGCAATTGTGACACAAGGGGCGAGAACGCGATGACCATCTTCCCCGAGGATTTGCAAACGTGACCACCTACTCATGAATAGGATGAGTAAATCCTCAGCAAACCCCAAATACACTGCGTGATCGCGTACGTCCTCAAGCAAACGTGATGAACCTCAGAACATCAGAAAAACTAGAAACTCTAAAACATGAAGAAATGGCCCCTAGCCCATCCGAAACACACCCGGGGCCCCGTCCAATCACACCAACCATCCCAAAATATAATACGAACCTACTCGAGGCCTCAATACACAAAAAACAACATCAAAACAAATCGTACTCCAATTCAAGCCTAATGAACTTTTAACTTCCAGAACTCATACCGAATCATATCAAATCAACTCTAAATGACCTCAAATTTTGGATACAAGTCTCAAATGAGACAACAGACCTATACCAACTCTTGGAGCCAAAATCCAAACCCAATATCACAAATTCAACTCTCAGTTAGAACTCTCAACCTTTCAAACCCTCAGTTTTCCAATTTTTACCAGAAAGCACCAAACCAACCTACGGACCTCTAAATTCAAATCTGTACGCCTAAGTACACTATCATCATATGAAGCTACTATAACCATCAAAGCTCCATTCCGGAGTCGTCTACAAAAAAGTCAAACTCCGATCAACTCTTTCAACTTAAGCTTCTAAATTGAGAATCATTCTTCCAAATTAAATCATGAATCGCTCAAAGACCGAAATCGATCATACACGTAAGCCACAATACAAACTTTGAAGCTGCTCAAGACCTCAAACCACCGAACAGAATGCTAAAGCTCAACACGACCGGCCAGATCGTTACAACCAGAACCAGACTACCTTCAAGCTTCAAAATGATCCAAGATCAATTGAAAATGCACCCGAGCCTCCCGGAACCTTGCCCAAACATACCAACTAGTCCCAAAACATTTGACGGACCTACTCAAGGTCATGAATCATGCCAAGTAGCATCAAAAATACAAATCCCACCTCAATTCAAGCTTAATGAACTAATCAACTTCCAACTTTCAAAACCCATGCCGAACCACGTCTAACCAAATTGAAACAACCCCAAATTTTTCACACAAGTCCCAAATGACATAACAAAATTATTTTAACTCTATGAACAAAAATTTGACCTTGATAACATCATAGTCAACTCCCGGTCAAGCCTATGAACCTCCCAAACCTTCAAATTTCCAACTTTTACCAATTAGAGCCACATCAACCTAGGGTTTAAGGTTCCATATTTAGAAAGGAAAGATACGTCATCTTAAACCTTTATCATGGAACTAATGTATTTAGCTGACAGAGCTATCTATGCTTGGTAAACTACTACAAATTTCATATCCAATCACAACAAAATGTGTTTCTCGAGCATTAAATGGAAGAAGCGCTTGTTTCTTCACTTCTGCAGCATGTCATAATAAACTCATGAAGGGGAGCAAAACATCCCTGTCATAAATAAACTATCTACTTCTCGAATATTTTCAATCGTTGAGAATATTCAGAAAGTGGGGGAACTATTTGTATTTGTGAAAAATAAACTCACCATGTTGATTTATTTCATGATGACAAGTGTCATAGGAGTTATTACAACAAAGAAGAATGACATATTCATGTCACGACCCAATTTAACCCCTCCGAAGATGTCATGGCAGCACCTAGTCTTTACGACTAGGTAAGCCTAATATTACGGAAAGTGTAAAGAAAACACTACTATAAAAATTAAAATAGCATATTGTAAATAACAAGGATAGAGCCTCTCGGCATATACAAAATAATCTCCCAAGAACCGGAATATCGCTAAGTCACAAGTTTCTATAATATATGTAGCTCTATACAAAACTCTGAAGATAAACCAAAAGAGAATCTCTTGGAGGGAATAGAAGGGGACTCGGAGGATCTGCGGACGCGGGCAGAAATACCTGGAAGTCTCCTGAAATCAGCAAGCACGCACTAACCTCGAGGCTGATAGCTCGTACCTGGATCTGCACACGAAAACATGTGCAGGAAAGGGCATGAGTACACCTCATTGGTACCCAGTAAGTGCCAAGCCTAACCTCGATCAAGTAGTGATGAGGTCAGGTCAGGGCCCTACTGGGTATATATAATAAATTAAAACAGTAAAAGATATAATAGAGTTTACGGTAAAACAATTAAAGAAATGCACAAATTTTAATAGTTTAGGGAGCCCTCAACTCAGAACAAGGTAAACATAACAGGAAACTCTCCCGGGATATCGTCCCGTAGGTTCCAAAATGATTATGCAGTACACGAGGATCTCCCAGAATACGTCCGTAGTCCCAAAATAAGTATGTAGTGCTAGGGGATCTCCCGGAATACGTCCGTAGCCCAAAAATAAATATGCGGTGCTGGGGGATCTCCCGGAATACGTCCGTAGTCCCAAAATAAATATGCAAGACAGGGGGGATTTCCCAGAATACGTCTGTAGTCCCAAGATAAATATGCAGCTCAAGATAAAATGACAGGCACGGCATTAAATTATATAATTTAGACTAAACGCAAACGAGGAAAAGAGGGGTCCACCTAAGCATGTCGCACATAAATCAAATAGGCAGTTAGAACACGTAGGCACGCTTTCCTAATGTAATCTCAGCAATTAAACATAGTAGTGCAATCTAATAAGGGAAAACAGTTTATTATTAAGGAGGAAAAACGGGATTTTTACAACAATAGCCTGTGTACGTACTCGACGCCTCGCGTACACGGCACTCAAACATTAAATAATACCAAACATCCTAAGGGGAAGTTCCCCAACACAAGGTAAGGCAAGCCACTTACCTCGAACTGCTCAAATCAACCCGATATCACGCTCTTGCCAAGAGTATCCGACTCCGAATGGCCCAAATCTAATCAAACCAATTTCATAATGTAAATATAACTACAAGTAACTAATTTAACTAATGAAATCAAAGCTAGGGTAAGAAAATAGAAAAATGCCCGAAAATCATCCCCAAGACCACGTCTCAGAATCGGGTAAAAGTTACCAATTTAGAACACCCATTCACTCACGAGATCACTTGACCAAAAAATTATTCAATTCCGATGCCTAAAACCCGATCAAAACCCAAAAATTCAATTGGGTAACTTTTCCCCCAAATTCCCATCTTTTCCACTCAAATTCCTTGATTAGATGGAGAAAATTACTATAGATTGATGAAATATAAACGAAATAGAGTTAGGAATCGTTATCCACTGACTTCCTCTTCAAAATCATCACAAAATATCCTTCTCCCGAGCTAAAAATCAAATTTGGTGTTATGAAAACTCAAACCCTCGAAATCCTCTTTTCTGCCCAGCGATTTACGCATATGCACTCATGGAGCCGCTTCTGCAGCACCGCACCTGCGGTCCCTCATCCGCAGGTGTGATTATATCAGGTGCAGCAATCTTCAGCAATGCCTAAGTCCAAATCAAATCCATTAAGCATCTGAAACTCACCCGAGGCCCTTGGGACCTCAACCAAACATACCAACCAATCCTAAAACATCGTAAGAACTTAGTCGATCCCTCAAATCACATCAAACAACGCTAAAACCATGAATCACCCTCCAATCCAAACCTAATGATTTGGAATTTCTAAAATTCTACAACCGATGCCGAAACCAACCAAACCATGTCCGATTGACCCCAAATTTTGCACACAAGTCATAATCACCACTACTAACCTATCCCAACTTCCGGAATCGGATTCTGACCCCATTATCAAAATTTCCACTATCGGCCCAAAACTCCAAAAATTCAACTTTCGCTATTTCAAGCCTAAATATGCTATGGACCTCCAAACCACAATCCGGACACACCCCTAAGCCCGAAATCACCCAACGGAGCTAACGGAATTGACGGAATTCTATTCTGGAGCCGTCTTCACATTGTTCCGACTACGGTCCAAATTCTAAGACTAAACTCTCATTTGGGACTAAGTGTGCCAAAACACTCCGAAACTCAGGATGAACCATCCCAACAAATCACATTAGCAGAAAAAGACACGGGAAAAATAGTTAATAGGGGATCGGGGCGTAAATTCTCAAAATGACCGGCCGGGTCGTTACATCCTCCCCCTCTTAAAACATTCTTTCGTCATCAAATGAGCATAGATGCATACCTGAAGTGGTGAAAAGATGAGGATAACGGCTGCGTATATCCTGCTCGGTCTCCCAAGTCGCCTCCTCGACTGGATGACCCTCCACTGGACCTTTACTGAAGCAATATTCTTTGACTTGAGCTTCCGGTCCTGCCTATCCAAAATGGCTACTGGATCCTCAACATATGATAGATCCTTGTCCAACTGGACTGAGCGGAAATCCAATACATGAGTCGGATCACCGTGATACTTCCGAAGCATGGAAACGTGGAATACCAGATAAACTCCTGCTAGGCTGGGAGGCAAGGCAAGCTCATAAGAAACCTCCCCAACACGCCGCAATACCTCAAAAGGACCAATGAACCTCGGGCTCAACTTTCCCTTCTTCCCGAATCTCATGACGCCCTTCATAGGTGATACCTGAAGCAAGACCCGCTCTCCTACCATAAATGCCAAATCACGAACCTTCCGGTCTGCATAACTCTTCTGCCTGGACTGGGCTGTGCAAAGTCTCTCGTAAATCACTTTAACCTTATCCAGGGAATCCTGGACCAAATCTATACCCAACAGTTGGGCCTTGCCCGGCTCAAACCATCCCACCGAGGACCTGCACCGCCTACCATACAAAGCCTCGTACGGTGCCATCTGAATGCTGGACTGGTAACTGTTGTTGTAGGCAAACTCTGCAAGTGGAAAGAATTGGTCCCTTGACCCTCCGAACTCCATCACACAAGCGCAGAGCATATCCTCAAGAATCTAAATCGTGCGCTTGGACTGCCCGTCCGTATGAGGGTGAAAGGATGTGCTCAGCTCCACGCTAGTACCCAACTCCTGTTGTACGACTCTTCGGAACCGCGATGTGAACTGAGTACCTATGTATGAAATGATGGATACTGGAATACCATGAAGGCGGACAATCTCCCTAATATAAATCTCATCCAATCTCTCCGAAGAGTACGTAGTCAACACTGGAATAAAATGAGCTGACTTGGTCAGCCGCTCCACGATCACCCAAATAGCACCGTACTTCCTCAAAGCCCGCGGAAGGCCAACTTCAAAGTCCATGGTGATCCGCTCCCATTTCCACTATGGGATCTCTAACCTCTGCACCAATCCACCCTGTCTCTGATGCTAATACTTAACTTGCTGGTAGTTGAGACATATGCCCACAAACCCAACCATATCCTTCTTCATCCTCCTCCACCAATAATGCTGCCTCGAATCCTGGTACATCTTCACGGCACCCGGATGAATGGAGTACTGCGAGCTGTGAGCCTCCTCAAGAATCAACTCCCGAAGCCCATCCACATTGGGCACGCAAATCTGACCCTGCATCCTCATCACGCCATCATCACCAATAGTCACATCTCTAGCATCACCTCGTCGAACCCTATCCTGAAGAACTAGAAGGTGGGGAGCATCATACTGGCGCTCCCCGATACGGTCATAAAGAGAAGACCTAGCAACCACACAAGCTAATACCCGGCTAGGCTCTAAAATATCCAATCTCACAAACTGACTGGCTAAGGTCGGAACATCCAAGGCTAAGGGCCTCTCAGCTGCCAGAAGATATGCCAAACTCACCAAACTCTCTGCCCGGTGACTCAAGGCGTCAGCCACTACATTGGCCTTCTCCGGGTGGTACAATATAGTGATGTCATAGTCTTTAAGTAGCTCCAACCATGTTCGTTGCCGCAAATTAAGGTCCTTCTGCTTGAATAAGTGCTCAAACTCTGGTGATCTGTGTAAATCTCACAAGGAACACCGTACAAATAATGACGCCAGATCTTCAAGGCATGAACAATAGCTTCTAACTCGAGATCATGAACAGGATAATTCTTCTCATGCACCTTCAATTGTCTAGACGTGTAGGCAATCACCCTACCATCCTGCATCAATACCGCTCCAAGGCCAATCCTCGAGGTATCACAATAGACAGTGTAAGACCCCGAACCTGTAGGCAATACTAATACTGGGGATGTAGTCAAAGTTGTCTTGAGCTTCTAAAAGCTCTCCTCACACTCCTCGGTCCACCTGAACGGAGCACTCTTCTGGGTTAGTCTGGTCATAGGTGCTGCAGTAGATGAAAATCCCTCTACAAAGCAACGGTAGTACCCCGCTAACCCAAGAAAACTGCGAATCTCCGTAGTTGATGATGGTCTAGGCCAACTCTGCACTGCCTCTACCTTCTTCGGATCTACCTGGATCTTATCACAAGACACTACGTGGCCAAAGAATGCCAGTGAATCCAACCAGAACTCACATTTCGAGAACTTTTCATATAATTTCTTTTCTCTCAAGGTTTGAAGCACTGTCCTCAGGTGCTGCTCATGATCTTCCCGACTCCGAGAGTACACCAAAATGTCATCAATAAATACAATGACGAAAGGATCAAGATAAGGCCGGAACACACTGTGCATCAAATGCATAAAGGTTGTTGGGGCATTGATCAGCCCATATGACATAACAGGGAACTCGTAATGACCATACCGAGTCCTGAAAGCAATCCTCGGGATACCTGCTCCCGAATCTTCAACTAATGATAGCCTGAACGCAAGTCAATCTTAGAAAACACTCGAGCACCCTGTAGCTGATCAAACAGGTCATCAATATGAGGCAAAGGGTACCGGTTTTTCACTGTAACTTTGATCAACTGGCGATAATCAATGCATATACGCATAGAACCATCCTTTTTCTTCACGAACAAGACAGGAGCACCCCAAGGCAACACACTGGCTGAATAAAGCCTTTATCAAGCATTCTTGTAACTGTTCCTTTAACTCCTTCAACTCAGAAGGGGCCATACGATAAGGAGGAATGGAAATGGGCTAAGTGCCTGGCAACAAATCAATGCCAAAATCAATATCTCTATCGAGCGGCATGCTCGGAAGATCAGCTGGGAACACATCAGGAAAATCCCGCACTACTGAAAGTGAATCAACTGTAGGGGTATCAATACTGACATCTCTCACATAAGCTAGATACGCGTCACACCCCTTCTCAACCATTCGCTGAGCTTTAAGAAATGAGATAACTAAGCAGTAAACCCGGCACAGCCAATGTCACGGTCTTTGCGTGACAATCAAGGATAGCATAATGGGGCGACAACCAGTCCATGCCCAAGATAACATCAAAATCTACCATGCTGAGCAATAATAAATCGGCTCTGGTCTCAAAACCACTAAGTGTAACAAAACACGACTGATAAACTTGGTCCACAACAAGAGAATCTCCTACAGGAGTGGAAACATAAACCGGGGAGCTCAAAGAATCCCGAGATATCTCCAAATATGGTGCAAAATAAGAAGACACGTATGAATACATAGAGTATGGGTCAAATAATATGATGCATCCCTATGACAGATAGGGACGATACCCGTGATGATTGAGTCTAAAATGACGGCCTCTGAATGGGCTGGAAGGGCATAATATTTGGCCTAGCCTCCCCCTCTAGGGCGACCTCGACCTCCCCGACCTCCACCTCGAGCTGCCTGAGGAGGTGGAGCGGCAGCTAGGGCTAAGGGAAAGGTTGGAGGACCCGCTGGAGCACGTGGAGGCTGATAAGTCTATGGAGGTGCACCCCTCCTGGCTCTAGGCAATCTCTAACCATGTGACGGGTGTCGCCACACTCAAAGAAACCCCTCAGAGGACGCGGTGGCTGAGACTAACTCAGACCTGGCCTGCTGGATTGGCCGGTAATAGCACCTCAAGCAGGAGGCATACTGGATACTGGCGGTGCATAATAGGGCTCCTGAGGTCTAGGAAGAGCTGGAACACCACTGGCTGCAGGCAGAGCTAAATGAATAGGGCGACTCACAAAACCCCTACCATAGCGCGTTGCTGGTGTAGGGGCTCCTAAATAATGACCAGTCTCTAGAGACCTCTTGGCCTCTCTCTCCTCTCTATCCCGAGCAAGCATGCCCTCCACTCACTGACTGCTGATAAGTAATTTCTATCTCCAACTCCATGGCCATACTGGTCTGAATACTAGGGTGGAGTCCCTCGATGAAGCGATGAACCCTCTCTCTGAGAGTGGAAACCAAAGCAGCTGCATGACGAGCTATCTCACTGAAACGGACTGCGTACTCTGACAAAGTCATAGCACCCTGGCGCAGCTGCTCAAACTCTATGCGCCAAGCATCCCTGAGGCTCTGGGGAACATACTCACGCAAAAACATCTCTGAAAACTGAGTCCAAGTGAGTGAGGCCGCCTCGTTCGGATTACTCAACTCATAGGCACGCTGCCACTGATATCCCACTCCCCTCAGCTGGAAGGTGGTGAAGGAAACTCCACTCGTCTCCACAATGCCCATAATGCAGAGAATACTATGACACTCCTCAAGAAAACCCAGAGCGTCAATTGAAGCTAGTCCGCTGAAGGTAGGTGGGTGGTACTTATTGTACCTCTCAAGTCTGAGCTGCTCTTCCTCAGAAGCAGCTATCCTGGTCTCATGCTGAATTGGAGCCACTAGGGGCATAGGAATATACTCTGGGTCCTGATCAACCTGGACCCTCTGCTCAGGAGTGCGGGCTACGGGAATCTGTGCCCCTCCCCTGACCTGAGATGTAGCGGGAGCTATCGGAAGTAGTCCAGCCTGAGCTAAAGTGCTAAACATGCTCATGAACTAAGCTAATGTCTCCTGGAGGGCTGGAGTAGCAATAGGAATCTCTGGTGCCTGCCCTCCAGCTGGAGCTGCTGGGGGCTCCTCTGTCGCAGCTCTCGTAGGTGCTCCGGCTGCACCGTGTGTTCGTCCTCTACCCCATCCCCGGGCACTGGCGGCTCTAGCAGGGGGATCGGGTGCCTAGTCATCAGTCCTCCTAGTACGGGTCCTCACCATCTGTGAGAAAGAATAGAACAGAATTTTAGGATTTTTTTATGTCAATAACTCGCACGGCAAGGATATCAAAAAAGTATGATTATTCTTGATAGTTACATAGCCCCCCGAAGATATGTATGGACGTCTCCGCACCGATCCGCGAGACTCTAATAAACTGGCTTGTGAATCACGACTCCTATGAACCTAGAGCTTGATACCAACTTGTCACGACCCAATTTAACCACTCCAAAGATGTCGTGATGGCACCTAGTCTTTACGACTAGGTAAGCCTAATATTACGGAAAGTTTAAAGAAAACACTACTATAAAAGTTAAAACAGCATATTGTAAATAACAAGGATAGAGCCTCTCGGAATATACAAAATAACCTCCCAAGAAGCGGAATATCGCTAAGTCACAAGATTCTATAGTCTATGTAGCTCTATACAAAAGTGTGAAGATAAACCAAAAGGGAATCTCTAGGAGGGAGTAGAAGGGGACTCCGAGGATCTGCGGACACGGGCAGAAATACCTTGAAGTCTCCTAGAATCAGCAAGCATGCACTAACCTCGAGGCTGATAGCTCGTACATGGATCTGCACACAAAAACATGTGCAGGAAAGGGCATGAGTACACCACAATGGTACCCATTAAGAGCCAAGCCTAACCTCGGTCAAGTAGTGACGAGGTCAGGGTAAGGGCCCTACTAGGTATATATAATAAATTAAAAATAGTAAAAGATATAAATAGAGTTTACGGTAAAACAATTAAAGAAATACAAAAAATTTAACAGTTAAGGGAGCCCTAAGCTCAGAACAAGGTAAACACAATAGGAAACTCTCCCGGGATACCGTCCCGTAGGTTCCGAAATGATTATGCAGTACACGAGGATCTCCCAGAATACGTCTGTAGTCCCAAAATAAATAGGCAGTGCTGGGGGATCTCCCGAAATACGTCCGTAATCCCAAAATAAATATGCGATGCTGGGGGATCTCCTGGAATACGTCCGTAGTCCCAAAATAAATATGCGATGCTGGGGGATCTCCTGAAATACGTCCGTAGTCTCAAAACAAATATGCAAGATAGGGGGGGATCTCCCAGAATACGTCCATAGTCCCAAAGTAAATATGCAGCTCAAGATAAAATGGCAGGCACGACATCAAATTATACAGTTTAGACTAAACACAAACAAGGGAAAGAGGGGTCCACCTAAGCATGTCGCGCAGAAATCAAATAGTCAATTAGAACACGTAGGCATGTTTTCCTAATCTAATCTCAGCAATTAAACATAGTAGTGCAATCCAATAAGGGAAAACAGTTTATGATTAAGGAGGAAAAACAAGATTTTTAAAACAATAGGTCGTGTACGTACTCGTCACCTCGCGTACACGGCACTCACACATCAAATAATACCAAACATCCTAAACGGAAGCTCCTCAACACAAGGTTAGGCAAGCCACTCACCTCGAACCGCTCAAATGAACCCGATATCATGCTCTTGCCACGAGTATCCGACTCCGAATGGCCTAGATCTAATCAAACTAATTTCATAATGTAAATATAACTACAAGTAACTAATTTAACTAATGAAATCAAAGCTAGGGTAAGAAAATAGAAAAACGGCCGAAAATCTTCCTCGGGCCCACGTCTCGGAATCGAGTAAAAGTTACCAATTTAGAACACCCATTCACTCAGGAGATCACTTGTCCAAATTTATTCAATTCCGATGACTAAAACCCGATCAAAACACAAAAACTCGATTGGGGAACTTTTCCCCCAAATTCCCATCTTTTCCCCTCAAATTCCTTGGTTAGATGGAGATAATTACTATAGATTGATGATATATAAACAAAATAGGGTTAGGAATTGTTACCCACTGACTTCCTCTTAAAAATCCTCACAAAATCGCCTTCTCCCGAGCTAAAAATCGAATTTAGTGTTATGAAAACTCAAACCCTCGAAATCCTTTTTTCTGCCCAGCGATTTTCGCTTTAGTTCTCATGGGGCTGCATCTGCGGTCCTACCTCTGCTTAAAAAGCACCGCAAGTACAAAGGCACTTATCCGGGCTAGGGCCGCATCTGCGATCTCTGGGCCGCATCTGCGGTTTCGCATTTGCGGTCCCCCAGCCGCACCTGCGGTTCCTGCTGCCTTGGTCCATTTCCGCTTCTGCGACTACCTAGCCACTTCTGTAGCACCGCACCTCCGGTCCCTCATCCGCATATGCGATTATATCTGATGCAGCAATCTTCAGCAAAGCCCAAGTCCAAATCAAATCCGTTAAGATCTGAAACTCACCCGAGGCCCCGAAACCTCAACCAAACATACCAACTAATCCTAAAACATCATACGAACTTAGTCGAGCCCTCAAATCACATCAAACAACACTAAAACCACGAATCACCCTCCAATCTAAACCTAATGAACTCGAATTTCCAAAATTCTACAACCGATGTCGAAACCAACCAAACCCAGTCTGATTGACCCTAAATTTTGCACACAAGTCATAATCACCACTACGGACCTATCCCAACTTTCGGAATCGGATTCCGACCCCGATATCAAAATTTCCACTATCGGCTAGTAACTCCAAAAATTCAACTTTTCCATTTCAAGCCTAAATAAGCTGCGGACATCCAAAACACAATTCGGACACACCCCTATGCTGGAAACCACCCAACAAAGCTAACGGAATCGACAGAATTCCATTCCAGAGTCGTCTTCACATTGTTCCGAGTACGGTCCAAATAGTAAAAGTCCCCTTCAAATCATCCAAAACCAAGTTCTCTAACTCAAAAAGTTATAAAATAAACAAAACACTCGAAGTAGAATACTTTATACGTTCTACCCAGGGGTCCTCTCCGTGATCGCGGGACGTTTTTCGCGATCGTGAAGCACAAATCATAAGCTGCCAAATTCCTTTTACGCGAACGCGATTTGAAGCTCGCGAATGCCACCCCTCAACTCAACAGCCCTACGCGAACGTGACCATTCTCATGCGAAGGCCAATCCAATGGCGTCCCTCCAACTCTACCTCTATGCGATCATGACACAAGGGGCGAGAACGCGATGGCCATCTTCCCCGAGGATTTGCAAACGCGACCACAACCTCGCGAATAGGATGAGTAAATCCTCAGCAACCCCAAATACACTTCACGATCACGTACGTCCTCAAGCAAACGTGATGAACTTCAGAACATCAGAAAAACTAGCAACTCCAAAACATGAAGAAATGGCCCCTAGCCCATCTGAAACACACCCGGGGCCCCGTTCAATCACAGCAACCATCCCAAAACATAACACAGACCTACTTGAGGCCTCAATACACACAAAACAACATCAAAACAAATCGCACTCCAATTCAAGCCTAATAAACTTTTAACTTCCAAAACTCATACCGAATCATATCAAATCAACTCTGAATGAGCTCAATTTAAAATTCTCAAATGAGACAACAGACCTATACTAACTCCCGGAACCAAAATCCAAACCCTATATCACAAAGTCAACTCTCAATTAGAACTCTCAACCTTTCAAAACCTCAGTTTTCCAATTTTCACCAAAAAGCACCAAACCAACCTACGGACCTCTAAATTAAAATTTGTACGCCTAAGTCCAAAATCATTATATGAAGCTATTATACCCATCAAAGCTCCAATCCAGAGTCGTCTACACAAAAGTCAAACTACGGTCAACTCTTTCAACTTAAGCTTCTAAATTGAGAATCATTCTTCCAAATTAAATCCTGAATCGCTCAAAGACCGAAATCGACCATACATGAAAGGCATAATACAAACTTTGAAGTTGCTCAAGACCTCAAACCACCGAACAGAACGCTAAAGCTCAAGACGACCAGCAGGATCATTACAACCAGAACCAGACTACCTTCAATCTTCAAAATGATCCAAGATCAATTGAAAATGCACCCGAGTCTCCCGGGACCTCGCCCAAACATACCAACTAGTCCCAAAACATATGATGGACCTACTCAAGGTCACGAATCATGCCAAGTAGCATCAAAAATACAAATCTCACCTCAATTCAAGCTTAATGAACTAATCAACTTCCAACTTTCAAAACCCATGTCGAACCACGTCTAACTAAATCGAAACAGCCCCAAATTTTGCACACAGGTCCCAAATGACATAACAAAGTTATTTCAACTCTATGAACGAAAATCTAACCTTGATAAAATCATAGTCAACTCCCAGTCAAACCTATGAACCTTCCAAACCTTCAAATTTCCAACATTTACCAATTAGAGCCACATCAACCTAGGGGCCTTCAAAATTCGGACATACGCCTCAATCTAAAATCTCCATACGCACATATTGGAACCATCAAAGTACCATTTTGAGGTCGTTTATCCAAAAGTAAAACCTCAGTTAACTCTTATAACCTAAGCTCCTAACCTTGGAACTAAGTATTCCAATTCACTCCAAAACCTTTCCAAAACCAAACCTACCACCCCCGCAAGTTATAAAATAACAAAGAAGCATATGTGAAGCATCAAATAAGGGAACGGGGCTAATATACACAAAATAATCAGTCAGGTCGGTATAGGCACTCTCTACGAATAAGGGGAAGCTGGACAGGCTTGATAAGAGATGGATAAAGGTTAACATGCTCATTATGCCCTTCTTTTCGTCCACAACATTGTTCTACAAAGAACAATCAACAACAACAAAAAATTCTAGGGGAACAATCTCATAAACTAAAGGTTCGGGTAAGGGTTCATTAACATCCCTTGTTTTACCTTTGGGAGAAGATATAGGAGTAGCAGATGTCCTAGTTCTAGAAGAGAAGGCAGATTTCGGAAAAGTCCCTTTGATGGAAGAAGAAGTAGTATTGCGATTTACCATGGAACCTAGGCTACGAAGCCTTCCACCGCTTCTTCTATTCCCAATCGGAGCTAATATACAATGGAGATCATCGACTATAATTGTATGACGATGAGGAACAAATGAGCAGTAGAAGTAAAAGATTGGAGGCCATTGAAAATAAGAAAGAAGGAAATTGAAGGTAAGAATGAAGAACTAGAGAAAGGGCTCTAAGAAGAAGATAAGGCCAAAGAAAGTAGAAGGAAAATTTTGAGGGTTTAAGGTTCCATATTTACAAGGGAAAGATACGTCATCTTAAACCTTCATCATGGAACTACTGTATTTAACTGACAGAGCTATCTGTGTTGGAAAACCGCTGCAAATTTCATATCTAATCAAAACAAAAAGTGTGTCTCGAGCATTAAATTGAAGGAGCGCTTGTTTCTTAACTTCTGCAGCATGTCATAATAATCTCAAGAAGGGGCACAAAACATTGTCATAAATAAACTATCTACTTCTCGAATATTCTCAATCGTTAAGAATATTCAGAAAGTGGGGGAACTATCTTTATTTGTGAAAAATAAACTCACCATGTGGATTTATTTCATGATGACAAGTGTCATAGGAGTTATTGCGACAAAGAAGAATGACGTATTCAAAAGGTGTTAATGACACCCTCGGAGTTGCTCATGCATATACCCTTCCAGTTAGCTTCGAAGTTAAGCATAATAATATAGCCACGAGACTGATAATTAACGCCATAAAAAGCTAAGAATATGGAATGGATCAGTCAATCCCATATTACACGTGATTTGCTATTATTATCTCAACCGTTACAAATCAATCACGTAACAGATAATTAATGCAGTAAATAACAGTAATGGATAGGAGCTAAACAAGGCAAACCATTACAAGTGATAGTACTATTTAAACTACTCCATCCATATCTTGTACATCCATCAAAATTCTATTATGTCATATTTTCAATATAGAATTCTCTTACTGCTCTTTATTATTGGAAGACTATTTCTTTCCCATCGAAGAGAGACCGCAATCATCAATAAGATTTCTATTTCATTTATTCTCTCAATTTAATTTATCATTATTATTATTATTTATTCCTTTTTCTCATCTATTAAACTTGGAAAAGTGAATTAAATCGGTTGTTGGAAACCCGAATTGTTTTATTTAATTTTTTTACTTCAAAAGCTATTTTTTGGGCTAAACACTAATACCTGTAAGAAATAATGCCTTTTAAAGTGTTGTTATAGCATTTGTATAGCTATAAGACTTTTTAAACTTGAGATCTATATATATTTATGTTGCTATAAAAGATTATCATCGAAAGGTATAAAGTTTAAAGTTAATTGTTACCAAAAATAGAAATGTGTATTCCCTTTTTTTTGGCCACGGACTAAAAAGAAAATAGTGTAAAACAAATTGAAGATTCAAATATCTCCAGAGATCTTTACTTTAATACATAAAAGATATGAAGATAAGCCACGAAAGTTAATTTGTAGGCTCACTTTTTGTATTTAATTTGTAAAAAATTTTATTTTAGAACTATTTTCTCCGAATTAGAACGGGGGAGTACAGTTATACTTCAACATAATGAGCTAGTGAAGCTTAGCTGACTAGCGTGTGAGAGGCATTCTATAGGCAAATTTGTTGCTTAGGTACGTCAAATTATTACTTAATTAAGTAAATTTGTTTAATCTTAATATATGTTCAGATCTAGTGGAAACTTTTCTTCATCCATTGCTTTTCTGCAACACATGTTTTGTACTATTAATAAAATTATCAGCTTTCACCTATTTGTGTTATTGGTATATGTTGACAGGTACCGTACGTAAACGAAAGCGAAAAATTCGTTTGGGTAAAGGTGAGGTAAGTAGTAATAAATGAGCTTTCACCTATGATTTTGTTAATATATGATTTCTAGACTTGTCTTTACTTTCTAGGGAAACCCAAAGAAAGATTAGCTTCTAATTACAGCCTTCTAGGCTTTTTTACTCTACTACATTTACTGCAAATTTGTAAAATAGTAAAACTGCCAGAGAATTTTGCATCTATAAAGGGAAGGCATAAGCTTCTCATTGATATCAAAGTGCCTTCAAGCATTCTTGAGTTGTTATTTTAGTGTTTCCCTTACCACAACTTATTCAGCTCATATACCAAACATCATGTGGTCCGTATCTCCAAACTATAAGGATTCCATGCAAGTTAAAATCATACGTAGTAGCAACCCCAATGGAATGCATGTAAGAGTAAACTCGACAATGAAAGATAAAACATGATATGATAACTTCAATTAAATGCATATAAGAAGCCTAGGAGTCTAAACCGGTCAATGTTCACATATAAGCCCAGGTACACACTCGTCACCTCGTGTACACATCTTTCACATAGTAAAAATAATGCAGTTAGACCAAGTCCTATAGAGTAGCTTCCCTCACACAAAGTTAGGCAAGATGATTACCTCAAAGAAGCTAAATGAATACTCCAACAAGCTCTTCCCGTGTGAAACAACCTACGGACGGCTTGAATCTAGTCAAAATAATATAATATCATAAATAAAAGTCATAGAAAACGATTCCAGATAATAAAAATTTGATCTTTAATGAAAACCAAAAAGTCAACCTTGGCCAGCACCTTGGAACCCGACAAAACACATAAATTTCGAACACCTATTTCGATACGAGTCTAACCATACTAAAATCATCAAATTCCGACCGCAAATCGGCCTTCAAATCATTAATTTATGTTTTAGAAAAGTTTTTCAAAAACTCCCAATTTCTCCAATTCAAAACACCAATTAAATAATAAAATTAAAGATGTAATCATGAATAATGGAGAAATCCGAGCCAAAAATACTTATCCCAATCCAAATAGTGAAAATCCTCTCCAAAATCGCCCAAAACCGAGCTCTCTAACTCAAAAAGTGATAAAATAACCAAAACCCTCAAAATAGAGTACTTTATATATTCTGCTTAGGGGTCCTCTTCGCAATCGCGGGACATTCTTCACGATCGTGAAGCATAAATCATAAGCTGCCAAAATTCTGTCTATGGAAACGGGTCTGAAGCCCACGAACGTGACCCCTCTACACAACTGGTAACGCGACCATTCTCACGTGAACGCGAAGGCCAATCAACTGGCGCCCCTCCAGCTCTACCCCTACGCGATCACGACACAAGGGACGCGAACGCGATGTCCATCTTCTCCAGGCTCCACCAACTCGCGAACGCGATGAGTAAATCCGCAGCCACTCCAAATACACTTCGCCATTGCCATCGTGTACATCGTCACGTGAACGCGCTGAACTGTAGAACATCAGAAAAACCAATAACTCCAAAACATGAAGAAATGGCCCGTAGACCACCCGAAAAACACCCCGGACCTCGTCAAATCATACCAATCAATCCCAAAATATAATATGGACCTACTCGAGGCCTCAATTCATACAACACAACAGCAAAACTACAAATCACACTCCAATTTAAGCCAATGAACTAATGAACTTTCAACTTCCAAAACTCATGTCGAACCATATCAAATCAACTCCGAATGACCTCACATGTCGCATGCAAGTCTCAAATGAAACAACGGACTTATACCAACTCCCAAAACCTATATATGAACCTGATATCACAAAATCAACTCTCGGTCAAAACTCTCAATCTTCCAAACCTTCATCTTTTCAATTTTTGCTAAAAAGCACCAAAACAACCTATGGACCTCTAAATCCAAATTCGGACATACGCCTAAGTCCAAAATACTTTAGAAAGCTATTGAAACCATCAAAATTCCATATCGTCTACATGTAAGTCAAACTCTGGTCAACTATTCCAACTTAAGCTTCTAAAGTGAGAATCATTCTTCCAAATCAAATCCCGGATCGCTCAAAGAACGAAACCGACCATACACGCAAGCCATAATACAAAATTTGAAGCTGCTCAAGACCTCAAACCACCAAATGGAATACTAAAGCTCAAAATAATCGGTCGGGTCGTTACATTCTCCCCCTCTTAAACAAATTTTCATCCTTGAACGCGCCAATAGTCGCTCCAATGTCATCAAATCTCTGAGTGAACTCACTACACATACTCACGGACCCACGTCACCCCGATCTACATAAGCCCGACAATACCATCTCGACTGAAGATTATCACTTCAACTTTAACAAATTGCCTAAAAACCAAATTTCAACATCCAAGCATCCCCCAAAGTCCCGAGTTCCACACATCCACCCTCCATCATCCTCCACCAGCTACAACAAATCATAAGTATGCTAACACAGTATAACCACACAACACAACACATCACCCATATGCCCATAGCAACAACTCTAACCACAATAGCTACCCTTAATTAAACCTAGCACCGGTAAATAACCTCATATCAACTAGAACCTTGTTCCAAACCTTCCCAACTCTTCTAATGATGTAAGAAACATGTAGATCTCCTAAACACTCACCCAATCAACAAGTCACACCCAACGCCACCTAGACACATACGACGCAATCTGTACCGAGCCAGCACATCTTTAATACAACTGAATATGGAAAAAGAGATAATTGAGAGAGATACCCAACAAATCCGATAAGCATAACTCCCTATCAGTACCATACTACAAATCCATTCCACAAGGGATGAACAAAAAGTAGGAACTAATCACAACTGATCTCATCCTAATATCACTCCAACACGACACGTAGACCGGGCCAAACATATAGATCCACATGAAAACACGAGGATCCCATTCTTCGCACTGAATCATAAGTAGAATAGAAATCACACCAACCGAAAACCTTTCACTAACTCGATTCCGACGAAAAAAAATCACAATACGTAATGGACTTGCCATACTGGTAGAGCACCTAAATCACAAGCTGTAGCCAAACCATCTAAAAATCACATCAAAACCTACCATATTAAGTAACAGAAAGTTCAACCTAGTCTCACAATTCCCAATAGTGGACAATCCAAAATGACAGACACGGTTTACTATAGTAGAATCTCTCAATAGGTATAAACACATAAATAGAGTACAAGAACAACAAAACATATCCATATGTGAAGCAAGATAGGATGACTCATACTAATAATAGAACCCCAGATCAAATGAAATTGATGCATATCTCTGACAAACTGAACCATAACTGTAATGACATTATCTGGTGCAGTAGCCGGCCTTACCAGGAAAAAGCATAATAACAAGTCTGGCCTCCCCCTCAAGGTCGCCCACTACCCGCCAGACCCCCCCAACGCTAGCCAGCTGTGCAAGTCGACTAGTAACTTGAGTGTAACACATAGCATGAGTGCTCGGGTATAATCCACCTCACCGGAGTCTAGGATAATCTCTCTTGACGTGCCTAGTATTGCCACACTCACAACCTTCCCTCTATGGGCGTGGCTGCAGGTACTGAGTCTGTGTTGGATAACTGGAATAGTCTCTGAAGGAACCCCGTGCAGCAGGTGCACTAAAAGATGATTACCCCATATGAGCACCATGAGGCCCTGATTGGCTGAAGTACCACGAGTAGTCTGAAGTCAGAACTGAACTGGCCGACCAATGGAGCCTCTGTCGTGATGGATCAGAGACGAAGAGTAGAATCCACTAAATCCTTCTAGACCTCAAGGCATCTTGGCCTCCCTATCCTCCCTCTCCACTATGGATACGCTCTAACCTCCTGGCAATCTCCACAACCTGCTGAAATGGAGTATCGGTTTCTAACTCTCTTGCCATCCCAAGTCTAAGACCATAACAGAGCCTCTCGATAAATCTGCAGACTCTTTCTCTAATAGTAGAAACAAAAATAAGTGCATGACGAGATAACTCACCGAACCTCATAGCATACTCAAACATGATCTTAGTCCCCTACTGCAACTGCTCAAACACGGTGCGCCACACATCCCTAAGGCTTGTGGAATAAACCTCCTAAAAAACATGTCCGAAAACTAAGTCCAAGTGAGTGGCACCGCATCAACTGGCCTGCCCTCCTCATAAGCTTGCTACCACCTATATGTTTCCCTGACAGCTAAAATGTAGCAAAGGCTACTCACCTCCATAATGCCCATGGTGCGAAGAATAGAGTGGCACTTCTCTAGAAAACCCTGCGCATCTTTAGTGTCACAGGGGTGATTTATGTCACTCGAATTCTGCCCGAGGTTCACCTCCGTGCGGCAGTCAAGCCAAGCCTTGACTTCAGCCTTTCCAACACGTAGTTTTATTTTAAGGACGTTTGGAACTTAGAATGATTTAGGCAGCAAAAACAGTATGAAAAGGCACACACAATATAAAGGAAATTCTTCCCAACTCGTATTAATATGTGAATACAAGAATACAATAAGCCAACCCTATGGCCAAGACAAAGAATTCCCTAATTCCCTACCCTAAAACGATTTCCTACCCTTAGAAAATAACTTAGACGAAATTGGCTAACACTTTCCACAAGACTCTAATTTTCTGCCTTGTTTAGGACAGCCTAGGCACATATTTATAAGGCAGGATTATACAATCAGTTGACAAGCCCCAACTGATGAGCAAACATAGGAAACATGCTAAAAAACGTGTAGCACTAAGTCACAAAGTCAGCCATGATCTAAAAACATGCCCATGATCAGCCATGCTTGAAATGGCAGTTGTAACCGCTCAACTGCTCCTTCATGTGCACTGCATGTGTTTGATTTGGCCAATTCCTGCACGCCCAAGGCTGGGATTGCACCCAGCCTTGCCCTTTGACATTTCTCCGCCCCAATGCCATGATCCTAGCTCACCGCCCACTGGCTTGGTCGCACACGCCCATTGCCATAGTTGCCTGCTTTGTCAAGTCGCCCTCAACTTGATCAAATCTGCCCGCATCAATTGTTATTGCTTGTCTCGCACTGCCCTACCTTGTCTTGCCATGTCTTTGCCCCTGCTTGACATGGCTTTTCCTTGCCATTGTTTAGCCAACCCGCACGTCCAAGTAAAATGCGCCTTGCTTTCGTTCAAGGTGCATTTGTCAACCCCGCATAGTCCGTCATGCCGAGCTGCCCGTCTTGATGTTGCCCCAATTTTCAGGTTGTGTGCCAAGGCCATCATGAAAATCCTTATCACAACCCACACCTGCCGAGGACCTTTGTCAAGGGGCTAACAAACCACCCCTACCCGAAGAATTCGTCGTCCTCGACGAAGCAGTTTCCGTATTTTTCAGCACCACCATAGGCCCTAAATATGCTGCCTGCTCATGTTCTTCCTCGTTCGGCTCATCTTCACTCTTTTCTTCAGCAAACAAAGTTAAAACCGCTCAAGTTTTGGACAGTCCCTCACCATGTGTGGTCTTTTGCAAATAAAACAGCCATCAAACTTGTTGTTTTGTTCCTTATTTGTCGACGGTCCAGCACGTTGCTTTCCCTTTTCATTGCCATTGCCCTCAACAAGATTACCCTTGTCATTTCCGTTTTTCCTCCACTCTTTTGCCTTGTCCTTGTTCCCGTTTTTGGACTTTGAAGTAGTAGAGAAATCAGAACCATCTTGTCCCAACCAGAAATCACCCAACGCATCCGCAGCAGCAATGGCACTAGGAAGGTCTTTTCACATTCTGCCTTCTGAGTTCCATCTGCGCCCACGACTGCAACCCGTAAAGGAAATTGTGTAGCTTGTCTTCCTCAGACATGTTGCTTATATCCAGCATCAAAGAACTGAAATCTTTGACATAATCCCTGACAGTTCGAGTTTGTTTCAACTTCTTCAAAGGATCTCTAGCAATCCAGCCCACATTGCTAGGAAAGAATTGATCCTTCAACTCTTTCTTCAGCCCTTCCCAAGAGTCAATCTTTGGCCTACCAGCACTTACATCATCTGCCCCGCGCGCCCACCACCAAAGCCTTGCATCGTCTACCAAGTACATAGTCGTAATGGTGACCTTGTCTTCATCTTGCACTTTGGCAGCCTAAAAGTACTGCTCCATATCCCACAGGAAGTTTTCGAGTTTCTTGGCACTCCTTGCACCATTAAACTCTTTAGGCTCCGGAATTCTGACCTTGGTACGATCTGCCCCACGCTGTGCTTCATCATTGCCAACAGCACGATGCAGCAACATATTTCCCGCTTTCAGATCTGTGCACTCTTGGCTCAGCCTGTTCATCCCGCTCTCAAGATAGGCGAGATGAGTCGCAATGGTCAGAAATTGATCCCCAATGCAGTAACTTTTTCCCTCAGTTCTGCGTTGCCACCAGCCATCTTTCACAAAATTCAGCCTCTGAACGTTGTGTCTTCGCCCCGATCCAGCCACGCTCTGGTACCAGTTGTCACAGGGGTCATTTATGTCACTCGAATTCTGCCCAAGGTTCACCTCCATGCGGCAGTCAAGCCCAGCCTTGAATTCAGCCTTTCCAACACTTAGTTTTATTGTAAGGACGTTTCGAACTTAGAATGATTTAGGCAGCAAAAACAGTAAGTAAAGGCACACACGATATACAGGAATTTCATCCCAACTCGTATTAATATGTGAATACAAGAACACAATAAGCCAAACCTATGGTCAAGACAAAGAATTCCCTAATTCCCTTCCCTAAAACGATTTCCCACCCTTAGGAAATAACTTAGACGAAATTGGCTCACACTTGCCACAAGACTCTAATTTTGTGCCTTGTTTAGGACAGCCTAGGCACATATTTATAAGGCAGGATTATACAATCAGTTGGCAAGACCCAACTGATGATCAAACATAGGAAACATGCTAAAAACGTGTAGCACTAAGTCACAAAGTCAGCCATGATCTAAAAACGTGCCCATGATCAGCCATGCTTGAAATGGGCAGTTGTAACCGCTCTGTCATGTGCACTACATGTGTTTGATTTGGCCAATTCCTGCACGCCCAAGGCCGGCATTGCACCCAGCCTTTCCCTTTGACATTGCTCCGCCCCAATGCCATGATCATAGCTTACCGCCCACTGACTTGGTCGCACACGCCCATTGCCACAGCTGCCTGCTTTCAACTTGATCAAATCTGCCCGCATCAATTGTTATTGCTTGTCCCGCACTGCCTTGCCTTGTCTTGCCATGTCTTTGCCCATGCTTGACATGGCTTTGCCTTGCCATTGCTTAGCCAACCCGCACGTCCAAGTAAAATGCGCCATGCCTCCGTTCAAGGTGCGTTTGTCAACCCTGCATAGTCCATCATGCCGATCTGCCCGTCATGATGTTGCCCCAATTTTCAGGTTCTGTGTCAAGGCCATCATGAAAATCCTTGTCACAACCCACACCTGCCGAGGACATTTGTCAAGGGGCTAACACTTAGTAACTGCGCCACTAAAATTTGGAGGGTCAAACTTCTTGAACCTCTCAAGCCTCTTATTCCCCTCCTATGATGCCTTTGGCCTGACCTCGGGCTGAACTAGAATAACGGGTTGTTCCGCCTTAATACCCAGAACCTGAGCAACATGAGCCTGCTGCTCTAGAGTACCGGAGGCAGGAGTCTGAGCTCCTCTCCTAGTCTGTGAAGTAGCTAGTGCAACTAGGATCAATCCCGCTTGAGTCAATGTACCAAACATGCTCAAGAACTGCGCTAAAATCTCCTGAATTCTAGGGGTAGCAATAGGCACCTCCGGTGCCTGTTCCCCTAATTTGAGCTACTAGTGGATCCTCAACTATTGCTCTTGTAAGTTCTCTAGTTGTGCCACATGCTCCTCTTCATCCTATGCCTCTAGTCTCAGCCCCTAGTACTGTAGGCTCTAAGGGCAGTATCATCAGCAATTGTAGTTCGTATCTTCACCATCTGTGAGAGAATAAAAGAATAAAGGCTCAAACTCCAAAACCAATAAATATTGTACGATAGGAATGAAAGAAGTGAAGTTTCCTAATAGTTTTTTAGCCTCTCGAAGATAAGTATAGACGTCTTTGTATCGATCCACAAGACTCTACTAAACTTGCTCATAGCACTTGTGAGCCTCAAACTCTGATACCAATTTGTCACGACCAAAGTCTCACCTTGAGGGTCGTTATGGCACCTAGTCCCAAGAACTAGGTAAACCTAGCACAGATTGAGAATATACAAAAATAGCCAACTGAAACGTTAACTGATAATCGAAATGACATAGCTAAACCGAATAACAACAACACAACCCCAAAACTAGTAGTACAGAGTCATAAGCTCTACTGAGTTCACTGGAAATCTCTAATACAATACTGTCCAGGAGTGAAAAAAAATAGTAGTAACGAAAAGCAATAGAAGGTAACTCCGAGGTCTGCGAACTCCATGGCAGGTATACCTCGAAGTCTCTACGGCAAATCGCAAGTAGCTAACTAACGTCTGGCACGCTCCGAAGTACCTGGATCTGCAAAAAAATGTGCAGAAGTGTAGCATGAGTTCAAATAAGTATCAAAACTAACCTTGGTGGAGCAGTGACGAGGTACAAGTCAAGACACGTACTAGACATAATAACACGTGCAAAGTATTAATATAAAGCGAACAGAGGAATAAATATCAATACAAAACTAAACATGGAAATAATAACAATATAATGCTAGCAATGGAAAGTAGAAGCAAATAGAAACAAGGAGTAAACAGGTGATAACGCAGCAATGTAATCAGAACACCGTTAAAGTACCAGTTAAATCAATTATGAAAACACCAATGACAACAAAATAATAAAACTATTCAATCACAAAGTTCACAACTAGAATCACCTTGAGGTACCACACCTCATACTCACGAATCACGAAACCCAATTCAGAAAATCATATACACATGGAACCTCGAGCCCACATTATCAATTACAACTGCACGGACAACCCACGTGCCAATATCACAATCCCCCCGGGTTATCCACAGGCTCACTATCACAAACTGCCCGGTGTGGTCACAGGATCCATATAACATTCTGCCCTATGTGGTCACATGCTCAATATCACAATCTGTCCGGCGTGGTCACTGCTATCACTCCAACCATATTGCAGAGAAAATAGATATATAAGAAGGCATGTACGTGGTCAATGAACATAAGACTAGTGTAAATGGCATGTAACGGTGTATGCATATGCAAGTATACTATCACATCTCAAGTCAACAAGTAATGTCAGTGATACAAGTAGCACATTGGAAACAACACAACAAATCATGTAATATGATGACACGCACAAGGAAGTCACACTACCAACGAATATCAACAATAATTTGCCCCGGGCCATCACATATCATCCCTGACATAGCCACCTTTTCTCTCCGCATTGACAATATCATAATAGCCACCCTTATCACTTCGCCTACACAGTATATCGATAGCTACCCGTATCGCTCCACCTTGACAATAACACAATAGCCACCCATATAACTCCACCCATACAATATATATATATATNTATATATATATATATATATATATATATATATATATATATATATATATATATATCAATACCCACCAGTATCCTCCGCCCAGACAATATATCAAAATCCACCCATATCGCTCTGCAAAATTCAAGAATAGAGAAATACCACAGTTGTGCTCCGCACAACAACAATCAACCCCTATAACATGTCTACATATATCTCAAAGAATGGGGTTGTTTCCCGCACACAAAGTTAGGAAAGATACATACCTCAATCAAGCTAAATCAGTACTCTAAGAAGCCCTTCTCGTGTGAAACAACATGCGGACGGCTCGAATCTAGCCAAATAACTTTATATCATAAATAAAAGTCCTAGGAAATGATTTCGGATAATAAAGATTCGATCTTTAATGAAAACCAAAAACCCAACCCAAAAGGTCAACACCTGGCCCGCACCTCAGAACCTGACAAAACTCCCAAATTTTGAACAACCCATTACAAAAATCATCCAATTCCAATCTCAAATTGGCGTTCCGGTCATCAATTTATAGTTTAGAAACGTTTTTACTAAACCCTCAATTTCTCCAATTCAAATCACCAATTCAATAATAAAAAAACAAAGATGCATCATAAATAATGGACAAATCTGAGTAAAAGCCACTTACCCCAATCCAAATAGTAAAAGTCCCCTTCAAAATCATCCAAAACCGAGTTCTCTAACTCAAAAAGTTATAAAATAACCAAAACACTCGAAGTAGAATACTTTATACATTCTACTCAGGGGTCCTCTTCGCGATCGCGGGACGTTTTTTCGCGATCGTGAAGCACAAATATAAGCTGCCAAAATTCCTTCTACGCGAACGCGATTTGAAGCTTGTGAACGCCACCCCTCAGCTCAACAGCCCTACCCAAACGTGACCATTCTCACGCGAAGGCTAATCCAATGGCGTCCCTCCAGCTCTACCTCTATGCGATCGTGACACAAGGGGCGAGAACACGATGACCATCTTGCCCGAGGATTTGCAAACGCGACCACGACCTTCAGAAAAACTAGCAACTCCAAAACATGAAGAAATGGCCCTTAGCCCATCCGAAACACACCCAGGGCCCCGTCCAATCACACCAACCATCCCAAAACATAACACGGCCTACTCGAGGCCTCAATACACACAAAACAACATCAAAACAAATTGCACTCCAATTCAAGCCTAATGAACTTTTAACTTCCAAAACTCATACCGAATCATATTAAATCAACTCTGAATGACCTCAAATATTTAATGTATGTCTCAAATGAGACAACAGACATATACCAACTCCCGGAACAAAAATCCAAACCCAATATCATAAAGTAAACTCTCAGTTAGAACTCTCAACCTTTCAAACCCTTAGTTTTCCAATTTTCACCGAAAAGCACCAAATCAACCAACGGACCTCTAAATTCAAATCCGTACGCCTTAGTACAAAATCATCACATGAAGCTATTATAACAATCAAAGCTCCATTCCGAAGTTGTCTACACAAAAGTCAAACTCCGATTAACTCTTTCAACTTAAGATTTTAAATTGAGAATCATTCTTCCAAATTAAATTCTGAATCGCTCAAACACTGAAATCAACCATACACGCAAGCCATAATAAAAAATTTGAAGCTGCTCAAGACCTCAAACCACCGAACAGAACGCTAAAGCTCAAGACGACCGGCCGGATCGTCAACCAGAACCAGACTACGTTCAAGCTTTAAATGATCCAAGATCAACTGAAAATGCACCCGAGCCTCCCAGGACCTCGCCCAAACATACCAACTAGTCCCAAAATATATGATGGACCTACTCAAGGTCACGAATCATGCAAGGTAGCATCAAAAATACAAATCTCACCTCAATTCAAGCTTAATGAACTAATCAACTTCCAACTTCCAAAACCCTTACGGAACCACGTGTAACCAAATCGAAACAATCCGAAATTTTGCACACAAGTCCCAAATGACAAAACAAAATTATTTCAACTCTATGAACAAAAATATAACCTTAATAACATCATAGTCAACTCCCGATTAAACCTATGAACCTTCCAAACCTTCAAATTTCCAACTTTTACTAATAAGAGCCATATCAACCTAGGGGCCTCCAAATCCAAATTCGGACATACGCCTAAATCTAAAATCTCCATACGCACATATTGGAACCATAAGAATACCATTTTGAGGTTGTTTATCCAAAAGTCAAACCTCAGTCAATTCTTATAACTTAAGCTCCTAACCTTGGAACGAAATATTCCAATTCACTCCAAAACCTTTTCAAAACCAAACTTACCACCCCCGCAAGTTACAAAATAACAACTAAGCATACGTGAAGCATCAAATAAGGGAACGGGGCTAAAATACACAAAATAATCAGTCGGTTCGTTATAGGCACTCTCTATGAATAAGGGGAAGCTGGCCAGGTCTGATAAGAGATGGATAAAGGTTAACATGCTCATTACGCCCTTCTTTTTGTTCACAACATTGTTCCACATAGCACAATCAACAACAACAAAAATTCTTGGGGAACAATCTCATAAACTAAAGGTTCTGGTAAGGGTTCATTAGCATCCCTTGTTTTACCTTTGGGAGAAGATTTAGGAGTAGTAGATGTCCTAGTTCTAGAAGAGAAGGAAGATTTCGAAAAAGTCCTTTTGATGGAAAAAGTAGTATTTCGATTTATCGTGGAACCTAGGCTACAAAGCCTTCCACCGCTTCTTCTATTCCCAATCGGATCTCATGTACATGGAGGTCATCGACTATAATTGTATGACAATGAGGAACAAATGAGCAGTAGAAGTAAAAGATTGGAGGCCATTGAAAATAAGAAAGAAGGAAACTGAAGGTAAGAATGAAGAGCTAGAGAAAGGGCTCTAAGAAGAAGATAAGGCCAAAGAAAGTAGAAGGAAAATTTTGAGGGTTTAAGGTTCCATATTTAGAAGGGAAAGATGGGTCATCTTAAACCATCATCATGGAACTAATGTATTTAACTGACAGAGCTATCTGTGCTTGGAAAACTGCTGCAAATTTCATATCCAATCAAAACAAAATGCGTGCCTCGAGCATTAAATGGAAGGAGCGCTTGTTTCTTCACTTCTGCAGCATGTCATAATAATCTCAAGAAGGGGCGCAAAACATTCTTGTCATAAATGAACTATCTACTTCTCGAATATTCTCAATCGTTGAGAATATTCAGAAAGTGCGGGAACTATCTGTATTTGTAAAAAATAAACTCACCATGTGGATTTATTTCATGATGACAAGTGTCATGGGAGTTTTTACGACAAAGAAGAATGACGTATTCAGAAGGTGTAAATGACACCCTCGGAGTTGCTCAGGCATGTACCCAGCCAGTTAGCTTCGAAGTTAAGCATAATAATATAGCCACGAGACTGATATTAACGTCATTAATAACTAAGAATATGGAATGGATCAGTCAATCACATATTACACGTGATTTCTATTATTATCTCAATCGTTACAAATCAATCATGTAGCAGATAATTAATGCAGTAAATAATAGTAATGGGCAGGAGCTAAACAAGGCAAACCATTAAAAGTGATAGTACTATTTAAACTCATCCTTCCATATCTTGTACATCCATCAAATTTCTACTATGTCATATTGTCAATATAGAATTCTCTTATTGCTCTCTATTATTGGAAGACTATTTCTTTCCCATCGGAGAAAGACTGCAATCATTAATAAGATTTTTATTTCCTTTATTCTCTCAATTTAATTTATTATTATTATTTATTCATTTTTCTCATCAATTAAACTTGGAAAAGTGAATTAAATCGATTGTTGGAAATCTTAATTGTTTTATTTAATTTTTTTTGACTTCAAAAGTTATTTTTTGGGTTAAACACTCATACTGTGAGTTGTCTTGTAAAATGGGACATAAAGTACTAAAGAATTACTCCCTAGGTTCTAATTTATTTGGGATATTTTAACTCTATATGAAGTTTATGTAAGAAATAAAGCCTTTTAAAGTGTTGTTATAGCATTTGTGTAGCTATAAGACTTTTTAAACTTGAGATCCTATATTTACATAATTAATATGTGTGTTGCTATAAAAGATTATCATCGAAAGATATAAAGTTTAAAGTTAATTGTTACAAAATATAGAAATGTGTATCCCCTTTCTTTTGGCCACGGACTAATAAGAAAATAGTGTAAAACAAATTGAGCTCTCCAGAGATCTTTACTTTAATACCTAAAAGATATGAAGATAAGCCATGAAATTTAATTTGTAGGCTCATTGTTTGTTTTTAATTTGTAAATTTTTTTTATTTTAGAACTATTTTCTTCGAATTAGAACGGGGGAGTACAGTTTATACTTCAGCACGATAAACTAGTAAAGCTTAGTTGACTAGCGTGTGAGAGGCATCCTATAGGAAAATTTGTTGCTTAGATACGTCAAATCTATCTATTACTAAACAGAAAGAAGTCAGCCATAAGAATTCGCCATGTGTCGCATGAAGAAATGCCATGTGATAATTTTAGGACATAATTAGTTAATTTATTTAAAATTAGTCTATTTTCTAAATTTAAATTTCAAAATAATAGAATATCTACTCTCTTTTTTTAACTTTTCCAAAAACTTAATTTACCGGCAAGGAATAATATATGAGGAAGTTACCAAGTATTCCTTGGGAATAGGAAGTCACGATTGTGGAGGTTTAAAATTAATATATCAATTTTTTTTACATTCTTTAAAAATTAATTTGCTAACAAGGAATAAAACTTCGGAAGTTACCAACAAGGAATCAACTCCATTATACGTGCCTTTTCGTCTAAAATTCTAAACCCTAAAGAGTCTGCGGTTGTTTTCTTCAAACAACCCACGATGTAGCCCCATGATCTCAACTTCTAACTCACTAATCCTTCTTCGTCGGATTCCCAGTAACATAATTTTTCAGATCAGTTTCACGCTTTTACAGTGTATATCTCCGATTCTTTCACTTTCTTCGCATACCACTCAACAGTTCTGGATTACAGGAAGTAAGTTTTGTATTTCTAGAACACTCATAAAGATTTTAGAAAGAGCAATGATTTTTTAGTTTTTTCTTTCTTTCACTCCTTGCTTCTCTAGATTATGAATAAATATTTAACTAGAATATAGAAAAGCAATAAATTTTCCAGTTCTTTCTTCCTTTCACTCTTTGCTTATATTTTCTTTCATCATTATATAATTTGTTCAATAGAAAAAGTAACAGGCTACTAATAATTGCATTACAAAATTAAAGGTTTGATTTTGTAATGCAATTCTTAGCGATCTGAAATTTTTTCAATCTGCTATAAATTGGGGCACTGATTATTTCTTGAAATCCAGTTCCATACTTAATCACTTCTACTTCCATGTCATATTGGATTACCAGTTCTTGTTACTAGTAGTTATTAGTTTGTTTTTAGTATTTATCTTTTTAGATTAGATTGCATTTATCTTCTAGAATAGATGATATTATAGTTAGGCATTTAGAGTTATCCCTTTGATTTAGATAGGATTCGTCAGTTATTAGGTTTACATAGAACTCTACAAAGATGGTTACTGTAACTTGTATTTAAACTCACTGAGGTATTCAATAACAGATACAGTATTTTTCATCATCTATTCAAGTCTTCATATGGTATCAGAGCCTATACTACTCTAACGAGCTTGATCCTTTTTTTCCAAACACCAAATCCTCCAATGACGAAAGATGGAAACACAACCAGAGTTGTCAATGCCGACAACACTGCTGGTACCATCACCATAGTTCAATTCAACCCCGCTTCCTAACTGCCTATCAAACATAGTAGCAGTCATAATTTTGCTACTTGGAAAGCTCAGTTCTCCATGCTTATGCATGGTCATGACCTCTATGGTCATCTTGATGGATCCACCCCAGCCCCCATTCCGAGCACCACTTTTGGAACCAACACAACCCCTAATCCTGCTTACACACTTTGGTTCCGTCAGGATCAACTAAATCAAAATGCCCTTATGGCTTCCGTTGACCCTACCATAGCCTCCACAGTTACCACTGCTAACACATCAAAACAGGCTTGGGACTCTTTGCACACTGCCTACGCAAACAAGTCCCAGACCCGAATCTTCAGTCTTCGTCATCAACTTGGCCGAATCACCAAAGACACCACTCCTATCACTGAGTACCTTCAACGTATTTGGTCCCTTTCAGATGAACTTGCTACTGCCGGTGCCCCTGTCACTAATTCTGAACTTATAGTCAAAATCCTTAGTGGACTTGGCCCTGAGTTTCGTGAGATCTCGGCTGCCATACGGGCATGTGACACTACAGTTACCTATGAAGAACTATATGAAAAGCTGCTTGACCATAAGCTATTTCTTCGTCATGAGGAAGCTAAGAAAACCCTTGGTCCTATCACAGCAGCAGTTGCCACTCACAACAAGTCAAATAACAACTCCAACCACCGCAATAATCGCCGCCAATACTACAACAAAAATGCTCGCCCCAATAATGCCAGCCAGTATCATCCCCTTAACAATAACACCACTACTGTTATTCGTTGTCAATTATGCAACAAGATTGTCCATATTGCAAGTGTTTGCCGATCCAAGTCACACAATCACTTTGAGGCTATAGCCAATTACATCACAGGCTTCAACACTACTGCTAACCCATGGATAGTTGACTCTGGTTCCACACATCACATCACAATGGAGCCGCATAACCTACAACCGTACCACGGTAACGAGGATGTCTCCATGGGTGATGGTAAAAAAATTCCCATCTCACATACTGGTTCTACACAGTTACAAGCATCAAATAATGTTTTTAAGCTAAATCATACTCTATGTGCTCCAACCATTAAACACAATCTTATATCTGTATCCAAGCTATGTCATGATAATCTAACATCTGTTGAATTTTTTCCCTTCTCTTTTGTTGTGAAGGATCTAAAAACGCGAAGGTGTACTGCGGAAGAAATATGGACTGTATGAGTGGCCCAATTCACATCCACAAGCTCACATATCTACCACTACAACCTCTCTGACCACTTGGCATCAAAGACTGGGTCATCCGCATTCTAGAGTTCTTAATTATGTCTTGAATAAATTCTCGCTACCATTTGTTGAACGAGATAAGTTTCATTATTGTAATTCATGTTTGTCTAATAAATCCCATCGGCTTCCGTTCCACACATTAACTTTGGAAAGCTCTAAACCGCTTCAAATTATTTTTAGTGATTTGTGGGGGCCCTCTCCTGTTTTGTCCCTTGATAAAAAATTATATTATTGCATCTTTGTTGACAAATACACAAGATACATGTGGCTTTATACACTAAAAAATAAAAGCGAAGTCAAGGAGCTGTTTCAAAAATTCCACCCTTTAACAGAAAAATATTTCGATACCAAAATTCAATCGCTTTATACTGATGGTGGAGGAGAGTATAAAAGTCTTTACTCTTATCTCTCGCTTCATGGTATCGAACATCGTTCCACCCCACCCTATACGCCTCAACGAGTTGCTCTTGCCGAGCGTAGACATTGTCATATTATTGAAACTGCAAGAACAATTTTACATGAGACGTCTCTTCCACCGATTTTTTGGTCCTTCGCATGTTACCATGCTGTGTATTTAATTAATTGTCTACCCATATCACTCTTGAATAAATCATCCCCGTTTGAAAAGTTATTTGGGAAGTCTACTATGCCTCTCTAAGGACTTTTGGATGCTTATGTCATCCCTGGCTTAAACCGTACTCTAAAAATAAACTTGAACCTAAGTCTAAACCATGTGTATATCTCGGGTTCTCTTTGTCCCATCATCGTCATCAGCGCTTTGATCCTATTTCTTCAAAAATTTATTTATCAAGAGATGTGCAATTTCTTGAAAATAATTTTTCTTTCAAAAGTTTATTCTCTAATACTACTATTAGACCCACTAAGTTAGATTGGACAAATACAACTACTATTGATTTACCCAGTTCCACCCCCAACCTTTCCCCTCTTTTTGATTTGCCCTCTCTCATTAAAACACCCACCCCCCACGTAACCTCTGAGTCCAAGCCCCCAACGATACCTCTTCCCCTCTCTCTACTAAACAAGCATCAGTCCACCATATCCGGCGCAACACCAGCGGAAGATGTGGATTCCCCTCATTCACAGAGCTCTACTCCAGGTATGTGTACTACTCCTCCTCCAACTCCAATTCCCCAAGATCCCTGCTACCCAAACCCATCCCCTAAGCCTTCTGTGAGACCCCAAGCCTCCAATCCCTCTATAATATCACCCACTCCTTCTCTGATAGTCTACAATCGTCATTCTCCACACCCCAAATCAACCACTTCAATGGCACCTCACCCTGCTCCACCACACGTACCCACCCCTCCAACTCGTATAGTCACCCGCTCATAGAACAACATCCAGAAACCAAAACAGATTTTTGATTACCTAGCCTACTCAGAACCATCTCTTGTACCACATACCTTCAAACAAGCCCAAAAGCACCCTGAGTGGAGGAAAGCCATGAATTCAGAATTTGACGCTTTACTGAAAAACCATACTTGGGAACTAGTTCCATATGACCCCTCTAAGAATGTTGCTTCATGTAAGTGGCTTTTCAGGATTAAAAGGAAAGCAGACGGGTCAGTTTATTGTTACAAGGCGAGATTAGTTGCAAAAGGATTCACTCAAGGGTCGGGCATTGACTTTCACTCGACTTTCAGTCCGGTTGTTAAACCCACTACTGTGCGAATCATACTTGTTGTTGCCCTTCGATTTCACTGGCCCCTTCGTCAACTCGACGTCAACAATGCTTTTCTTCAAGGTGACCTTGAAGAAGAAGTGTACATAACGCAACCTCCGGACTTTGCTTGTGTTGATAATCCAACTCATATTTGTAAGTTGCGCAAGGCAATCTATGGCTTGAAGCAAGCTCCCCGGGCTTGGTATAATGCGCTCAAAGGCCATCTTGCCCACATGGGATTTTCTAAGGCAGATCTGACAACTCATTATTCATCAGAAATAGTAATGTTGGTTTCATGTTTATTTTGGTATATGTTGACGACATAATAGTAACTGGCAGCAACTCCATCACCGTCAATGAAGTTATAGCCTCTCTTGCCTCTCGCTTCTCCATTAAAGATTTGTAAAATCTCAATTATTTTCTTAGTGTTGAGGTGGTTCGAAACACTGATGACATTATTCTCTCACAAGCCACTTATATCAATGAAATCCTGAATGATGAGTTGATGGCTGATTGTAAGAGCGCAAACACACCAATGAGTGCTTCTGAGTTGCTCAAACTCAATGATGGGGCTCTGTCAACTGATGCGACTCGCTACCGTCGGGTCTTGGGCATACTTTAATATCTGTCATTTACAAGGCCGGACATTTCCTATACAGTCAATAAATTATCCCAATTTATGCAATCACCATCTGATCTTCATTGGAAAGCTGTGAAGCGAGTTCTTATGTACCTTCGTGGTACGATCACGTTTGGCCTACGTGTGTCCCCCAATTTTGATTTCAATCTGCGTATGTACTCTGATGCAGACTGGGCTGGAGATCTCACAGATAGATCCTCCACATCCGGTTATATTCTGTTTCTTGATAGCAATCCTATCAGCTGGTCCTCTAAAAAGCAAAAGACTGTAGCTCGCTCATCAACTGAAGCTGAATATAAAGTTGTTGCCAATGCACTCGCCGAACTACTATGGGTCAGAAATCTATTGCTTGAGATGCGACTTCCTGTCAGAGATACCCCTACTATCTACTGTGACAACATTGGTGCCACTTATCTAAGTGAGAATCCAGGCCTTCATAGTCGCATGAAACATATTGAGGTGGACTTTCATTTGTGTGCAACAATGTTGAATAGAAGGTGGTTCGAGTTGTTCATGTTCATTCTGCTGACCAACTAGCTGATATGCTCACGAAAACACTGGCCAAACCAGCCTTTGAACGTAATTTGTTCAAGTTAGGCTTAGTGACACATAGCCTAACTTGAGGGGGGCGTATTGGATCACCAGTTCTTGTTACTAGTAGTTATTAGTTTGTTTTTAGTATTTATCACTTTAGATTAGATTGCATTTATCTTCTAGAATAGATGATATTATAGTTAGGCATTTAGAGTTATCCCTTTGATTTAGATAGGATTCGTTAGTTATTAGGTTTACATAGAACTCTACAAAGATGGTTACTGTAACTTGTATTTAAACTCACTGAGGTATTCAATAACAGATACAGTATTTTTCATCATCTATTCAAGTCTTCATATGTTAGTCCTAATAGTTTTCAAGAATACTGAGAATTAATTTAATTCTAACTTTCTCCATAAACATATGTCTGGTAAATGTTAAAAATTTAATTGTGCGTTTATTTAAGGTTGGAGATTTAGTTATTACTTAATTAAGTAAATTTGTTTAATTTTAATATATGTTCAGATCTAGTGAAAACTTTTCTTCATCCATTGCTTTTCTGCAACACATGTTTTGTACTATTAGTAAAATTATCAGCTTTCACCTATTTGTATTATTAATATAAGTTGACAGGTAGCGTACGTATAAACGAAAGCGGCAAAAATCGTTTGGGTAAAGGTGAGGTAAGTAGTAATAAAATGAGCTTTCACCTATGATTTTGTTAATATATGATTTCTAGACTTGTCTTTACTTTCTAGGGGAACCCAAAGAAAGATTCGCTTCTAATTACAGCCTTCTAGGCTTTTTTACTCTACTACATTTACTGCAAATTTGTAAAACAGTAAAACTACCAAAGATTTTGCCTATATAGGGAAGGCAATGCTTATCATTTATATCAAAGTGCCTTCAAGCATTCTTGAGTTGTTTTTTTGTTTCCCTTACCACAACTTCTTCAGCTCATATATCAAACATGGGGTCCGTATCTCTAAACTTGAAGGATTTCGTGCAAGTTAAAATCTTGTCAAAAAGCCTCATAAAACCCTCATCACCAACTCCAGAACACCTTCAGAATTACAACTTATCTTTCTTCGATCAAGTAGCTGACAGAGCACACGTTCCTCTTATTCTTTTCTATCCTGATAATTCTAAGAATTCAATAAATATGGAACAAGAGCTCGAAAAATCCTTGTCTAGGGTTTTAACTCATGTGTACCCTATGGCTGGTAGATTCACAGAAGATGAATCTTCAGTTATTTGCCTCGATCAAGGTGTGACATATGTAAAAGCAACTGTTAATTGTAAGCTTGTTGATTTTCTCGCGGAAGCATGCAAAGACCTTAATCTTGCATTGTCTTTTTGGCCTGATGGCATTATGGACGTGGATGACACTAATATATTCATCACACCACTAATGATTGTGCAAGTCACAAAATTTGAATGTGGTGGCCTAGCTATATCTACTAGCTGTACACACATTGCTATAGATGGATTCACGAGCTTTACATTTGCTTATGAATGGGGCAAAGTGTGCAGACTTGGGATTCCTTCTAAGGAGATTAACTTCATGAGCTTCAATTTGGGCACTCTTTTCCCTACCAGAGATTTATCAAATATTCTTGAGCCTCCTGTTGATGAAGGCAAACGTATACTATCTAAGTTGATTGCAAGGAGGGTTGTTTTTGATGAAGCTTCAATATCAAAACTCAGAGAGCAATTTTCCACTGCCATTGATTCTGGAGCTTTGAGTTTCAAACCCTCACGAGTTGAGATGATCACAGCGCCGTTATGGAGGTCACTAATTTGTGCTTCGTGTGAAAGAAATGGGCATTTGAAACGGACTATAATGTCCTTTCCACTTAATTTGCGCGGTACGGTTACTTTTCCTGAAGTTGCAAACTCTTTTGGGAATATTATCATTGAAATTCCTATAAAATCTGAACCTGATGAAACAAAGATGGAGTTGCATCACTTTGTAAAACTGATACGAGACGCAGTGCAGCTGGCGAGTAGTACTTGTGTTAAAGCTACTCCAAATGAGATTATTTCTTTGGTTGTCAATTTATACAAGGACAGTTATGGTGGATTAGATGGGGAAGAGACAATGAAGTTGAGAATTTCACAATCTCAAGTCTGTGCAGGTTTCCAATTCAGAAAGCTGATTTTGGTTGGGGAAACCCAAGTTTAATACATTTTGGGTCGAGACACAGTCAAGTGTTTTGGTTGAATGATACAAAATGTGAGACTGGCATTGCCGTGCAAATGGATTTGCAGGAAACTTACATCAACTTCTTTGAACGTGACCACGATTTCTTGGCTTTTGCTAAGTTTTAGTTTTCCCATTGATGTTTTTGCTTTCATTTCCACTTCTTCGTTTACTGTGACTTTAATTGCTGCAGACACATTGGCAACAACTTCATTTTTCCAGATAATTGTCACGTTGTTTTGGATTTTCAAGCTAAGTGTTGTTTGTTTCTTAATTTTTTCTGGACTACAGCACTTTTTTGCTTTTTAGCATTATTTTTTCTCGTACTTGCCCTTTTGACAAAAGGTTTGTTTGACTTCTTTGTCTCGCTCTCTTCTCCACACTCCATCATACTTCTCGCAGTAGGTATAGAGTGAACGAGATCTACAAAGAAAAAGCTCGAAATAGTCCCTTGTCCTTGGACTTAGCTTAGACTCAAATGGCATATATCAAATGGTATGGTGCACCATGTTAAATCAGGACTAGTAAAATTATCTCAGGTGTCTAAATGATATAGCATGTCAAATCAACATGAAAACCAATCAAATATTGTCAAATGTTCAAGTGACATTATTCAACCAATCAAATATAATTTTATTATAGAGCTTTTTGCGATAGTTTTGATGACTCAGGTAAACAAATCAAACTGGAAAAAAGAAGACTATATAGTCATCACAAACTTCATTCCCCTATAATTATAAATAGGGGTTCCAAAAAGCCAAAAGGGATCAGTAATGCATATAACAAGAAGTCTTCCTTCCAATGGAGATCTGCAAATCTTCTATGTATTAAAAAGTCTTTCCCTCTGGTGGTGATGAAGAAGTCTTCAATATATTACAAGTTTGCGATCAAAGTCTAGGATTGCATTCGTGATCATTCAAACGACAATTCAAGAACAAGGGGTCAATCCTTTGAGTTGAAGGTCGTAAGGAAAAGAATCAAAGGACAATATCTTTTGATTAAGATAGTCTAGAGATTATAACCTGCATATAAATATTGAACAAATGTGCTATTATTTATAACTATTTTTCTTATCTTAATATTTTTCACAACAAAATTTGGTGTTACAAATTTTGGCACGCCCAATGGGACTGTCTTTATCTCATCTATTCTCTCCAACAATCAAAGTTCAAGACACTAAGATGTTACCAAGAAGGTCAACTAAATTCACTTCCGCAAAGGCTGCTGTATCTATATTCTCCATTGTTGTGGGAAACATCCTAGTCGTCACTAAGGAAAGCGTGGGTCTAGTCACAGGGAACTAAGCCAAATTTCTAGGACAACAAAACTTCCCAGGTGTAGTCTGAATTTCATCATCTTCAAAAGGAATGATATCCCCCGCAAGCACGACAAAAGAAGGGAACAACATGGCCAAAATGGCCGAGAAGGTTCTTTCCTAACTTAGCTTATCAACGTCCAAAAGAACAATTCGTGGAAGCCAATGATGATGTCTGGAGCATTAGATCTACTTCCTCCACTTCGCATAGTATATGCAAATTTCATGTTCGGAAAAATTCATATTATTAGCCATCATCAATAACAGTGATACATGCGATAATGACCAATAGTTTGCTCATAGGGGAACAACTTACAAGCTTGACAAGAGCTTGACAAGAGCAGTTGAAGGCTTGACCAAATATGTGCAAGATCAAAACACTTGAACTGGAAAGTTAACAGATATTATGTAAGGCCTAAAGAATTCAGCCATGCATCTGGGAAGCGTACAAAAGTAGAAAAAGACGATTAATTCTTCTGCAAAACAAGTGGCACCTACTAAGGAAATCCAAGTATCTCTAAAAGGATGATTCTAATTGATCAACTAAAGGAGCTCATCGCGCGAGCTATCAAGGATAAGTACGAGGTTCTTGCAAAATCCTCTATTAGTTAATTCTGCAAAATCATAGTACATTGTAAGGATTGATAGGTTGAAGATGTCCGCCAATTATCAACCCCAAAATTTCCATAGTTTGACGGTAACGGAAATTCGAAGCAATATATGGCATATTTCATCGAAACATGCAGCAACGCTGGAACACCTTGAGTCTGGTTCTACTGATTGGGAGCAACTGGAACAATAATATTTCAACCGCTTCTACACTAGAAGACATACCGTAATCATGGTAGATCTTATAAAAATTCTTCAACAGAAGAAAAAACGAGTTATTGACTTCATCAATCGATGGAAGCATGCAAGTCTAAACTGTAAAGATAAACTTAGTGAAATTTAGGGAATATAGATATACATTAAAGGTGTACACTAGGATCCACTACATCTTGCAAGACATAAAGCCTAAGACATTCAAAAAATTAGCTACTCATGATATGAAGTTAAGCATGACCGTAGCTAGAAATGAAAGACCGCATGTCCACGAACCTCACAAAGAAAAAGAGAAGCAACAAATCAAGTAGATGGGAAAATTTATACTTAAGGTCAAAAATAAAAAAATTCATGGACGTCAATGGTTTGNTTTGCGGTAAAACCAGTCTATCAGCGGTGCAGTCGATGGTTCCGTGCCTTTCCCGCTTGAGTTGTCCGCTCAAGGGTCCCGGTCTAATACCCCATAGAAACCTTATTCTATTTAACTGTACATGCATCACTGTCAAATCTAGACGAGCAGTTATGCTGCCCACATAATGACTCTTTAAGATAGCCTTGTCCAAAGTCCACTAGGTTTCCTTGGAACCCAAACGGACACCACCATATTCTGTGCATTTATTTGGAGAACTAAATGTCGTTTATGCTAATTATTGGTTTAAATAGTCGAGTCCGGTGAGGGGTATGGTCTTAACCCTTTTGTTTTGCAGAAAATGGAGAACAAGGTCCCCGACTTCGGTATGGTCAGTATACCCTCGCTCTTGCGGACCGGGTGGAGGAATCTCCCATCAAGTGACCAAATCAATGAATGGAAAGAGAGGATCATAGTACATTGTAAGGATTGATAGGTTGAAGATGTCCGCCAATTATCAACCCCAAAATTTCCATAGTTTGACGGTAACGGAAATTCGAAGCAATATATGGCATATTTCATCGAAACATGCAGCAACGCTGGAACACCTTGAGTCTGGTTCTACTGATTGGGAGCAACTGGAACAATAATATTTCAACCGCTTCTACACTAGAAGACATACCGTAATCATGGTAGATCTTATAAAAATTCTTCAACAGAAGAAAAAACGAGTTATTGACTTCATCAATCGATGGAAGCATGCAAGTCTAAACTGTAAAGATAAACTTAGTGAAATTTAGGGAATATAGATATACATTAAAGGTGTACACTAGGATCCACTACATCTTGCAAGACATAAAGCCTAAGACATTCAAAAAATTAGCTACTCATGATATGAAGTTAAGCATGACCGTAGCTAGAAATGAAAGACCGCATGTCCACGAACCTCACAAAGAAAAAGAGAAGCAACAAATCAAGTAGATGGGAAAATTTATACTTAAGGTCAAAAATAAAAAAATTCATGGACGTCAATGGTTTGCCTATGAAGTTCAACACTAAGGTAACCAAGAAGTAGAGTGTAAAGAAGACATATATGGAAGATAAGGCAAATAGAAAACTAACTCTGAATAAAATTCAAGAGAAGGAGTACTCATTTTTTAATTCTAATATTCCTGAAATCCTTGATGAAATCCTTGAGCTAAAACTTCATGAGTTGCTAGAAATAAAATGGTAAAATGAAGCAAGAACCAATGAACGTAATTATTGCAAGTATTATCGATTGGTTGGCTACCTATTGAGAAATGTTTTGTCTTCAAAGATAAAGCCGTGGGCCTAGCCCACGAAAGGGATGATCACACTTGAAGGTGAGAAAGCAGGTGCGAATTAATTGCTATCTCTTACTATGCAAAGCGAAGCAGTGCCCATAAAAGGAGGATCCTCAAAAGGAGATAGAGACCAAGTAGAGCAACTCAAAGACAAAGGTAGGATTCTCGTGATTCATCATAAACATCAAAAAGTAGGTTTGCAAAAGGAGTCAACTAACGAACGTACTAGGGAGAAAATGATAATAAAATCCAAAAAGATAAGTCCAATTAAACACTCAAAGAAGGAAAATATGGAGGGGAATCATAACCAAACCCCACTTTGACCAGTAACGTAGGAAGAACTTTCAACTAACTGGTTTCTCACCAAGTTTTTTCTAAAGTGACATCAAAGTTCTGTGATATAACATTGATGAGAAAGAAGCGAAAATGGAACCTCATCATGTCCATCACTATAAAACCCTCTAAATTAGTCTCATGATGTCGTGGATACTTGTATGCCTAAATCGCGTTCATCCATGATGACATTCTACTTGGTGAACACCTCATAATATCCATTTATTCATTGGTCGAGTTTTTGCATGTGCAAAAGGTAAACAGAATTCTAATTAATGGCGGATCTAGAGTTAACATCCTTCCAATTGGCACAATGAAGAAACTTGGGATTTTAACGAAAAAACTTTTCTAAAGTCGGTCGTGATCCAAAAATTTAATCAAAGGGGGGCAAGGAGCCATAATAGCCGGTAAAGTGGACATCACAAACGAATAGATGCAATTAAATGCGTCGTTACATGTGATGATGCAAAAAATTCATACAACATATTTCTTGGTAGGCTTGGGTACATGAGAACTAAGTGATTCCATCTATTTACAATTATTATTTGAAGTATCACGAGGGTGGAGTTGAAAAGACGATCATTGCACATGGTAAGACATTCATTGAAACTGAGACACTTTATTGAGGCAAAGTTATACTTAAAGAACTAAGTCATAAAGTAAATATAAGTGTCACAACCCAAAATTCACCAACGACCGTGTTGGCACCTAAAACGCCGGCTAGGCGAACCAACAATATCACACATTAAATAAAGCCACTAGCATAGAAATAATAAGTCTAAACAAGTTCAGTTTTAGATAAGGCTAAGTATGATGACTAACACTAAAAAACACAACATCCGTGGATATGGTGTTATTGAACATATGAGCTTCGACGAGTAACAAAATACACGGGTTTAGAACAAATTTATTATGTTGTCCGAATAGACTGAACAATAAAACTTAAAGAGCGGAAGGCAACTCCAAGGGCTTGCAAATAGATATGCAGCACTACTTTGAGTCTCCAAAATTGACAACTAAACATCTCCCTCAACTCCACTAGGGCAAATATTAAATATGTGTCACGACCTCAATTTTCCATCTTAGAATCTCGTGATGGCACCTAGTCTCTAAAACTAGGTAAGCCAACAAGCATTTAGAAACAGCAGAAATAATATTAAAATTCAAATTAGACTATGTAAACTAGCATAATAGAACTCAACAGTACAGCGGACAACAACTCCAAAATTCTGGTGGAACAGATACATAAGCTCAAAAAGACTGTACTAATAAACTCGTAACACATTACTATTTTGGAAAAAGAAATAAATAGTAGAATGTCTAAAAACAAAGGGTGACCTTGAAGTCTCCGAGGCCTGCGGAAATCAACGTATACCTTGAAGTCTCCAAAAGTAGCACGCCAATCAATCTCTAGTGTCCAGCACGGGCAAACGTACTTGGATATGCACAAAAATGTGCAGAAGTGCAATATGAGTACACCATAATGGTACCCCATAAGTATCAAGCCTAACCTCGGTAGAGTAGTGATGGTGCCAGGTCAGGACACCTACTAGGACAAGATAAATGGAACACAAATATAACAACGGGAACTAATGAAAATAACAAACAGCTTAATAACGTAAACTAATGACAAGGTTGTAAGCAGAAAGACAACAAGAAGGAAACCATTAATGAGAACCTCAATTATTCAAATACGGACATAACTGGTAAGACAAGGAAGAATAAAAGCAACAAGAATGGTTCAACCAATAACTTATTTCAATATGAGTGCACAACAAAAATCACAACCGAGGTACCTCCTCGCATTCTCATTTCACAATTTCAATCACAATCTTTCCTTATATCACCATGTGAGCCTTACATTTAGTTTTAAAAATTATTTTTCCGAAAATAGCTACACGCGTTTTAGCTCACCATCACACCGCGTGGCTTCAAGTAGATCCCTACTAGCAGAGCGCGTATCAAGCCCACCTTATCTCATTGCATGTGCATAAACCCCTAGCCTTGTACCACCGCATGTGTATCAATATCACAACACAATCACAACTCGCACCACAAGTGCCATATGCCACGACTCTCTACAAAGTCAACAATACAAATATTTTAACAATAAATAGCCTATGGCTTAATCACAATGTGTACAAAAATCTCAATAATAACAAAAGAAATGTGAATTGCTCAACAAGAAGGATATCTCAACAATAACAATTTCATCTCAATGTGATAACGGCTTTTACAACTTCAAAACCAATATTCAACAAGAAGATATTCCATAAAATAACAACTTCAAGTAAAAGTAATTCAACAACTTAAGAGGTAACAAGACAATAAGGAAGGCAATAACTTCAACTAAACCATATAAGAGCAAAATAACAAGAAAGAGGTAGAACAAGTGTTAACAATGTCAAATAAAGCACGTAAGGGTAGATCAGCACATGTAAGAGTAAATTAACAATGAGGGATATAAATGTTATGACAATTCAATTAAATGTATGGAAAGAGTCTAAATAACCTATACCGATCAATTACCACATATAGCCCGTGTACCCACTCGTCACCTAGCGTACACGACATTCACATAACACAATTAGTACAAATAACCCAATTCCTAAGGGGTAGTTCCCCCATACAAAGTTAGGCAAGATACTTACCTCAACTATGTCAACTCAACCCTCGAAAATAACTTTTCCCCTAAAACTCTCCTTCACACGACTCAAATCTAAACCAAAAGTGACTTAATATAATCAAATAATGCCAGGAAAAACAGTTACAATAGATAAAGCTTTGATCTTTGCAAATTTCCAAAAACTAAATGTCAACCCCGGGCCCACCCCATTACAAATCAGGTCCAAGGGTAGATTCCGACTAGCCATAACCTCACAAGTCTATATATATTTTTTGTTTTCAAAACTTGAGTCCAAATCGGCTCTCAAAACTCAAATTATCATTTTTCAAAACTTAAACTCAAATTCTCATTTTTCAAAACTTAGGCAAAATTTATCAAATTTTCACTTTGATTCACAGAAATTTGATGTTAAATCTAGGATATAATCATGAAATATAGTTAGAAATTGATTAGAATCACTTACCCAATGTTGGTAGATGAAAATCCCCTCTCACAATCGCCTCCTACTGAGTCTAGGGTTCTAAAATATGAGAAATGAGACTAAATCCCAACTTTTTAGCCCTTATGTCCAGTTGTAGGTGGCGTATTTGCGGCACAGTGGTTCACATTTGGGAACCCTCACAATTGCAGATCAAGAATCGCATTTGCGAACCCTGAAAACCTCAACAGAAGTCACAATTGCGGCAAAGACTTCGTAATTGCGAGCTGGCTACTATCGCAAAAGCGACCAACAGGCCGCAATTGCGAACCATTCCCACCCCTGTCCCCTTTGCAGTTGTGAGGCTAGTGCTCGCAATTGCGATATTAGAGCACGGGCATACCAGTGATTCTATTTTTACTTCAAACCTTTTCGCAAGGCGTTCGAAATTCGTCCGAGCCCTCGTGGCTCCAAACTAAACATCCACACAAGTCTAAAAATATCATGCGAACTCGCTTGCGCGATCATATTACAATAATAACATCTAGAACTACAAATCGGACACCAATACACATGAATTTCAAAGTAAAGTTCAAGAACTTCTAGAATTGCAACCAAGCGTCTAAATACTATCAAATCAACTCCAAATGACACCAAATTTTGCAGACAAGTTCTAAATAGCTTAACGAACCTATTCCAAGTTCCAAAACCTAATTCTGAATCAGATAGGAAAAAGTAAACATACGGTCAAACCTCTAAACCTCAAATTGCCAACTTTTGGCAAAACACACAAATCAACCTACGGGCTTCTAAGTTTGATTCCAAATTACGATACGAAGCTATCGGAGCCATTCAAACACCATTCCAGGGTCGTTTTCACAAAAGTAAAAGTTTGGTCATCATTTCTAACTTAAGCTTCTAAGCTAAGAACCAAGGGGTCTAAACCAGCCCGAAACCTTCCCGAAACGAAACCAATCAACCCCGAAAGTCATAAAGCATGAATTCACATGTGTGAAGCATCTAAAGGGGAAACAGAGCAAAATTACATAAAATGACCGGTTGGGTCGTTACATTCTCCCCCTCTTAAAACAAATGTTCATCCTCAAACGTGCATAAAGACATACCTGAAATGATGAAAAGGTGAGGATAACGACTCTGCATATCGTGCTCTGTCTCCCAGGTAGCCTCTATTGAACCTTCACCGAAGCAATGTTCTTTGATCTCAACTTTCAAACCTGTCTGTCAAAGATATCCACCGGCTCCTTAATATAAGTCAAATCGATGTCCAATTGGACTGAGCTGAAATCTAGTACATTGGACGGATCACCACAATACTTTTGGAGCATAGAAACATGGAAAACTGGGTGAATCGCCGATAGGCTAGGTGGCAATGCAAGCTTGTAGGCCACCTCCCCCACTTTCTCAAGGATCTCAAATGGACCGATATACTTATGGCTCAACTTGCCCTTCGTTTCGAACCTCATTACACCATTCATGGTTGAAACTCGAAGCAAAACCCTCTCTCTAACCATGAAATGCAACATCACAAACTCTCCGATCGGCATAACTCTTCTGCCTAGACTGAGTTGTACGAAGCCTATCCTGGATCAACTTGACTTTCTCCAAGGTATCTGAAACGAAATATGTGCCCAACAATCTAGCCTCACCCGGCTCAAACCAACCAACTGGAGAACGGCACCATCTCCCATATAGGGTCTCATAAGGAGCCATCTAAATAGTCGATTGGTAGATGTTGTTGTAGGCGAACTCTGCAAGTGGAAAGAACTGATCGCAAGAACCCCCGAAACCTATAACACAGGCACGAAGCATATACTCTAATATCTAAATGGTGTGCTCGGACAACCCGTCTGTCTGGGAGTTAAATGTTGTACTTAACTCGACCCGTGTGCCTAACTCACGATGCACCGCTCTCCAGAAACGAGATGTGAACTGTGTGCCTCAATCAGAGATAATGGACACTGGCACACCGTGAAGACGAACAATCTCATGGATATAGATCTGAGCCAACTCCTCTAAAGAATAGGTAGTCACCACCGGAATGAAATGAGCCAACTGTCAACCTGTCCACAATCACCCATACTGCATCAAATTTCTTCAAAGTCCGTGGAAGCCCAACAACGAAGTTCATGGTAACATGCTCCCATTTTCACTCGGGAATCTCAGGTCTCTAAAGCAAATCGCGTGGCCTCTGATGCTCATACTTCACCTGCTGACTATTCAGGCACTAAGCCACATACTCCACTATGTCTTCCGTTATTCTCCTCTACCAATAGAGATGCCTCAAATCCTATCACATTTTACCGGCACCCGGATGAATGGAGTATCATGAACTGTGGGCCTCTACAAGAATCAACTCACGTAACCCATCTACATTGGTCACATAACTGGCCATGCATCCACAACACACCGTCATCTCCAATAGAAACCTCATTGGCATCGCCTTGTTGCATCGTGTCCTTAAGGACAAGTACATGAGGGTCTTCATAATTACGCTCTTTTATGCGCTCATATAAGGAAGACTTAGAAACCACGCAAAGCAAGAACCCGACCGGGCTCCAAATTATCCAATCTAACAAAATGATTGGCCAAGGCCTGACCATCTATGGCTAATGGCCTCTCTGCTGCCAGTAGATACACCAAACTGTCCATACTCTCTGCCTTTCTACTCAAGGCATCGTCCACTACGTTGGCCTTCCCGTGATGATACACAATAGTGATATCATAGTCTTGAAGAATCTCTAACCATTTCTGCTGCCGCAAGTTAATATCTTTTTGTTTGAACAGATGCTGGAGACATCGGTGGTCGGTATAGACCTCGCATGGGACACGGTACATATAATGCCTCCAAATCTTCAAAGCATGAACAATAACTGCTAATTCCAAATCGTGCACCGGATTATTCTTCTCATGAACCTTCAACTGTCGAGACACGTAGGTAATTGATCATGCCCAACTCTAGTCCTAAAAAGGATAAGCGGTCGCTGCAAATATAATCCGGTCTAAAAGTCCGGAGTTGAATCCCACCGAGAACTAAAGCTTAGCTATATCTGTTTAATATCACTAAGAAGACAAGTTTGAACAATTTCCTAAATTATAAAGATTGAGATTTATATTTCTAACTAATTAACTAGCAAATACTAGAAAACGGTAAAATTATAAACTAACAAGACAAAGGGTTGGAGACTAAATTAAGGAGGTCTAGAGTTATGACTTCCCCAATTGTCGGAATCCTTCTAGCTATGTTCCCTACAATTTTGCCAATGTATTCTCTACTGATCGTGAGCACTTTAGGTTCCGTAATTCTCTCTCGAGCAACTACAACAATTTACTAGACATATTCTCTCGAACTACGCTAGTTGGCTTTATCTAACCGCTCATTATGACCACGTCAAGGCTTTGTTATTTCTAAACCTACCTTTAAACCCGTTGTATTGATTTCTCACATACGTTAGGAGTGACGTTGTTCAACAACCACCTAAATATGTATCCTTTCTCAAGCAACACATAATAAATAGGCACAGTCAATCGATGGCCATTCAATCAACAACAATAAACACGTAGTTGAACAAGTAGAGAAATCCAACGGCTCAATTATATAAAAACATACAAGAACTTATCCTACAAAAGATTCTATCAAAACCCTAAATAACAAATTAGTTATTTATAATAGTATGTAAAACTATAATATTAAAAGTCATAACCAACAACGAAAAATAGGAAGAGGAAGGAAAAACTTGTTGAAGAATTCCCCGCCTTGCCCCTATTGTGTCTCTGCCTCCTTAGGTCGAATCTGTGTCAAAAATTGGTCCCCTTAGCCTCCTTAGGTCTAAATTATGTCAAAAGTGTGTCCAACCCCTCAAAATACCATTTTTCCATGTCTATATACCAAGTAGGGTCGGGCCCAAACTATTATACCTTCTCCTACATGAAAAAGGATAATTTTTTCACGTCTGGACAGCCGCGGCCGCGGTCAACCGCGGTACGAACGCGGTATTTGGCAAGTATACTGCCTCATCCTGCCTCAGGTCCGCGGTAGCGGTTTCAACCGCGTTTTTCACCCTGTTCCATTTGGAATTTGGAAAAACGTAAAACATGAAAGTTGTAGCGCTTTGGGTTAGTTTCCAACCATATATTGTGTAGCCCAAATGGAGTTCTGAGCAAAAGGTTACATTTTACTAGATAGTGCGCAATATGCCTACTCGATTCTTTGTTTTGTTGATCTATCATCCGTTGATCCCCGAATACGATCCCGGCTTAATTCCTTGGGCTTTTACTCAGACTTCAAAGCTCCAAATCACTTAAATTCATTCCATAACATCTACATAGCTCGGAATCACTCCTACAAGGCATAAAACACACAATTAGTGCAAGACACTAGCGATTAAAGCTCAAACTCAATTAAAGTGCAGTAAATTTGAGTGTAATAAGCGACTAAAATACGTAATTATATCATATCATCAACACCCCACACTTAAATCATTGCTCGTCCTCGAGCAATCAAACTGCACTTTTTTTATAGACACGACCTTTTTAAACAATTCTCCTAACTCATCACACCAAGAGTATTTAAAATAGACTAAGCACAAAAGCGTAACATCTTCACCTCAAGATTTGACTCACAAGTACCACGCATTATTCACAACTCACCCACTTATTCTAACATAGAGGTCACTGACATTACCTTTCCTTCATGAATCAAGTGCCCTCACACAACAAAAGAGAGTAGTTCCACACAATAAAGTTTTAAAAATACTTAGGAACTCAAGATAGAAAGAATTCACTCACTCTCAGAAATAACATTCATATGCCACAAAAGATGCACCATAAGCTTGCCCGTAGTGTACTACTCCACTAATCGAGCTCATTCAATCTAGGATCAATTAGGACTTTATTTGGTTGTAATGTAGGCTACGGGACGGGTAGGATACATTTAGATATAAGAGTGACTACACCTCCCTAAGCACTTTAATACATATACTTTAACATTCAAACTCAATACTTATGTCAAACCAAAACTCCACCTTCACCTCCATGTATATTACCCCATTCTTTTTTTAAGCACACTTACATCAAAAGCCACCACTTATCAAGGAATATATTTTTTCACAACAATCGAACTATTTTTTTTCTTTTTTTTTCCAATTCAAGTGGCTCTTACTTTTTTTTCAAAACAGTGCACATTTCTCCTTATTTTATTAGTTCCACTCAAATCCAAACCAACCACCCCACACTTTAACTTTTACACAGTTCATAATAATTCAAGTGCTCATGAGAGGTTAAAAGGTTTAAATAGATGATTAATTCAAACAAATGGGTAAGGCTTGTAATGTGGTTGCCAAAGAAACAAGATTACAGGCTCAAAGGGTAACTACGATACATAACAATTAGGTGGATAAAATATACATAGTTGGCTCAACAACGAAACGCCTATATCACTTCCAAGACTGAACAAAACTACTATTTCGCTTTGCAAACACACAGGGCAAGTTCTAGGCATAAAATGCAATGCACAGAATATAACAAATCCTTACACACGCATGGCACATAACTCACGCAGGATTGGTTTCATCAAGACACTCTAGTCAAAGCAGTTAAGCAAAGTTAAGATCATAAAATTTAAGGTACTTATAAAAGAGTCAAAAACTGAGCCTAAGCGTCACAACCGAAGTACTCACTATTCTCAAGGCATAACAAAGTCAAGAGATATTGCTTCAATTCAAAACACAACACAATGGCTCCTACTCCCAAAAAAAACTAACTACACCCGGTTCAAACAAAATCCTTGGAAAGGAATCGCGGCACAAAGAAAAACCAAGGGGGAATTATTACACTACCTACAAACAAAATCTTTTTATTTTAATTTTTCTTTAGACTTAAATCCCTCAAGAAAATTATCTAATAGATCCATCGTCGGAAAAAATCCAATCTTTTCTATTTAAAAAAAATATTCAATTAAACTAACACAACTAAAATAGCATAGAAAGTCAGCCAGACAATCTCCTCACCCCACACTTAAAATTGTGCATTGTCCCGAATGCACACCATAACTAATAAAAGGGTAAAAGAGACTACTTGGTAGGCCAAAGGCTGAAGCACTAACAACTCATGGGGTACTCAGACTTCTCCCAAGCTTGGTCCTTCGTGCGGATACCTCATACTTAGTTCCAACCATTTGGTTTGTTGTTGCATCCTTCCAATAGCTTTGCTTTCCATGTTCCTAGAAATCAAAAATCGACACTACAAGAATAATACAATAACAAATAAATAAATAAAACTAAATTAAAAATTAAAATAAATAAAGCTGGATTGTCTCCCAACAAGCGCTTGATTTAACGTCGTGGCACGACGTGAATCACTTTTTGCCTACACCTCGAGCTTATGAATTGAACCTCAAGTTTTGAATCAAGCTTGTGATTATGGTCATGGGGCGTTGGAACGAATCTAACTGGCCCAAGGAAATAATGTAGTATTCTGCACTCCTTGGCCTTTGTATGAGGTATGTAATCCTGACTTTCTGGCAATAAGAATTCCAGAATATATGCACCTTATTCCTCATTCCTTGACTCTTCAATTGGTTCGGATGACTCTATTTCCATATCATCATCCAAACATAATGTGGAAAAATTCTTGGAGTGTGGACCAATGCGCTCAAACACATCAACTTCAGGACTTTCAACATCCTCAACATCAGTGATACTAGAGTCAACAAAATTTATATCCTCAAAGTCCTTGGCTGGCTCTAGTCTCACTTCTTCAACATTGACATCCTCAAATTGTAGTTGGCTAGGTTGTTGATGTTCTACTCTGACCTCCTGAATTAACACCTCAAATTCATGCTCTTCTTGGTTACTTTCCTCAATATTGGCTTGTTGAGCATTAAAAGCTCCAACCACTTGACTCAATTGAGCCTCCAACTTGCGAATAGCTGCCTCTTGCCTTTCTATCTGCAATTGTTTCTCATTATTTTATTTCAGAAGGCACTTTAACATATCCTTGATCTCCTTCAGGTTTGCATCCCCAGGTTCTTTGTTCCTGTTAACTTCACAAGAAAAGGTAGAACCATCATAATAAGGGGTTGGGGGAAGATAAGAAATATAAGCACAACCATAAAAGTGACCATTTTTACCACCACACACATCACACACATTCCACAAATAAGATTGAGTTGGTGCACATAACTCGCTCTCAGGAACGTTTTGAAAATTTTGCCACGGGTGGTTTCCTTCACAATTTGTATGGAGATCAATAGTAGAATTATCTACACCTAAATTCCCATAATTCCAAGATGTAATGTTTCTCAAATCAACAATTATAAAAAAATTACAAAAAAAAAACAAAACAAAATAAAAGTTCAAACTTGAACCCTAGCAATATATACAACTACTACTACACTGTTAGTTCCCCGGCAACGGCACCAAAATTTGATAACGCCCAACTCTAGTCCTAAAAAGGATAAGCGGTCGCTGCAAATATAATCTGGTCTAAAAGTCCGGAGTCGAATCCCACAGAGAACTAAGGCTTAGCGATATCTGGTTAATATCACTAAGAAGACAAGTTTGAACAATTTCCTAACTTATAAAGATTGAGATTTATATTTCTAACTAATTAACTAGCAAATACTAGAAAACGGTAAAATTATCTACTAACGAGACAAAGGGTTGTAGACTAAATTAAGGAGGTCTAGAGTTCTGATTTCTCCAATTGTCAGAATCCTTCTAGCTATGTTCCATACAGTTTTGCCAATGTATTTTCTACTGATCGTGAGCACTTTAGGTTCCGTAATTCTCTCTCGAGCAACTACAACAATTTACTAGACATATTTCTCGAACTACGCTAGTTGACTTTATCTAACCGCTCATTATGACCACGTCAAGGCTTTGTTATTTCTAAACCTACCTTTAAACCCGCTGTATTGATTTCTCACATACGTTAGAAGTGACATTGTTCAACAACCACCTAAATATGTATCCTTTCTCAAGCAACACATAATAAATAGGCACAATCAATCGATGGTCATTCAATCAACAACAATAAACACGTAGTTGAACAAGTAGAGAAATCCAACGGCTCAATTATATAAAAACATAACAAGAATTTATCCTACAAAAGGTTCTATCAAAACCCTAGATAACAAATTAGTTATTCATAATAGTATGTAAAACTACAATACTAAAAGTCATAACCAACAACGAAAAATAGGAAGAGGAAGGAAAAACTCGTTGAAGAATTCCCCGCCTTGCTCCTCTTGTGTCTCTGCCTCCTTAGGTCGAATCTGTGTCAAAAATTGGTCTCCTTAGCCTCCTTAGGTCTAAATTATGTCAAAAGTGTGTCCAACCTCTCAAAATACCGTTTTTCCATGTCTATATACCAAGTAGGGTCGGTCCCAAACTATTATACCTTCTCCTACGCGAAAAAGAATAATTTTTTCACGTCTGGACAGCCGCGGCCGCGGTCAACCGCGGAACGAACGCGGTATTTGGCAAGTGTACTGCCTCAGCCCGCCTCAGGTCCGCGGTCGCGGTTTCTACCGCATTTTTCACCCTGTTCCCTTTGGAATTTGGAAAAACGTAAAACATGAAAGTTGTAGCCCTTTGAGTTAGCTTTCGACCATATATTGTGGAGCCCAAATGGAGTTTTGAGCAAAAGTTTATGTGCATTTTACTAGACAGTGCACAAAATGCCTACTCGATTCTTCGTTTTGTTGCTCTATCATCCGTTAATCCCCGAATACGATCCCGGCTTAATTCCTTGGGCTTTTACTCAGACTTCAAAGCTCCAAATCACTTAAATTCATTCCATAACATCTACATAGCTCGGAATCACTCCTACAAGGCATAAAACACACAATTAGTGCAAGACACTAGCGATTAAAGCTCAAACTCAATTAAAGTGCAGTAAATTTGAGTGTAATAAGCGACTAAAATACGTAATTATAGCCTATCATCAATAATCACCCTACCATCTTGCATCAACACCGTGTCGAGCCCAACACGCGACACATCATAATATATATTGTAAGACCCCACGTTGGTAACACCAACACTGGGGTTGTAGTCAAAGCAGTCTTGAGCTTTTGAAAGCTCGACTCACACTCCTTGGACCATCTAAATGGAGCACTCTTCTGGATCAATATAGTCATAGGTGCATCAATGGATTTGATACCCTCTATAAAACGGCGATAATACCCGGCCAAACCAAGGAAACTCCGGATCTCAATAGCTGAAGACTGTCTGGTCCAACTCTGAACTGCTACAATCTTCTTCAGATTTACCTTAATCCCCTCACTCGACACTATATGACCCAAACACGCCACCAAATCAAGCCATAATTCACACTTTGAGAATTTTGCATACAACTTATTCTCTCTCAAGGTCTCTAGTACGATCCTCAGATGCTGCTCATGATCTTCCGGGCTGCGTGAGTACACCAAGATGTCATCAATAAACACAATGATAAATGAATCAAGATATGGCTGGAATACACTGTTCATCAGGTGCATAAATGTTGTTGGGGCGTTGGTCAGCCCAAATGACATCACAACAAACTCGCAGTGACCAAACCGAGTCCTGAAAGTAGTCTTCAAAATATCCGGATCCCGAATCTTCAGCTGATGATATCTTGACCTCAAATCAACCTTCAAGAACACTTTGGCACTCTGTAGCCGGTCAAATAAGTCATCAATGTGCAGTAATGGGACCTGTTCTTTATTGTAACCTTGTTCAACTACCGATTGTCAATACACATGCGCATAGAATGATCCTTCTTCTTCACAAACAGACCCGCAACACCCCATGGCGAAACACTAGGCCGAATGAAACCTTTATCAAGCAAATCTTACAACTGCTCCTTCAACTCCTTTAACTCTGTTGGTGCCAAATGGTAGGGTAGGACATAAATGGGCTAAGTACCCGGCAACAAGTCAATACCGAAGTCAATATCTCTATGGGCGACATGCCCGGAAGATCTGCTGGAAATACAATTAGGAAGTCTCTCACTACCAGAACTGGCTCAACGGTAGGAGTATCAGCACTGACATCTCTCACGAAGGCTAGATATGCATCACACCCCTTCTCAACCATCCGCAGAGCCTTTAGAAAGGACACAACCCTCCAATGTACCCCTAAACTCTAATCGCGGCAAACCTAGCATAGCCAGTGTCATAGTCTTGGCGTGACAATCCAGAATAGCATGATAGGGCGACAATCAGTCCATGCCCAAGATCACATCAAAGTCTACTATATTGAGTAGTAGCAATATATCAACTCCGGTCACAAAACCACCAATAACAACTAAACATAACTGATACATACGGTCCACAACAATAGAATCTGCCACAAGCGTGGACACATAAAAAAGAGAACTCAAAGAATCACGAGATATCCAATCACGGAGCAATGTAAGATGATACATATGAATAAGTGGATCCCGAATCAAATAAGATTGATGCATCCCTATGACAAACCAGAACCATACCTGTGATAACTATGTCTGATGTGACCGCCTCTGTCGTGCATAGAAAAGCATAGAATCTAGCCTGGCCTCCCTCTCTAGGGCTACCTCTACCCGCCTGAACCCCACCCCTGGCTGGTTGTGCAAGTGGAGTGGCAACTGGAGCAGCAACTATGGCTTGTGAAGTCTGTGGACCATGTGGAATCCGGGGAGCCTGAGTAGTCTGTAGAGGTGCAACCCTCCTAAGTCTGGGGCAATCCCTCACCATATGTCTGGTGGCCGCACTCAAAAAAAGCTCTCGGCGGGTGTGGCTACTGAAACTGACCCTGGCCTGGTCGGCTAATCTGACCACTGAATGCACTCCGTGTAAGAGGTGCACTGATAGTGGCTGAGAAAAATGTGCAATATGAATCCTTGGAATAGCCGGAGTACCACTAGATGGTGGAAGTGCTGAATGAACTGGACAGCTCACATAGCCTCTACCATGATGGGCTATAACTGGGGTGTGGTCAACACTATATCCTCCAGAATCTCGAGGCCTCTTGGCCTCCCTGACCTCTCTCTCACGGCCCTGCATACCCTCTGACCTCCATGCGATTTCTACCACCTGCCGGTACGAAGTATCTATCTCCAACTCCCGAGCCATGCTAAATCAAATACCATAGTTAAGCCCCTTGATGAATTGGTGGACTCACTCTCTGACTATAGAAACCAAGGTAGGTGCATGTCTGGACAACTCACTAAATCTGATGGCATACTCTAACATTGTCATAGTACCCTAATGCAGCTGCTCAAGCTCTACACGTCATACATATTGAAAGGTCTGGGGAACAAAATCTCTCAAGAACGTCTCCGAAAACTGAGTCCATGTGAGTAAAGTTGCATCGGCTGGCTACCCTTCTCGTAAGCCCGCCACCACTGATACGCTGCTCCTGACAGCTGGAATATAGTAAAAGCAACTCTGTTTGTCTCCACGATACCCATGGTCTGGAGAATACAGTGGCACTTTTATAGAAAACATGGAGCATCCTTTGTAGCTAGGCCATTATAAGTAAGAGGATGATGCTTCTTGAACCTCTCAAGTCTAATATGCTCCTCCTCAAATGCCATTGCCCTAACCTCGGGCTGAACTGAAACAACAGGCTGCGCTGGCATAACTTCCAGGACCTAATCAACATAGACCAGCTGCTCTAGGGTACGGGCCACAGGAGTCTGAGCTCCTCCCTAGCCTGAGATGTGGTTGGTGCAAGTGTAATCAACACCGCCTAAGCTAGAGTACCGAACATGCTCATAAACTATGCTAGGGTCTCTGAAGTGCAGGGGTGACAACAAATGTCTCGGGTGCCTATCACCCAACCAGAGCTACCGGTGGCTTCTCAGTCGCTGCTTGGTCAGGTGCTCTAGCTTCATCAAGTTCCCCTCCTCGGCCTTTGCTTCGACCCCGACCTCTCGAGGCTCTAGTAGGGGGCGTGGGTGTGTGATCATCGGATCCAGCGGTGCGTGTCCTCCCTATCTTTGAGAGAATAGAAAGTCAAAGATTCAGATTTCTAAGTCAACCAATTCGCACGATAAGGAATCAAAGAAGAGTAATTTTCCTAACAATTCTGTAGCCTCTCGAAGATAAGTACGGACGTCTTCGTACAGACCTGCAAGACTCTACTAAACCTGCTTATGACGCATAACATCAATGGACCTAAAGATCTGATATCAACTTGTCACAACCCCAATTTCCCACCTTAGGATGTCGTGATGGCACCTAGACTCTAAGACTAGGTAAGCCTAATATGTGTTGAGAAATAGAAGAAATAATAATAAAACTTCAAACTAGACTATGTAAACTATAATAATAGATCTCAATAGTACAGCGGCAATAACTCCAGAAACCTTGTGGAACAGAGTCATAAGCTCGACAAGAATGTACTACTAGTCTCCTAATACAATACTGTTTTGGAAAAAGAAGTAAACAGTATAATGTCTAAAAACAGAGGGTGACTCCGAGGCCTGCGGATGTCGAGCAAGTATACCTTGAAGTCTCCAAAAGCAGCTACTCAACAATCTCTAGCATCCAGCACGGGCAAACTACCTGGATCTGCACAAAAATATGCAGAAGCGTAGTATGAGTACAACACAATGGTACCCAGTGAGTAATAGGCCTAACCTCGGTAGAGTAGTGATGAGGCTAGGTCGGGACACCTACTAGGACATGATAAACGAAACACAAATATAACAACAGAAAGTAATGACAGACGAATGATAACAAAACAGTTTAAATGTAAACTAATGACAGGATTGTAAGCAGAAAGACAACAAGAAAGAAACCATTAATGAGAACCTTAAATAATCAAAGACGGACAAAACTGGTAAGACAAGGAAGAATAAAAGCAACAAGAATGTTTCAACCAATAACTCTTTTAAATATGAAGTGCACAACAAGAATCACAACAGAAGTACCGCCTCGTATTCACATTTCACAATTCAATCACAAATTTTTCTTATATCACCACGTGAGCGTTACATTTAATTTTGAAAATCATTTTTCCTGAAGTAGCTACAAGCGTTTTAGCCCATTTTCTCTCACCGCATGCGTATCAATCCCTAGCCTTATACCACCACATGTGTATCAATATTGCAACACAATCACAACTCGCACCACAAGTGCCCAAATGCCATAACTTATCACAAAGTCAATAATACCAATGTTTCCACAATAAATAGCCCATGGCTCAACCACAATGTGTACAAGAATCTCAATTATAACAAAAGAATGTGAATTGCTCAACAAGAAGTATATATCAACAATTTAATTTTACCTCAATGTGATAACGGTTTTTAAAACTTCAAAACCAATACTCAACAAGAAGATATTCCACAAAATAACAACTTCAAGTAAAAGTAATTCAGCAACTTAAGAGGTAACAAGACGATAAGGAAGGCAATAACTTCAACTAAAGCATATAAGAGCAAGATAACAAGTAAGAGGTAGGACAAGTGTTAACAATGCCAAATAAAGCATGTAAGGGTAGATCAACACAAGTAAGAGTAGATTAACAATGAGGGATATAACATGTTATGATAATTCAATTGAAGGCATGGAAAGAGTTTAAATAACCAAAAAGGTCAATCACCACATATAGCCCGTGTACCCACTCATCACCTTGCGTACACAGCTTTCACGTAACACTATTAGTAGAAACAACCCTATTCCTAAGGGGAAGTTCCCCAACACAAAGATAGGCAAGATATTTACCTCAACAAGGCCAACTCAACCCTCAAAAATAGTTTTTCCCCTAAAGTTCGCCTCCACGCGGCTCAAAATCTAACCAAAAGTGTCGTGATTCACATAAATTTAATGTTAAATCTAAGATATAATCATGAAATATAGTTGGAAATTGACTAGAATCACTTACCCAATATTGGTAGATGACAATCCCCTCTCCAAATCTCCTTACTCTTCTTTTTTCTCCTTTCCCTTTTTCTTCATTATTCTTTATCTCTCTTATTTCTAAATTAAATTCACAACATCACTATAGTCATGATTAGACCATAACCAAAACAAAACAAAAAATGTAATTTCAGAAAAACATAACAGAAATCCATAATTTTGAAAGTGGAGGTCGCCCGATATTATTGCAATTTTGCCCTTTTTTTTTGCTGCTATTTTGACAGAGACGAATTCGATGATAGAACAACGACAAAGCTCAAGCTTTCTTCCAACCACCGGTGGTTGAGGCATATTGGGACGGAAATAGTGGGTGGAGATTAGCAAATGAAAGAAAAGATTATTGAAGGGGAAGATGAAGGGAAAAAGAAACAGAGAAAGGTTGGGGGGGGGGGGGGGAGAAATTAGGATGAGAAATGAAAAAAATTGGGTGGGAGTTTTGCTGGGAAGTCGAGAGAGTTGGAAGGGGAGGGGAAAAGAGAAGGGGAAAGGGAAAAGTCTTTTTTTCTCTTTTTCATTTTTCTTTCTTATTTATATTTTATTCTAACTCTAATTTTTTTAAGTAAAAACAATACTATCCACGCACCCTGGAAGCGTGATTTGCACACAGCTTAGCCATGTCAGATACACTGCTTCCACATAGGCATGGTCAACAATCAAAAGTGTATTAGTACCCATTTTGTCAAGTTAAAGTGTTCAAATGAAAAAAATATAACTTTATGTATCGGCATTACAAACTGATACAAGTGGCCACAAGGCCATTTGGCCTTTTTCTTTCAACATGTATGGAAAACTGGTAATTTTACAATGTGTTTAAATCAAGAATGCAATTAATCAAAAAAACTATAGTTTGAATGTACCCAAAATAAGAAGAGAACTTTTGTGGCTAATTTTAGTCCTATCCTGAGGTAAGATGGCAGCATGTCTATTAGGGTTTAGGATTATATGATAGGAGTCTCAAGGACGGCCTAGCAAGAATACTCTGCCTACCAAAATATTTGTTACTCTTCTTTTTTTCTTTCAGAATGTCCTAAATTCTAAGTAGATGATTTCATTCCATAGCTACCCGTCAATTACAGATACATGGAAATAACCCTGGAAATGTAGAAAGAATGACATAGAGACATTCATGGGGAGTAATTCTCAAAATTTGACTGCATTCCATGAGAACCTCCATGTGCAGTCCATTGACCATACAGCATAGTCAAGATGAAATTTTTGAAAACTTACTCGCGAGCAGTTTGGACTCCTATAAGCGTCCAAACAATAATAACATGTACTAAAGGAAAAATTATTTGCTCAAAGTTACTGCTTCGAAAAATCGTATATGGAGTCCTCTCCTACGTTCTTAAAGCTCCAATTGCGCTGGTTACTCGCTGTATTGGCAGTAGATATATGTAAGACCTTTTTATGGTATTTGTAAAGGGTGCTACGATGGCCAATACTTATGTACGTGATTCCTGCAGCTTGGATTAGCTGATATAGACGAGCCTGCATACACAAAGTACAACAAAGGCTTTATTTGAACGCAAACAGAAGGAAGTAAGAAATAATAAATGGAATTACGGTAGCACTACCCAAGGTTTTACAAGGAGGGATGACGACAAATGTTCATATGGTAAAAAGTTGACATTTCATATGTAATTGTAGAAGATCAATTTTTTTTCCAAATGTAGACTATTTGAAAGCAAAGTACAACAAAGGTTTTATTTGGAAGCAAATGGAAGCAAGTAAGAAATAATAAATGGAATAGAAATAACAAACCATTGTAGCATCACCAAAGGTTTTACGAGAGACTGCGACAAATGTTCATATGGGTAAAAGTTGAGATTTCATTAGTAATTGTAGAAGATCAAATGATCTCCATATGTAGACTGTTACATGTGACTGACTGACATTGAAGAGCATTTTGAACCTCAGATTGCTTCAAAGTTCAAAAAGTAAAACTTGTAAGCTTAAAGAACCGAGTTCTTCTTATATATAAGATCGTGATTGGATCCGCATATGCAGTATTTTTAAGGGCGAGAAGATGTGGAGTGTTTTACCTATTATGGGGAGATGGAATATCAAGGAGCGGAAGATAAGCCCTAAGCACGGAGTGTATGCTCACAAATTATTATTTTTTATGTATAAAGAAACAAAATTAAATATAATAAATAGCAAAAGTATAATATAGATTAACTTATATAAAATTCAAAAATATAAGCAACTTAATTTAGATATCTCAGCATAATAACATTCATACATAACAACATATTAGGAGGGTGTTTGGATTGTCTTAAAAGCTGGTCAAACTAGCTTTTAAGCTCTTTTTAACTTATTTGGGTGTTTGGTAAAGTAAAAAAAGTGCTTAAAAAGAACTTGACTTTTAAGCCAAAAGGTCCAAAACAAGCCAAAAGCAATAAGTTGGACTACCCCAACTTATTGCTTTTTGGCTTAAAAGCTAATTTACTTTGACCAATAATTTTACCTTTTTATCCCTTATAATATTTCTTAATTCCAACAATACCCCTTACTAACAAAATCCCTAGACTCGTCGTCTTCTTTTCTTCCTCTCTGCTACTCCTATTTGGTTTCCTCTCTTCTTTCCTCTTCCTTTCTTCAATCTCTACATCACTTCTTCTGTCTTTTTTTTTTTTTTTTTTTTTTTTTTTTTTTGATTGAGATTTTGTGGCATTACTTTCTTCTCGTGATTTGAACTCTCTGAAGTATCAAGAGTTGCTGAATAATTCAAGAAATTGAAATGGGTATTATGTAGAAGCTTGTATGCATAATTAAGCTCAGTAAGTAAATAGATGACCCACCTTTAGCAAAAAAAATTCTAATGAATGTAGATTCTCTCATTTCTGGAAATGAAACATTTTGGAAAGCCACCAGTTAGTGCACTATTGTGCATATGAAATATTGGTTAGCATTAATACATATACATACTAATAGCAGAAAGCACGTAATGGTTTGAGCAACTTTGTTTATAAATTAGTTTGATTTTTAAAACCAAATAACAGCTAGAACATAACCACTTCAAATAAATAATTTATATTTATTGGTAAAATGACTTTCTTGCAATCATCGTAGAACTGAATGTGAATTGAATATAGTGTAATTTATTTGTATATGAGTAAATTCGAATTAGAAATCTTGAATAATCAGTTCCTCTATAGTAACTAACAGTTTTAAGGATATTTTAGTCATTTTAATAGAAAAAACTGCTTTTCAGCTACTTTTTTACCAGACACCTCAATAACTTTTTTTCCAGCTCCAGCACTTCTATCCAAACACTAACTGCTTATCTATAAAACAAGCTCCAGCATTAAAGCTACTTAAATTCAGCCAATCCAAACGGGCTCTAGGTCACTACTTTACTCATTATAGAGAATTATATTCCCTTTATAAGGTAAATACAAATTTATTTTGTTAGAGTCAAATATAATTTTTTTTAACAGAAGGTGCAAGAATCAGACTCGCCAAGGAGCAAGGCCTGGCAATAGCCCCATTAGACTTTTCGTTCTCGGGTAGTTAAAGCTTGCCTCACATCGAGGAAAGCCCTGAAGCGAGTTGATTTTTGCTTTTCAGTACATGGGAACAAGGGCCTTTAGTTTTTGTGACTTGTTAACCTCCGCTGACAAGCAAGATCTATTGGTAATATGAATCCAGCCCCTATGGACCAGAGGCCTATACTCAAGAAAATTGAACTGAGCTACTCTGAAGTCTGACTGGATGCAATCCACATGAACAAATGAATCACAAAATAAGACAAAGGCATCTGTAAATCGTTAAAGTACCTCATTGGCTTCATCAAGAGCACTTGTGGATTCATCTAACAGAGCCAAAGTTGGTTTTGCAAGCAACAAACGGGCAAAGGCAAGGCGTTGTTGCTCCCCAAGGGAAAGAACGCTCGACCACTCATATGTTGAATCTAGGCCGTCAAAACGAGATAACAAGTGTCTAAGGGATACGTCATTGAGAACTTGTATCAGATCATCTGATGTAGGCCGATTTGGCCTTACATTTACACACCTTGCATCTCCTGCATGTGCTAGTTGGAGAAAATTTCAGCACACAATCTGTAAATAGAATTCTTCCAACAGCTAAAATGACATGGAGGCGACACAGAGAAAATTTACGTGCAAGTTGGGAAATTAAGCAGTTCACATGGTATAAGCGCCAAAAGAAGTAATGTAAAGCAAAACTAAGCAGCAAGTGCCTACAGAGACGAGCCATATGGGGGATGACAACATGTAACAAGAACTGAGAACCTATACGGCTTGATAACGGCATAAGAAACTGATGTTGCGATGTACCAAGGATGTGGCCTAGTGGTCAATGAAGTGGGTTAAAACCCATAAGGTCTCAGGTTCAAATCCCAAAGGAGGCGAAAACACTAGGTGATTTCTTTTCATCTGTCCAAGCCTTGGTGGACAGAGTTATCTAGTACCTGTGATGGGGGGAGAAAGCAGATACCCCGTGGAATTAGTCGAGGTGCGCGCAAGCTGGTCCGGACACCACTATTTTCAAATAAAAAAAATTGAAAATTGATTTTAAGCTATGGATCATGAGATGACATACCACTTTGTTTAGCATCATCTACCACGTTATCTGAATCTTCAGTCCATGTAGGATACAACAATTGTTGTCGGAGGGTTCCCAAAACCATATACGGTTTTTGAGGAAGAAAAATTACACCTTCAGAATTTCTACGTCCTGTGGAATCCCCAATTATCTCATTAATTGAAGTTACTTGACTAGAAATCACATCTGGAGAGTGAGGCATATCCAATTCTCCTCTAGGTCTGACATAGATTGTAATTGCTCCACTCCCAAAATTCCAAAGACCAGCTACAGCTCTCAGCAATGAAGTTTTACCACTTCCACTTGGTCCTGTAACCTGTTACAAAGCAATAAGTAACACCATTTAAAAGTCAAATTGGGACTCTAGGGGTGAGGCAGCCTATAAACACCCCACTATCAAGGGGGCCTAATGCCTGTAAATTGGAGTATTCGTCCGGTGCACGTTTTACACCTTGAACTACTTGGTCAATACGCCCCAAGGACAACTATGCACACTTTATACCTTAGATTGTCCGCTTTTTGCCGCAGAACATTCCGTATCAAATCTTCTCCCATGTACTTGACTAAAACTTGTATAATATATTGTTCTATAATTAAGAAGTTGGTGACTTTAAATATTATAATGTGCATGTATCATATGACTAGTTCGTTAGATTGATTCTTTACCTTTGTGTTTGGATACTTCATAATTTTTTAAAGTATTTTCTGCAGTAACTTTGTGTTTTAAGCGTATAAAAATTAAGTTCTTGCTCACCAAATCCCTCTCAGGTGCAGATGAATATTTAGCCTGGGACAAGGGCTTATGATCCTTCTTCTTTACCCTCCTTTTAACACATGAATTACCAGTAATAATACAATTCCTCCTTTCCCTAATCAGATCAACAAATAACATAAAAGACTCACCAGCAAGTGATCCTTTTCATAAATCTCAAAAGACAAGTCCTTAATAAGAGTTGCTTTACTTGGTGTCTGTACAGTCAACTGTTCAACATCAAGTAATTTTACACGGCTGGAAAGCGGCATAGATCCATTTGACTGTAGCCCATTGGAACAGCTTATTAAGCAAAAACTAAGTTGGATTTCTTCCTTTAAGTCATGATCACCTTTTTTTCTGTTGCTGCTATCCAAAACGTCATCAAATTCACCTGCAAATCCTTAAGGTGTCAGAATGATTTGCTGACAAGCTTACTACTGTTTTGGAGCGGTTGGATTTCATGTTGGATGGAAATAGCAAAACTGGGAAACTAAAAAAGCAACAAAGTAGAAGAAAAAACAATTTAGGGAAGAAAATAATTGAAAAGCCATAGAAGTTACAACATAATATGAGACGAAAGAAGAGATCAGTTTTAACATCCGCTCTCAAGCATCTATAGTGCAACCAGCTATAGTTTATGTATATAATAACTACTAAAGGCCTTATGAGCTGAGCTTCTTTTGTTTAAGCATTTAGTTTTCATTTGCATATTACCTTTATACTACATCATAACTATGCTATGTGCTATCCCAGTAATGGTTCAATTTTTTCCTCATTGGATTCAACCATAAAGTTTGATTTAGTACTAGTCACTTTCCTTAGCACTACTCCTAGATTCTTAATATAAAAATTTCCCAAAAGTAGTTCTAATTTTTTAATTTAAAGCATATTAACATTTGGTCGCCGGAATCTCATCATTTTGCATTTCCAAAAATGAAGAAATCCACTTTTTCTTTAGTTCGAAGCAAGCTGGCAACGTCAATGTTCTGTACCTTCTTCCTAAATGTATAGATATTATAATAAAAAATCAGAGATCAATGGTTTCAACAATATAATATATGTCCGTTACAAAATAATAGAAAATAAAAAAAAACTTGAAGAGCATGATTTGAATACATTGATTTGTTCTAATTGAAATATTATATTTGAGAAGAATCAATCATGATATTGCAATGCATTTAAACGAAAAAGATGAAGGTCTTTTGGTAACTTTAATGTATAAAAATACTTTATCGCTTAAAACAGAAGGGAAGAAATTAATGACAGATGCTTGAGAAAACAAGACAAAATTGGAGTAGAAAAGAAACTTGGCTATAGTTCCAGCTTGCATTTTTGGGCTTTTGTGGCTTGAGAGAAATTAGGGATGTTTTGAGATTAAAGATGTACCTATTCACACTTGTAGATACAAGTGTCAACAGTTTTTGGTTTTATGGTGAAAATGATAGATGTATATGAAGTTGACACTATTACAATTCCTCAGCTCCCTGCAGTTATAATGGGAACCTGAGCTTTTGCATGTAAATACTTAACACCTTCTTGGTGCTGCTTCATCTTACTTACGAAAAGAAAAACAAAGTACGGATCAAGAAACAACTATGGGATTATCTTGGGGAAACAAGATGTTTATAATATATAATGGAAGGGGTTTTGTATAATGGAGTCCTTGCCCAAGCAGGAGTTGAAAAATATAAAAAGAATTGTAACCAACCAGCTTTTAACCCTTATAACACAAACCATAACCAACCAGCTTTTACACTTATAACCCAAAGCGACCCTAATAACACAAACCATAACCAACCAGCTTTAACCCTTATAACCCAAAGCGTTATGGTTCTACCCAGTACAGAGAGGTTCAAGCCTTATCAACACACAAAAAAATGACGACACCTCAATCCAGAGAAAAGAAGTTAGGATCAGCTATATGAATCATCAATATCCATTCCCTTCGTTTTAGGCCCATCTCATTTCAACCCTTATTATATCTCCTACCCAACACAAGGGAAGTGAGCAGGTCAAGATAAATGTTACATTTCGACAGTCTCAGGTAGGTTGTATAGTAACTGTGGATGACAAGAAAAAGAAAAAAGAAAGCATCCCTTATGAGAAACTCATGTTTTTCAAGTAACCTATCACATATCCGGCATCTATAAGAAGCATAAAAGTAGTGCAATTCCAAAGGTCAGAGTCTTGATTTAAAAAAAGATCCCTTTTGGCACTAGGGTTATGAAACAAAAATCTAGGCAAAATTAGGGGCTTGAGATGCGAATTGGGTTGGTCAGATATTGCTACATTTCACTCTAGATCAAAGCACCTGCTTGGAAACTACAAAGATAAGCAACATGCACAAAATTAGCTATGTAGCATATAAAACCATGTGTAATCAAACAAATTCATGTCACATCAGCCAAGAAAAAGACAAGATCCTGCACATTGTCAGATATCATGTATATTCCCTCCCTTTGGGGCATCTCTCCAACAAAATAGATTGAAGATGCTCCTTCTATGGGATTACAAAGTAATATCAATATATTCTGTAAGGCTTTCCATTTACTGGAGAAGAATGCGCCAGCCAGAAACAAAATAACTTACCTAGTCGGTCAATGACGGCTGAAAAGGCACTTATAGCCTGAAACTGATAGACAATGAGGGAAAAATCACCAAGAATATGATTAAAAGCAGAGGCGGATTGATTAACAACCCCAAACTCAATTTTTCCAGAGAAGTACATAGGTGCAACAACTGCGGCAGGAAGAATTTGAATAAGATAGCGGTAGCCACTGGTGAAGAACTCCAGATTTCTAGAAGATATCAGCAATTGCTGCCAATTACCAAAGGCAGGAGAATCAATTCTAATATTCGCTTATAAAATAAATATAATAAAATTAAATAGCATACAACACTAAACATTTTCAAAATGCATCAACACATACAAAAGAAAGTCAAACATTTAACGAATGCTAAGATGAGGTATATGAGGTTAGTTTTATGCACTGCTTCTGATTAATCAGAGATGATGAGATTGCAAATCCCATACGAAGACACAACTCAGAGAGATCACTTCCTTGCCCCCGACATAACACATATCCTTTAAAAGATTTTAAACTACCCCTGGAAATATGATCTACTTAGTAATAAAACCTAGCTGGCAAAAGCACTAGGTTTTTAAGGGTCAGTATGGTGCAGTGTTATCAAAGGCGAAAAGCGCAAAAAAGCTCTAAGATCCGTTGGGGCTTTAAGCGCAAAGCGCAAATAAAGCGTGGGCTTTAATGAAAAAAGGCGCAATGGGAGAAAAAGTAAAAATATGCATGTAGTCCAAGACTAATCATTATAAGCATGAATAACAAATATACGGACAAAGAAATTGAAAAAAAAAAATCACGATAAAGTGAAATATCAATTATTTAAGGTCGCCTTTTCAGGATTACACTCATTGGCAAGGAAAAGTATGCCTTCGAGCTTTGATGCGGCACTAAAGCGCCCACAAAGCGAGGCGAAGCGCTCAACGTGTTTTGAGCCTCGCTTCAGGGCTTAAGCGCGCCTTTGACAACACTGGTATGGTGACAAAAACATCAGAATGCATTCTTTTGCTGAAGAAACACTTGGAAACATCTGTGCGCCCCAATAGAGCAGAATGATTACAGAGATTCATACAACTGATCCCAACTAGTTTGGGATTGAGGTATAGTTGATAGATGTATTACTACTGAGATCACCGGATGCTGGGTGGGAACTTCCTGTGAAAAGTCTCGGGTTTTACAAGAAATTTGGATGTTCTCCCAAATTTTCATCTTCAGCAAAATGGGGGACAATCAATGGCACTTACTCCAGACAAGGTTACACATAGTTAGACAAGCTGAGATTAAACCTAACTTCTTCACCTAATATTGGCTACCAGATTGAACTCATTATTAAGTGTGTGACAATGAAACAATTCTTTGCAACAGAAGTAATATAGAAACAACTGTTGAATCACAAATTTGAGTATATATGCTTCAATGCAGGTAAAAACTAAGACAGTTGAAGTACCAAACAAACACAAAGGCCTCCATACATTTAGGTTTTCAAAAGCGCTTTTGAAACGACTTAATAGTAGTTGCATCTCATTCTCCTCGCCTCCATAAAATGCAATTGATTCAGCATTTTCTCGAACACGCACAAGCCCATAGCGGAAATCCGCTTCTTTCTTCTCTTGCAAAAAGTTGAGGCCCACCAATCCCTAAATTAATCAGAGTTCCCATTATTTGGAGTAAAATTGGTAGACATGTCTTGTAACTTAGCAATTCTCTAAATGTTCTATCGTACAGAGATTCAAAAGAAAATATGAAAGTGAGAAAGTTACCCTTCCAAGGAAGATGCTGATAGCCGTTCCACCAAGTGAATATGCAAGAAGCACAATAAACAGTGGCGGATAGATACCGTACAAGATATTGCTGAAAGATATTAAGTCTATGGCAGCATTGAAGAGGGTCAATGAAAATGAGAGAGCTGTTCCAGTAAAGGAACTTAAATCGTCAACGATTCGCTGATCTGGATTATCGATGGTAGACTGAGACTGAATTTTGTAAAACGTCTTATTCTTCAGATAACGTTCCATGTAATAGCTTGTCATCCAAGATCTCCACCTTAAAGCTAACTTCTCTCGCGCATAATCTCTCAACACAAAGATCTGCAAAATACATAAAGCTCAAAGCTACGAAATGTACTTTTCCTTACCTTTCTCGCTGCTAATAAATGAGGATAATAGAAAAGAAATTCAGAAATGACAAATATTGGTAGTAGAGAAGTAGAGGTTAGAAGACCTCATTTCCGTTTTACTATAAAAAATAAATGCATACATATTTTTAGAAGGGAGTAGTCCTTCTAGATGAAGTCTCAAGGTGCTAAAGACATGATACTCTTTAATCTATATTGTCACCAATGTGCCAGGGGCGGATCTACAGTTGAAGTTACGGGTTCGGGCCCAGACCTTGTATTTGTGTTAAGAGACCCACTTAATATGTATAAATAATCTACCCAGAACTCAATAAACAACACAGGTTGTGGGTTCAGAACCCGTAAACTTAAAAATCCTGAATCCGCGCCCTTATCAGTGAAATAGCATGCCAAGTACCCATTCTAGGATGCACAATATCTGCATAATTTGAAGGGGAAAAAAGACTATTCGGAGCTATACCTAAAAAATATGGAGCAATGAGCTCACCGGAATACCACCAGCAAAAGCAGCAAGGTAGTATAACAGTTGTTTGGTGAACTGTTCTTGGTCTTTGTCTTTGCAAAATCAAACAAAACATGCAGAAATTAATTAGTGCAGTCAAAATTCTTTAAGAAAAAAAAAACAATCTGGAGAGAGAAAAAACATACTGGCTAGTGCATTATAAAAGTCACGGCCGAGGAAATTGAAACCAACGCTGATACCGGTGGTCCCTAAAGTAAGTGCAAAGACAGCAGCTAATTGCAGTCTGGCTTGGACTTTATCATCGGATGACCAATATGGAACAGCAATCTTCCAGAACCTTCCAGTAAGTGTTTGAAGATCCGGTGGCTTTCTTTGCTCATCCTGATTAAATAGATATATACATTTAAGTTTGAGGTTGGGGATTGGGGATAGTTTTGGATTTAAAAAAAAAAAAAGATGGACCTGATTGGTTGGGCCGGGAGGAGTTGTTTCTGCTTCTGCTGCTAATGAAAGGCGTCGTCGAGTGGTAAATGAATGAAATTTTAAGGATGAACGATGGCCGAACTTCAAACTGCTCTCCAAAGTGCTAACAGTAATACCGCAGGAGAAATGAGGTTCTACTACTAGTTTTGCTTGGGTGACCATGGTGAAGGAGAAGGAGCTTTCTTCTTCCTATTTCTCAAACGCGCAGATTCATTCGGCTTCTTATCCCAAAGAGGTTTGATTTGCGCGGTCCATATGAAATTGGCAACTCTAGTGATGCCACGCCCACGCCTGGTGCCACTTTCACTTTCCCTCTTTTCGTCACGGAACAAAAAATGTACTGCCCATTTAGTCCTCCATTGATTCGACGTGTTGTAGTGATTTTCTCCCAAATTTCAAATTATTCAAGTTACTTGATAAGGTAATAAAATTATCATTAACAAGTATACTTTTTCATGCTTCGCGCGGTTGTAAAATTTTTAGATTTACTTAATATTAATATTATAATTTAAAACTTGTTTTTTTTTAAGCATCCCCTTTGTGATTCTTGTAATATTCTATGTGATATCCTTTGACAGAACAACATATCTGAGAAACATTCAATATTAAATATAAAACATAACATTTAATATGTATATTTAAACTTAAATAAGAAAATGATAGAAAATAAAAAAAATTATGAAAATTTGAAAAAGAAAGTAATGTAAAATTATGGGCAATGTAAACCTAGGATGTCACCCACTTTTTCCTAATCATCTTGTAACGACCCGACCGGTCGTTTTGAGCTTTAGCGTTCCGCTCAGTGGTTTAAGGTCTCGAGTACCTTCGTATTATGCATTATGACTTGTGTATATGATCGGTATCGGTTTTCGAGCGATCCGGGATAGATTTGGAAGAATGATTCTTGTTTTAGAAGCTTAATGGAAAAAGTTGACCGGAGTTTGACTTCTCTGTAGACGACTCCGGAATGGTGTTTTGATGATTCTAATAGCTTCCTATAGTAATTTTGGACTTAGGCGAACATCCGGATTTGAATTTGGAGGTTCGTCGCTTGATTTGATACTTTTTGGCGAAAGTTAAAGATTTGTAAGGTTGGGAGGTTTAATCGGGAGTTGACTTTATCGATATCGATTTCGAATTGTGGTTTCGGGAGTTGGTGTAGTTCTGTTGTGTCATTTGGGACTTGCATGCAAAATTTGAGGTCATTCTGAGTTGATTTGACATAGTTCGACGAGAGTTTTAGAAGTTGAAAGTTCATTAGTAGGCTTGAATTGAGGTGTGATTCGTAGTTTTGTTGTTGTTTGGTGTGATTTGAGTTCTCGAGTAGGTCCGTGTTATGTTTTGGAACTGATTGGTGTAATTGAACGGAGTCCCAGGGGCCTCGAGTGTATTTCGGATGGGCTACGGGCCGTTTCCTCATGTTTTGAACTGCTAATTCTAATATTTGATTTTCTTCATCGCGATCGCCACTAAGGAGTTGCGTTCGCGTAGTGTATCTAGGTGGCTGGCAGCTTGGCTACCTGATTCATCGCATTCGCGCCCATGCTATTGCATTCACAAAGTTCATTTTTTGGGGGCAATGTTGTTTCTTCTTTGCGATCGCGATGTAATTTCCGCTATCACGATGTGTTTCACTAGGCAGAATGTATAAAGTACTCTATTTCGGGAGTTTTAGTTATTTTATCACTTGTTGAGTCAGAGAGCTCGATTTTGGTTGACATTGAAGGGATTTTTCACGATTTGGATGGGGTAAGTATTCTTGACCCGGGTTTGATTATATTTCATGATTCCATCCTTATTTATTGTATTTAGTTGATGATTTGAATTAGAGAAATTGAGAATTTTAGTAAAAACTTTTCTAAAACATAAATTGATGATTTGAAGGCCGATTTGAGGTCGGAATTGGATGATTTTGGTGCGATTGGACCTGTATCGGAATGGGTGTCTGAATTTTGTGAGTTTTGTCGGGTTCTGAGGTGCAAGTCCGGGGTTGACTTATTGGGGTAACTTTTTAATTCTTGTTCAAGATCGAAGCTTTATTATCGAAAATTATTTCCTATGGCTTTTATTTATGATATTGAGTTATTTTGGCTAGATTCGAGCCGTCCGGAGGTTGTTTCACGCGAGAAGGACTTCTTAGAGTATTGATTTAGTTTCTTTGAGGTAAGTATCTTACCTAACTTTGTATGGGGTAAACTACCCCGTTGGATTTGGTCTAATTGCACTATTTGGATTATGTGGAAGACATGTACATGAAGTGACGAGTGTGTACACGGCCTTATATGTGAAAATTGACCGTTTTAGACTCTTAGGATTCTTATATGCTTTAATTGAATTTGTCAGTACATGTTCTATCTTCCATTGTCAAGTTTATTCTTATGCTTTAATTGAAGTTGTTATTACATGTTCTATATTTTATTATCGAGTTTATTCTTATATGTACTTAATTGAGGTTGTTATTACTTGCCATGCCTTTCATTGTTGAGTTTATTCTTAAGCAATTAATTGAAGCCGAAGTTATTAAGAGCCATTAACCTATTTTAGTTGAAGTTGTTGTTTAATGGAGTATCTTTCATTGTTGAGTTATTTTTCCGTTTCGTTTTGTTATTATTGAGATTTATGTACGCATTGTGGTTGAGCCGTGGGCTATTTGTTGTGGCGATATTGGGATTGTTAATTTGGAAATGTTGTGGCCTATGGGCACGTGTGGTACTGTCGCGCCCCCTTTTCTCGTGAAATCGGGTTTCGACATTTCTAGGACAACTCCTTTCCGAGAGGGTAAGGAACTGGATTTGAAAGAGTCGCCACCTAACGGATTAAGGTGCGTTAGGACACCTAGAGCAGATAACTCATATAACCAGTTTACATCACCAAAGATCGGGTAGGGGCTCGAAATTACCTTGAGGGGAAGGTGTTACGCACCCCTCGAGGTCCACAACGGTGGGTCCCGGCCGAACTTAAATTAAGCGACTTAGTCTAAAAAAGGAGAGAGGACGATTTGGACAAATACAATATCTAATTTATTTTAAGCAGGGTATAAGGGGTGGCCCTAAGTTTTTTAGCCTATAGGATCATTCCATGCAATACTTTGTAACTCCCTCAAGTCGAGGTGTTACTTATAGCATTAGCGCACGGGCTATCATTTCCTTACTACCCAATTACAATCTTTGAGTTGTTACCTAAGCGTTCTAATAGTTTCTAGCTCGTTCCTTATGCGTGCACTACTCGTCCCTTGGCTATGGCCCTGGAGGTATTAGGGCCTCTATTTGGGATAGTTCTAGACCAACCTACATTGCTTAAAATGTGAAATCTAGGCAACAAACAAAAACAAGTAGGACTTTCAAATAAAGAACAAGTATGGGCTCACATTTACCTCCACACATAAACAACAAAAACACGCAATTGAATCAGCAAACTTTGTTAATTTTGGAATCCTATAGGCAGGATATCTACGTGAGAAGAACAGAGTGTAAAGACAATTTTATTAAGGCGAGCATTGGGCCTATTTGTTTACCTACTGATTTTATTCAGCATGGATCTGGGCATTTCAAGCAGTAGTATGTCACAGTTTTAAACCCAGAATCATTAATAAGTCCTACAGATATATTGCCTAAGTGATTGACAATAGCGATGGAATTCAGAATCGATTAACAGAGTCCTATAGGCATGATTTCTACGAGCTTATTAATTACAGACCTATAGGCATGGTTTCTAAGTGTAATACTGATTTTAACTTATAAAGACAATTTTTTATTCCTTTTAGATCCTATAGGCATGTTTTCTAATTGCTGAATTGATTTAAACCCCTATAGGCATGATTTCTAATTGCTGACTTGATTTAAACCCTTATAGGCATGATTTCTAAGTTTCAGAAATGATTTCACCCTATAGGCATGATATCTATTAATTTTAAATCCTATAAGCATGATTTCTAGGTTTGAAACTGATTTTTATTCCTATAGGCATGATATCTATTAATCGTATTTGGACAGAAATTAACAGATTGTCATGAAAGATAATCAACAGAAATCCTATAGACATGGTCATTAATGCACATTGGGTTGAAAATATGTGTAGATCCTATGAACAGGATTTCTAATGCAGAATCAAGCGAAAGGTCCTATTGAGCAGGGTTTCTAGCATGCAAGCACAGAATCAGGAAAATCCTATAGGCAGGATGTCTAAACACAGTCCAGCATTCACGTAATTCAATCAATATAATTAAACTTATAGGCAGGATTTCTACCCAGTTTTAACAAAGGTATTAGTAAACCCCCCTCCCCAGCTTTTACTAATAAACCCCAAATCTGTTACTACCGAGATTATTACAGCCTAGAATGAATGAATTACATAATAGTAACCATTACAATATAGGGAGCCTTCATAGGCCCAATCTAAACCTGGGAACCAGGCCTTCAAACACAACAGCTCTGGAGCATAATAGTGATCCATCCATGGCACATAAAAATTAGGTTTCCAATGTGTCAAAGTTCCCAAAGGCCTTAAGATTCTCACACCAGAACAAATACATTCAGCAAAGAGTTCGTAAAAGAATGGAAGACCAGCCCCTAGTGTGTCAGAGTTCAATAGAGTCTCAAGGACCCTAGGCAGTGCTCACACTGAGGTGGTTGAGAACCTAAGGGACTAAGAGTAGGGATTTCGGAAATCAGTACGTAAAAGGAATAAATGGTAGGTTTTAAAACGGTTCAATTTCAAAAGAAGGAAAGTTCAGAACACAAAGTTGCAAACAAAATTGCTCCAAGAAACAAACAAGGTTCAGGTTCGGCATATAGTTCAAAGAGGTTGAAATCTGATTAAGTTAATACTCATGCTAATACTCAGAACAATCGTGGTTAAACCACAACAACAATTAGGGAGAAGTATTTGAATTAGACACACAACACAGGTGAGTTAAGTAACAAGCTAATTGACTGCGTGTTTATAGTGCAAAGTTCAGAAGATGTAGAAGATTAACATGTAATACATGAAACAAGTTAAACCTTAGGCTAAATCACGAAGGGGATTCATATTATTCAGAATAGCTAAGTCTTAAACTAATAATGCTGCTAGATGAGATCACATAATCACATAAAGAACAGAGTCATGCCAGGAATTGAAACAAATTAATCAAGTAAAGCATAGGGAATAGAATTGCAATGGTTAGGGCATACTAGTTGAGAAGGAAGCAAGCAAAGGTGCAGTAATAGTTAAATTCCAAAGTAATTTGGCCTTGGCTTTTAGCCGGCCAAACAATAGCCACTTAGTGTAGAAATCTGAACAGAAGCAAGAGAGAGAGCTTAAGTTTTTTAGTGAGAATCAGAGAGTTCGAGACTTGTAGAGTTGTTGAGTTGTTCTAAAGGGAGTAAGGAAGGGGGTTTAAATAGCACCTAATGAAGTAAACAAATAAGGTAATGAACCAGTCCTACCCAAGTAAGGTATGAAAATAACTTAACCATCAATTAAGGTCAGCATGAATCAATTAACAAGACAAAATCGAGTAAAGCTAGGCTAGTATCACTTAATTTAAGAAAAACCTTATATGGAATCAATCAGTAGTCAAGTACTAGGTTAAATGAGGTAAGAACTAATTCCAAAATCAATTAGAAGCCGAGTTTAATAATCAGAACATAAAATCAGGCCAGTAAGGTTAAGTTAAGGGAAGTAGCACAAATTATTAATCGGACATTGGTCCAAATAAGGTAAGAACAAGTAACCGCATAAGTAAACACCACTACTGTACAGAAAAGGAAAATTGATTTCAAACCCTAATTTAGGTAAATAAAATCAATTAGCAATTAGTCGCCAGAGTTAAAGGCAAACAGGCAGAAACAGTAAGAATGAACAAATAATCGAAACCCTAAGAAAATAGGCATAAATACAAAGACATATAACAAGTAAAATCAGTAAAATAAATAAGGAAACCCTAACAGATACCCAGAGACGAAAATGTTTAAAGGTTAAAACATTTTTTTTGCAAAAAGTCTGTTGAAATCAAAACCCTAGTTTTAGGGTAAATAAAATCGGTCATAAAATAATAATAGAAAAAGATTAGAGAAATATAGAGAAAGGAGTATTGAGATTTTAAAGGAAAAATACCAAAACGAACATAAAATTGTTTCAGATTTGGGAAGATCTAAACAGGTTCAACCAAAAATAGCCAGATTCATAAAAGTAAGCATAAGTTTAACCAAATCTGGTTTGAACCAGAGATTTGAAACCCTAAGATACGAAAATATTCGTACTCACAGGTATTGGGATGAACATGGACGGAATAATCGAAATATGGGAGACTTTGAACCAAATCTGGTTCGAGTCTCTTGAAATACTCTTGCCTTTTGAGGCAAATAGGTCAAGTAGCATCAAGAGCGGGTAGCCAGTAGAGACACAAAGCCAAATAAGGTAGGGAATCAAAGGATGATCCCATGAATCAAGAGGGAAAGTGTGACGGCGGGCTAGGGTTTGAGAGGGTGAGAGAGGTGAGGAGAGTATCAGAAGACGGTGGGCTGGGGACAAATGAAATAGGGTTTGGGGGATTTAGGTATATTAAAAAGGGTTGGGGGATTTAGGGCTGTTGATCTTCTGAGATCAACGGCCAGGATTAGATTTTAGGTGGGGCGGGTTTAATTGGACTGGTACGAGTATGGGTAGTTGGGTTAGTGTATTGGGTATTGGATTATTGGGCTGGATAGGGTATCGGGATGGGGTAGGTCCGAAAAAATCAATTAAAAAGGGCTATGTTTTAAATACCCATTTAAATTAATAAAATTATTTACAAAAATATTTAATAAATGATAAAAATGCTATTCGTATATGAAAATAATTTAAAATAATTACTTAATATTATAAAAATATAAAAAGCCATTTTCCGTGTAAATAATGTAATTATGCATATATGGGCTATTATTGCAAAGTTATTGCAATTATAGCCTAAAGATACAAATACAATTATGCATACAATGATTAAAGATCAATATAAATATAAATGATAAAATTAAGCAATAAATTATTATAAAATTATTTGTGATGCAATTAGTAATTATTTAGATAATAAAATGTTGGAATAAATTAATTAAATTCTTTTTAAAGTTACAGAAAATTATGAAAAAAATACTGGTTGATGCTTATGCACTATTTTGAAAGTATATATGCATTTTTAAAAAATATGAGGGAAAAATTGGGTCTCAACAGCTGCCCCTCTTTACCCGGGAAGGATGAAAGAGTTGTCGGGTAAAGAAATGATGGCCGATTTGACCGAATGGGGGTATTTTGAAATATATAGGCCGAACCCTGGTCTTTGAGCTGCCTACATATCCCTGGTTTTACAGGAATCAAGCCATGTGTAGTTTTGGACCCAACGGTGAATGAAACCGATGGAATTGTTATAGGAATAGTCGTATGTATCAGAAAAGGTTCTTTTGGGAAGGATAGTATCGGATGGGTTTATGCGGAGTTATGAAGGCGAATATGAATTGTAACGGATGTATCACTGGGCAGGTATCTGAACGATCATGGAGTAAAGGCGAGTAATTTATGGGAATCGGTTACGTTTGAAATAACGGGGAGGTATATATGGTATGAGCGGAAACTGGAGCAAAAGTTGCTCTCGTTTGAAGAATGGTTACTTCCTGGATTACCTGCAAAACTTAAAACACGATGCATGCAAGTATACAGATTATTGCGAGAATTTAAACATGATGCGGATTCCCTTTGGACCATGAAGGTTGTCTTTGGACAGTGAAGATGACGTCCTTAGACCATGACGTCCTGGGCCATAAATCATGATATAAGAGATTCGCAGGCCATGAAATGATATTCTCGGGCCAAGAGAATGGTGCCTCTGAACCATGACGCCTCTGAATAATGATGTGCAGTATTAAGAGATCCTCAGGCCATGACATGGTGTCTTCAGGGTATGAGGATGATGCCTTCGGACTATGACGCCTTTGGACAAATTGGCTATACATTAGCCCATGAAGTGCAGAGACATGATACCAAAGGTAATAACAAGGCAGAGCTTAACCTTGTGCAGAGTTTTGGGGCAGAGCTTAGCCCCGAGAGAAGATGATAATACAAAGTTTAGAATGGAGCAACACTTATGCAGAGGTAGACAATGCTTAGTCTCATGAGATGGCAGTGCTTAGCCTTATGCAAATAGGGAGGCAGGGCTTAGCCTCATGCAAGATTTGAGACAAGGCTTAGTCTCATGCAAAGAGAAGGAAATGCTTAGCCTTATGCAAATAGGGAGGCAGGGCTTAGCCTCATGCAAGATTTGAGACAAGGCTTAGTCTCATGCAAAGAGAAGGCGATGCTTAGCCTTATGCAAATATGGAGGCAGGGCTTAGCCTTATGCGAGATTTGAGACAGGGCTTAGTCTCATGTAAAGAGAAGGCAATGCTTAACGTTATACAAATATGGAGGCAGGGCTTAGCCTCATGCAAGATATGAGACAAGGCTTAGTCTCATGCAAAGAGAAGGCAATGCTTAGCCTTATGCTAATATGGAGGCAGGGCTTAGCCTCATGCAAGATTTGAGATAGGGCTTAGTCTCATGCAAAGAGAAGGCAATGCGTAGCCTTATGCAAATATGGAGGCAGGGCTTAGCCTCATGCGAGATCTGAGACACTGCTTAGTCTCATGCAAAGAGAAGGCAATGCTTAGCCTTATGCAAATATGGAGGCATGGCTTAGCCTCATGCGAGATTTGAGACAGGGCTTAGTCTCATGCAAAGAGAAGGTAATGCTTAGCCTTATGCAAATATGGAGGCAGGGCTTAGCCTCATGCGAGATTTGAGACAGGGCTAAGTCTCATGCAAAGAGAAGGCAATGCTTAGCCTTATGCTGTAGACAAATAGCAAATAGGAGCAGAATATTTCTTAGCTGGAGATATATTTGCGCTTGGCGGTCCGGTTGTTACGAAGATAATGATTTTAAGGCGTACCTGCTTGTGGTTATTCCTTGTCCCTCCATTCAAAGAAAAATCGTGAGTTTTGCGGGGAGGTTGGTTCGTGCCTTTGTCTGATTACTTTTCTTTGCTTTGCTCTGGAGACCCTGTTCGAGTTATCCTGGGTAACGCCTGGCGGCCATAAAAATAAAGTTTTTGAAAATATGCACTTATTGATGGAATAGAATCATCTTATAAAACATAGTGGTGTATAATATCAAGTAAATTAGATGAACTAATGACTGTGACACTTTTAGAGACATTGCGGCTTCCTTGCATTAGAGTTTTGAGGGTCTTCCTCAAAATTCTGCCCCAGTTTAGTAAGTGACCCTTGACCGTTTTGCATGTAATGAAGTTTGTTGGATCTGCTCCAGAATTTTGAGAATCCTTCTCAAAATTGTGCCCCAGTTACTTAACCGATTTCTGACTGTCTTGCATATAATGCCGTCGACTGGACTTGCTCCGGAATTTTGAGGGTCCTCCTCAAAATTCTGCCCCAGTTTCTGGTCCTGGGGAAATGAAGATTTTATTGAGATGTGACCGAACCCACAGGGCTGCCTACGTATCCCCTCTTAAACGAGAATCAAGTCAAGCGTAGTTCAGTTATATCAGATGAAGAAATATGAACAGTCTAAACATAGTATCTCTTGATTGCGTCTGAATTGATAGGTTTTCGCCAGACTTCCCCGTCCATTTCCGCAAGTGTGAGTGCTCCTCCTGTTAGCACCCTGTAAACCATGTAGGGCCCTTGCCAATTGGATGAAAACTTTCCTTTAGCTTCATCTTGATGTGGGAAGATTCGCTTCAATACCAGCTGCCCCGGTGTGAATTGTCTTGGTCTGACCATTTTGTTGAAGGCTCTAGACATTCTATTCTGATAAATATGACTATGACACACCGAATTCGTTCTTCTTCCATCTATGAGGGCTAGTTGCTCATAGCGGCTCCTTATCCATTATGCATCACTGAGTTCGGCTTCTTGTATGATCCTTAAAGAAGGAATTTCTACCTTGGCAGGAACGACGGCTTCGGTACCGTAAACCAGCAAATAGGGAGTTGCCCCAGTTGATTTATGGACTGTGGTACGGTATCACAATAAGGCTAATGGTAACTTCTCGTGCCATTGCTTGTGATTTTCTACCATTTTCCTTAGTATCTTCTTGATGTTCTTGTTGGCAGCTTCCACGGCTTCGTTCATTGAGGCCTGTATGCTGTGGAATTTTTATGCTTGATTCTGAAGGTTTCACACATGGCTTTCATTAGATCACTGTTGAGATTGGTGGCATTATCAGTGATGATGGACTCGGGGACCCCAAATCGACAAACAATACAATCTCTGACAAAATCTGTAACGACTTTCTTGGTTACAACTTTGTAAGATGCAGCCTCCACCCATTTTGTAAAGTAATCGGTGGCCACTAAAATGAACATGTGCTCGTTTGAAGCAGTGGGCTCAATTGGACATCCATCCCCCAAGTAGCAAAAGGCCAAGGTGCACTTGTTGCATTGAGTTCATTTGGTGGTACCCTTATCATGTCTGCATGTATCTGGCATTGGTGGCATTTCTGGACATACCGGATGCAATCTGTTTCCATAGTCATCCAAAAATATCCAGCTCTGAGTATCTTTTTGGTTAAAACAAAACCGTTCATATGTGGTCCGCAGGTTCCGGCATGTATTTCTTCGAGCAATCTGGAAGCCTCTTTGGCGTCAACACACCTTAATAGTCCTAGATCAGGTGTTCTCCTATACATAATTCCTCCGCTTTGGAAGAAATGATTGGACAGTCTACGCAGTGTATGTCCCTGAGTATGGTTTGCCTGCTCTGGGTATTCTCCTTTTGCCAAATATTCCTTGATGTCGTGGAATCATGGGTTTCCGTCCATTTTTTCCTCAACATGAGCACAGTATGTTAGCTGATTATGGATCGTCACCGGAATGGGATCGATGAAATTCTTGTCTGGGTGTTGTATCATTGATAACAAGGTGGCCTGTGCGTCTGCAAACTCATTTTGAATTCTTGGAACATGCTTGAATTCTATCTTTGTGAACCTCTTCATCAATTCTTGCACACGATACAGGTATGGTAGTATCTTGATATTTTTCGTAGCCCATTCTCCCTGAACCTGATGTACTAGAAGATCCGAATCGCCAATTACCAGCAACTCTTGTATATTCATATTGATGGCCAAATTGAACCCCATGATGCAAGCCGCATATTCTGCCATGTTGTTGGTGCATGGAAACCTAAGCTTTGCAGATACCGGATAATGTTGACCTGTCTCTAACACCAAAACCGCTCCAATACCCACTCCTTTGAAGTTTGCAGCTTCGTCGAAGAACATTCTCCAACCGTCATAGGCTTCAGCAATGTCCTCTCCTACGAATGACACTTCTTCGTCAGGAAAATACGTTTTTAATGGTTCGTATTCTCCTCCTACATGATTTTCAGCAAGATGGTCCGCCAATGCTTGTCTTTGACTGCCTTCTGAGTTACATAGATGATACTGAACTCACTTAACAATATCTGCCATTTGGCTAACTTCCCGGTAGGCATAGGTTTCTGAAAGATATAATTTAGCGGGTCCATTCTTGATATGAGGTATGTGGTATAGGCATAGAAGTAATGCTTCAATTTCTGAGTTGTCCATGTCAAAGCGTAGCAAGTGTGTTCTAGCAGAGAGTACCGTGCTTCGTAAGGTGTGAACTTCTTACTCAAGTAATATATGGCTTGCTCCTTTTTTCCTGTCTCGTCATGTTGTGCCAGAACACAACCGAAAGCCCCATCTAGTACGAACAAGTAGAGTAGCAAAGATCTCCCAGGTTCTAGCGGGAGTAGGACTGGTGGCGTGGACAAGCATTCCTTAATTTTGTCAAAGGCCCTTTGACAATCTTCAGTCCAACTGGTTTCAGCATCCTTCCTCAACATTTTGAAGATGGGTTCACATATTACCGTGGACTGTGCTATGAAGCGGCTGATGTAGTTGAGGCGTCCCAGGAAGCTCATCACGTCCTTTTTGCTCTTTAGTGGTGATAACTCTTGGATAGCTTTAACTTTTGACAGGTCCAACTCAATTCCTCGGCGGATGACGATGAATCCCAACAATTTTCTTGCAGGAACCCCGAATGCACATTTTGCGGGGTTCAGTTTTAAATTGTACCTCTGTAGCTTGTCAAAGAACTTCCTCAAGTCTGCTATATGATTTGTGGCCCTCTTGGATTTGATGATGATGTCGTCGACATATATCTCTATTTCCTTGTGTATCATATCATGGAAGATGGTCGTCATGTCTCTCATGTTGGTTACCCCAGCGTTCTTTAGACCGAATGACATCATTTTGTAGCAGTACACCCCCCACGGTGTAATGAAGGCTGTTTTCTTTGCATCTTCTTCGTCCATCCAAATCTGATGATAACCCGCGAAGCAATTTACAAAGGACTGGAGTTCATGCTTGGCGTAATTGTCGATCAAAATGTGTATATTTGGCAGTGGGAAATCGTCCTTGGGACTTGCTCGGTTTAAATCCCGAGAGTCAACATACACCCTTACTTTCCCATCTTTCTTCGGAACCGGTACGATATTGGCTAACCAGGTTGGGTACTCAACTACTCTAAGGACTTTGGCTTTGATCTGCTTAGTGACTTCTTCCTTGATTTTTAGGCTCATGTCTGGTTTGAACTTTCTGAGTTTCTGCTTCACCGATGGACACATTGGGTTGGTGGGCAACTTATGAGCCACTATGGATGTGCTCAGGCCAGTCAAGTCGTCATATGACCATGCAAAAATATCCTCATATTCTTTCAGGAAACGAGTGTATTCTTCCTTTTCTGACGGTGATAGGTGAATGCTTATGTGAGTCTCTTTGATGGTTTCAGAATCTCCCAAATTGATTGCCTCGGTTTCGTCCAGGTTGGACTTAGGTTTGTTCTCAAAATTCTCAACTTCTGTGATAACTTCCTCAGGTATTTCATCCTCTTCTTCTGAGTCACTATCCTTATGTTGCGTTGTCTCATTACATGTAACAGTCGTTGGTTCATCAAGGTAAGAAATAGTAATGCTGTAGAGGGAAAACGTAAAAGATAATAATAAATACTAAATAATAATGCATTAATTAATCTTTGAAAATATCCAAAACAGGTACGAGTCGATGACTCGAGCAATTATTTTGAAACAAGATCCGTCTTTAAAACAAAATACTAGAAATATCTTAAATGCCTAAAACTGCTATTAAAAATAGGTCGGGCTAATTGCCATGCTACCCAGGAACTCGACGGGCCCGGGATGGTACAACAGTCCAATTCCTGAGAACAGCTCTCTTCTCCACGGTCTGAATGGCAAGGCCTTCTTCCTCCTCCTCCTAAACTATCACATTGCAATCCATATCCTCGTCTTCTAGAAACAAGTTCCTTATCCCAGCCAAAGCTTCTTCCTCCGCAGATCCCCATATTGCGTCGGCCTGGTGAAAGGTCTGACTCAGATGCGGCACCGGCTGCTTGAGAGGGTAATAGGGACCACACCATGGAGGCGACCAATCATCATATTCTTGCCATGTATACTGATATCCGAGCCCGAAAGTTGTGCCATGACGTTTCAACTGTATCGATTTGGTAATGCCCTGGAGTTTCTTCCCAAGCCCTTTGCCGGGTTCATACCTAGACCATGCTAGTATGCTTTCCATTTTGCTACTCCACCACTTATCTTTCTCAATTTCATCGACATGCTCGATGCAGTGATAAATTTCTCCACCCAGCTTTCTTCTATTCTCGACAACCGGGACAGTTTGACTGGTGTAATTGGGATTACTTCCATCTCCGTGAATGATTACTTCCTGATGGTTCCATTCGAACTTCACGGCCTGGTGTAATGTAGAAGCCACAGCTCCAGCGGCATGTATCTAAGGTCGTCCCAGTAGAAGATTGTACGTAGCAGATATATCTAATACTTGAAACTCAACATCGAACCAAGTCGGGGCCATCTGTAAACAAAGGTTAATTTCCCCAATTGTCGCCCTTTGTGACCCGTCAAATGCCTTCACATTCATACTCCCTGCTCGTATCTCATGGAAATCTTTGCCCAACCTTTTCAAAGTAGTTAGTGGACAAATATTAAGGCTTGAACCCCCATCTATTAAGACTCTGGCGACGAATTTGTCCTCAAACTGTACTGTGATGTGTAGTGCCATGTTGTGACTCAATTCTTCTGGTGGTAGTTCGTCTTTGTGGAAGGTGATCTTGTGACTTTCCAGTACATTCCCTACCACGGTTGCCATCTCTCCATTGGTGATGTTGTTGGGTACATAAGCTTCATTCAACACCTTCATCAGAGCACTCCTATGCGCCTCAGAATTTGGCAGCAACGACAGGATGAATATCTGGGCGGGAGTTTTGATCAACGACAGAGTATTCTCTTGCCTGTACTTTCCTCCAGAGATCATCTGGACCAGTTTCAATAACAGGTTTTTTGGTAGCAGCTTCCTTGCTTGTTCCTCCCAAATTTTTAGGTGTATAGATCCTTCCAGTTCTGGTCATCCCCTATGCGACACCAGATTCTTCCATCTTTGCTTTTCCCTTTCTCCTTGCTTCGGCAACGTAATCGTAGGGTATGGCGTTGGACTTGAAAGGAGGTGTGGGTGATACCGTCACAGTGAAGGGTGTGGATACTTCTACTTCAAATGGAGCTGGTGTAGTCGCAGGTGCTGTTACTTCAATTTCAAACGGGACTGATGTGGCTACTTCAACTTTGACTGGTGGCTGTATATGTACCACAATAGGAGTGAGTGTGACTGCAGGTTTAGGATCATCACCTTCCCGAATAAGCCCAATCAATCCCTCAGGATCCCATTCTTCATCAGTTTCTATAACATTTACTCCTTCACCCCTATGATCTGGGAGGGGATTGTTGCAGACATTTGGCACGGCTTCCTTTGCTTGTATAACTTTGGTATCAATCAGGGTTTAAATCTTGTCTTTCAGAGTGCGACATTCATCAATAGTATGCCCTTTCATGCCAGAATGGTATGCACATATTTTGTTTGGGTTGATCCATTAGGAGGAGTTTTCCATGGCAACAGCAGGAACGGGGGTGACATACCCGGCAACTTTCAGTCTTTCATATGGCTGGTCAATGGGTTCAGCAATAGGGGTGTACTGTCTGGGCGGCCTGCGATCAAAATTGGATCTGGGTTTTTGATAGTTTTGACGGGTTAGAGGTGAATGGTAATAGGCTGGCTGGGTGTTATAAATGTGATAGGCGGTGGCGAGTTGAGAATATCTGGGAGGTGAAGGTTGGTATGTGGGTGTAGGTGTTTGGTATATGAGTGGAGATTTTGGACCTTGGGCCACCATTACTGCCCCTACTTCTTTCTTCTTTGATATACCCCCTGACTGTAATGCTTTGTCCGTAGCCTGCAATGCCTCAAAATTGGTCACCATCCCACTCTTGATCCCTTCTTCAATCCTTTCCCCGAGTTTGATGATGTCGGAGAACTTGTGATTTTCATTGACCATTAACCTTTCATAGTATTGTGGATCCTGGGCCCTGACGAAGAATTTGTTCATCTGCTCTTCCTCTAGTGCTGGCCTGATTTTTGCAGCTTCTGACCTCCATCGAGTAGCATACTCGTGGAATGTCTCCGTTGGTTTCTTCTTTAGATTCTGTATATAGAAGACATCCGGCGCATTCTCTGTGTTAAACCTGAATCGATCCATGAAGTCCGATGCCATGCTTACCCAATTGACCCATTTCTTGGGATTTTGACTTATGTACCAAGATATGGCATCTCCATTGAGACTCCTCATGAACAACTTCATGCGAATCCTTTCATCTTTCCCAACTCCCACGAGCTTGTCACAATATGTTCTCAAATGTACCTTCGGGTCACCCGTTCCATCAAACATCTCGAACTTAGGAGGTTTGTAACCCTCCGGTAGTTCCACATCTGGATGAATGCACAGATCCTCATAATTCAGACCTGTATACGGTCAAAATCAGGGAGCCCAATTTCGAGGTCTTAAATTGAGTTATGAGCCCGAGTCCGGGCAACTCGAGATGGAGGTCGAACCCGGCTGAGGGACATGTGCATCAAGGAAGCTGATCGAGGGCCTGGCACGACTTGCATCAAGGGCAGCGCAATCTCGAAGCCAATCAAGAAAGAGCGGGAATTTCTCAAGGACACGTGGACCAGCGCATAAATTAAAGGATAAGATTTGTACGAAATGGTACAGGCCCGTACTAGGTTGTTATACACCTGTACCAATAGAATTCTTTACTACAATTAGGAATGTACTATATTGGGGTTTCCTCCTCCTATATAAAGGGGACCCTAACCATTTTGTAAGGATCATCTAATATTATTTTCTGCAATAGAACATTCTATTCTTCTCTTGTTTATTGTGCTCAGCAATTGTTCTTCAGCTTTATTGCCTTTACTTTATTGTTCATACTTTATTGGTCTTAGCTAACCTCGAGGTCCCTGAATAGCCGAGCTCTAGGCCCCTACTATTTCAACAACATTGATTTGGTTCATTATTTCTTCTTACTTAAGCTCAATATTACTTGTATAATCACTAGTATTAGAATATATCACATATCTTTAAAACCACAAATCCTCTTTAATTGTTACTTACATTTTTCAAGGTAAACAGTTTGGCGCCCACCGTGGGGCTAAAGATGATAGTGATTATTTTAGTGCTAGTTTTCTGATAACACACGATATTCTTCACACTTTTTCTTGTCAAAGATTTTTTGATTTCAGGCCAAAATATGTCTAGCACGCAAAATGTACCCGCTCATGACGGTGAGGGACTAAAGAAAACAGTGGTATAGGGCTTGGTGTACTACCCATAAACCCTGCGGGAGTGCCAAACATGGAGCCAGTTTATATCAGTTCACACAACGCTCTAAGCACGGACGCAGGCGAAGACCTCGTAAGGAATGCACGTGGGGAAGCCCGAGCCGGAGGCCAAGAAACACGAGGACTGGAAGAAGGAGGAGTCAGCCTCCAAGTGATATTCGAGATGTTGCGAGCTCAGCAAGTCGCCATCACTCAACTCCAAAGTTAGAACAAAACTCCTAACACCGCCGAACTAGTAAACACACGGCATGAACTAGTGTTAGAAAGGCCAGATGAAAGTGGCTCGGGGACTGATCCCGCTATTATGAAAATGCTCGAAGAGCTGACTAAAAGATCGAGTCCGAAGAAAAGAAAATTGAAGAAAATGACAAAAAGGTGGAGACATACAATTCAAGAGTTGACCAGATACCAGGAGCACCCCCGATTTTGAAGGGGCTGGACTCGAAAAAGTTCATACAAAAACCCTTCCCCCCGAGTGCATCTCCAATGCCCATTCCCAAGAAGTTTCGCATGCTCGATATACCGAAATACAATGGAACAACTGACCCTAATAAATATATTACTTCATACACTTGTGAAATCAAAGGAAATGACTTCAATAATGATGAAATCGAGTCAGTATTGTTAAAAAAGTTTGGGGAGACATTATCAAAAGGAGCTATGATCGGGTATCACAACTTAGCTCCTAACTCCATTGACTCATTTGCTATGTTGGCGGATGCCTTCGTAAAAGCACATGCTGGGGCCATAAAGGTGGCCACAAGAAAATCGGACGTCTTCAAAGTAAAACAAAGGGATGATGAGATGCTAAGGGAGTTCGTGTCCCGGTTTCAGATGGAAAGGATGGAATTACCACCGGTCTCCGACGACTGGGTAGTTCAGGCCTTTATGCAAGGTTTGAATGAAAGAAGTTCAATGGCATCTCGACAGCTAAAGTAGAACTTGATCGAATATCCAGCTGTAACATGGTCGGATGTTCACAATCGGTATCAGTCAAAATTGGGGTCGAGGACGACCAGTTGGGAGCCCCCTCGGGCTCAGTTCACCCAAACAGATTCGCAGCCAAGCCCCCGAGGGACACAGATCGGGGATCAAGATTCAACAAAGAAAGATATCAACCGTACATCAAAGATAGAAGGAACATTTCGAGGTGTAGTGCACCTCAGAATGATCGAAGAGTAGATCGAGGCCAAAGCTCCCGGGGACTTAGAGGCAAAACTGGTTCCGACAGGCGCTCGGGACCAGTGGAGGCACCCAGATTATCGGAATACAACTTCAGTATCGGCTCCTCAAGTATCGTCTCAGCCATTGGCAAAATTAAAGATACTAGATGGCCCAAGCCCATACAAACAGATCCTTCTCGGAGAAACCCCAACTTAATGTGTAAGTATCATGGTACTCACGAGCATAAGACCGAGGATTACAGACAGTTTAGAGAGGAGGTAGCCCGGCTATTCAACGAGGGGCACCTTCGTGAATTTCTTAGTGACTGAGCCAAAAACCATTTCCGAGGAAGAGATGCAAATAGGAAGAATGAACCCGACGAACCTCAACATGTCATTCACATGATCATCAGCGGAGCCGATGTCCCACAGGGACCTATATTCAAACATACTAAAGTATCCATCACAAAGGAAAAGCGGAATCGGAGCTATGTGCCCGAGGACGCCCTATCATTCTGCGATGAGGAAGCAGAAGATGTGTCCCGACCTCACAACGATGCCCTGGTAATCTCTATCCTTTTGAATAAAATTCAGGTTAAACGTGTTTTAGTTGATCCAGGTAGCTCGACGAATATAATCAGATCGAGGGACGTGAAACAACTCAGCCTACAAGATCAGATTGTACCTGCATTTCGGGCACTAAATGGCTTTAACATGGCGAGTGAAAAAATGAAGGCAGAAATTATCTTGCCAGTAAACGTGTCCGGGACCATACAAAACACCAGGTTCCATGTAATCGAAGGTGACATGAGGTATAACGCGCTCCTCGAGAGGCCATGAAAACACAATATGAGGGTAGTGCCTTCGACTCTCCATCAAATGATGAAGTTCCCGACAAAAGAAGGAGTGAAAATAGTTCGCGGAGAACAGCATGCTACAAAAGAGATGTTCGCATCGAGGAAGCGGTACCAATACCGTAACCCTTGACCTCGAAAACATCGAGCTCCAAAGGTAAGCAGGTGGCTAAGTAGTAGTCACAGTTCCGAGCCTCGACGGAAGCAGAATAACAGGTAATCGAGGGCGAAGTAAGGAATTCCCCGGATCCTCGAACCTTCATTGTTCCCGAGAAGCCCGATGCTACCAAGCCATCCGCTCGAGAAAAAAGGTACACCTGAAACGAGATTAATCCCCGCAGTCAGGAAAAACTCATTTAGTTTTTATTGATAATATAGATCGCATTGCTTTTAAATATGACAGGGATTCTGCTCGAAGAATAAACAGGTAAAATAATGAAAGATTATATTGGTTGGTCAAGTCCGTGTGCGTAGAGGACCACTTTAATTCGTTTGTAGGAAATAACCAATGTTTCGTGGCAATGCGGGGCGAAGCTCAATCCAGAGAAACGTTCCTTCGGGGTTAACACGAGTAAGTTTCCCAGCTTCGTGGTGTTGGATCGACACATCAGAATTGTACCCAACCAGGTCAAGGCTTTCAAAGATATTACGGTCACGGATAGCAAGATAGGGCCACATCGGGCCTTCGAAATCGTTAGAGAAGGATTTTACAAGCCCGGTATGAAGGGAGCTCTCAAAGGCGCATGATCTCGGAGATACCCTTTGTACACGAAGGCCTTAGGTTTTAAAGAATACGCTGCACTCTTTTTCCCTTGGCTCGGGTTTTGTCCCAATTGGGTTTTACCGGCAAGGTTTTTAACGAGGCAACAACTATGTGTTGCCTAAGGAAAACTCAACAAGTATCCAAGGTTTCTTTTTAATCAACCTCGGATACTGGGGGGAATTACCCTCGGAGGTTACATTTTTGGAATGACACTTCACGCCTAAGAGGGTCTCGATAGGAGAACTTTGTAATGGGCCAAACGGTCAAGCGAACCGTGTCCATATAGAATAGTTGAGCCCCCGGCGGCAAAAAATATACGCATGTATCAACTATTTAAAGAAAGCATTCTAGTTACATCAAAGATATTTTGTGTCTCGTACGAGCTCTACAATTACAATCATACGAAAACGGCTTAAGAGCCAAAACATAGAAGCACCCAGGATACTCGGAGACTGTCACCGAAAATCCGAAATTATAAGACCTCAAAGAGGCACCCCTTTGAAACAAAGGCCAACGCCAATATTCTCGGGAACTAGCTTCTCGAACAATTTCATAAAGTTATCGGGAAACAAGTCCAAGTGACATACCCGAAGGCTACGGCCATACTAAAGACTACGGTCATATAAAGGCTACGGCCAAATGATGTGGCTCGGAGACGTCCGACTTCCGCTATAAATTAAAGGCCTTCAAACACTTTGTAAAAACCGGTTAAATAAGGCTACCCTCGGCAAAAGCAAAATACAAAGGGTTTCGATAAATTCAGGCCTCGAAAATTCCAAGGGTCTTGATAAATTCAACCCTCGGAAACACCTCAAAAGGTGTTTGATTATATTTACACAAAGGAATCACTAATAAGGTTCTGATATGTCAAACCTTTGAAAAACTTACGGATGCAAAAAACGCATGCAAAGGCATAATTAAAATTTCACTAAGTCTTTTAAGCCGAAATGAGGGAAAATTATCTATCCATTCTTAGAGCCTAAGGGCCAACTAAAAGAGCCTAAGGGCCGATTAATAAGAGCCTAAGGGCCGATTTATAAGGGCCTAAGGGACGATTTATAAGAGCCTAAGGGCCGATTTATAAGAACCGACGGGCCAACTCAAAGAGCTTAAGAGCCGATGGATAAGAGCCTAAGGGCTAACCTCGAAAGGCTTAAGGGCCTAAAACTTATAGTTCGAGACTCCGCTCTCATTTCGATTCACACTCGAGGTTCACAATATCCCAAGCTCACAACGAATTACTTTAGACTCAACTCGAAAATTATTTTACCTATCGATAAAGATCTAAGGGTTTATAATACCCCGAATCAATCATTGGATTAATCATTCAAACAAAGCTTTCCATAAATAAAGGCAATGTTAAAAACGAGATAAAAGTTCCCCCCCGTACCTCCAAAAGATGATTACAGGAAATATTTACATAAGGGATGCTTACAAAGAAACAAAATAAAGTAACCTAAAACTACTTCGGGGTCACATCCTTAGCGGCTGTATCTTCAAGAGTCACACCATCGGGAGCCTCGCCCTCGGGGACTTCATCCCCGTCTCCTTCACTCTCAGAGATACTGGCTGAATCATCTTAATCGGAAAGCAAGGCGGCTGCTTCTTCTTCCAAAATCTTCTCCGCTTCAATATCGGCTGAAAGATCGAATCCGCGAGCATGTATCTCCTCGAGAGCCATCCTCCGAGCTTGTCTCCTAGCATGGTCAAGGGCACTAGATAACTTAGCCTCCACCGTAGAAGAGATCTCCTTTGCCTGAGCATTAGCTTCTTCAGCATCGGCTCGATACGAATTCATAATTGCTACAACATCGGATTTGGCCTTGGCCAGCTCAACAGCGGATCTGATTTTAAGCTCCTCGATTTCGAGGCCCCGAGCTAGACTCTCCTCCTTCGCACCTCGAAGTTGGCATTTGAGCGAAGCTAACTGCTCTTTTAAAGTTTCCTTCTCAGAGACGAATCGTCCGCACCCTGCCTCCACCTCAGGGCCTCGGCTTCTTTCATCGTAAGCTTCTCACGAAGCTGCGCCTCCAAATCAGCCTTCTATTAGAACTGCAAAATTACAGCCGCCAAAACAAAACAAGTACGTAAGAGACCCTTGGGAGATATATTACATTCTCATCATACTCGGCTCGAGCCTGGCACGCCCGCGTCAACTCAACTCGAAGATCATGGATCTCCACCTCTTCCTTAGCATAAAGGACTTTGGCGGTGTCCCTCTCCTCCAAAGTTTTCTTAAATTCAGCCTCGCATCGAGCAAGATCGTCTGGAGACTTGGAAAATGCCTTCTTATGGAGCACCATAGCCTTCATGAAAAAGAAGGAAAAGTTAGATTCAGAACATTTAAAACAAAGGCTTGCTTAAAGAGTCTACGTGCCTCATTAAAAATGAAAGAAGCATCGGGGTCGGGGCTATCGTCATGGCTTACTTCCACTTTAGAAGTTCTCATATTTACAGTCTCCCAGATTTGACCCTCGAAGAACTCAGGGCCAGGGGGAGAATCATCCACGTGATCACCCCGAGTGATCCACTCGGAGCATTCTCTTTTATTCGAAGAGGCTTGGGGTCAGGACGTTCGGCCTCGCCCTCACAATGATCTCCTAAGCGAGGCGCCTTATTTCTGGATGTTGGTTCGGGGACCTTGTTTGAACTCCCTTCGAAGATTTCTTCAGCTCTGGAATGAGCCACATCAATCGCCGCTGGTTCGGTGGGCTTCGAAGCATCGACATCTTTCCTTTTACGGTTAACCAGCAGGCAATCGTCATCTTCTTCTTCCTCCTGGTCCCGAAGACGTTGGGCCGTTTCCGGAGATAAGGCCGATGCATCTGCCTTAGGCTTTCGAGCCAATATGTTCTTTGGCTTCGGGGGATTTTCGGATGACTCTCTCCTCCTTTTTCTTTCTTTGGGGGGCTTCGGAGCCTCCACTCACCAGCTGGGGCCGACCTCAATTCAACGGCATCTCCAAGACCTATGTGAAATCGAGATCAGTATCCCGTAATAGAAACTCTGAAAAGAAAACAAGAAAACTCACCATGGTTTTTTGCCTCCCATCGACCCTTGGCCAGATCTCGCCAGCAACGCTCTGAGTAAGAAGAGGTGGAGGCCAGCTTTCGAACCCAGCCCTCGAGGTCCGGGACCCTACCGGGAAACCAAGCAGCGGCTACACCATCGCAAAGAGGTTAGATCAAAGAAAAATATAAAGTCGGGAAAAGAAAAGAAAGCAGGGTATACTCACGTTTCATGTTCCACTCCTCGGGGAACAGCATCCAATCAGCAGGAATCAAATCGGAGGTCTTGACTCAGACAAACCGGCTCATCCACCCACGGTCCTTGTCCTCATCGATGCTAGAGAAGAGGGATTTTAAAGATCGGTGTTGCAACTTTATCAACCCCCCACGATAAAGTCGGGGACTATACATTCTGATCAGGAGATCGAGGGTAAAAGAAATTCCCTCGATTTGGTTCGAAAAGAACCTGATTAAATAAACAATTTGCCAGAAGGATGGGTAGATCTGGCTGAGCGTCACTCGGTATCGTTGGCAATAGTCGAGGATAACTGGGTCTATGGGACCCTGAGCCAAAATTGCGGGGCCCAACGTAAACGGGTAAGTATATACACTCAAGTACCCCGCTTTATAGGTGGTGATATCTTCCTCAGAGGAAGGAATCACTACTGCATATTGTCCCATTTGCAATCCTCCTTTACTTGCTTGAGCTCGGCCTTGGTCACCAAACAAACATATTGAGACATGGGCTCGCATCGGCCTGGTGTCGAAACAGGTTTTTGATTTTAAAATCGGATGTTATCTCACACGACGGGGGGATGCATTCCTCGATACGAGGTGGCACTACCGGTTTGCTCTTGGTCGATCGAGAAGATGAGGGAGCTTTTTCCTTTTGAGGAACATACTTAGAAGTTTTAGCCATCAGTATGCGGTAGATCCAAGAAGATGAGAAATGTTGTTACTGAAGAGAAGGGAGAGCTCAAGGAAATTGAAAAAGGCTAAATGAGACTTTGAAAGCAATCCGGGAATAAAGTTTGTAAGGTTGTAGGATCTACCTATTTATAAAGATCGTCTAAGCGTGCTGAGGAAGCCAAAAGGCCGACCGTCAGCCGCCTCCAATTAATAATTTTGGGAATCGTACAAAAAGTAACTTTTCAGTCACTTCAATCGCTTATGTCATGATATTAGCATCAGGACCAAGGCATCGGGAATGAATTTGTCAAAAAATCATTAAGAACAGCCTACAAGTCGAGTTCGAGCGAAAAATCACTCGACTACTAAGCCCAAGGGCCACCCGAGTTCGAGCAAATTCTCACTCGGGGACTATCTATGAAGCCTAAAGGCTTGCTCTATCTCGAGTTCGAGGAAACACTTACTCGACTATTAAGTCAAAGGGCTACCCGGGTTCGAACAAATTCTCGCTCCAGAACAATCTATAAAGCCTAAGGGCTATCTTTATTTCGAGTTCGAGCAAACACTCACTCGACTATTAAGCCCAAGGGCTACCCGAGTTCGAGCAAATTCTCACTCGAAACTATCTAGAAAGCCTAAGGGCTATATTTATTTCAAGTTCGAGAAAACACTCGCTCGATTACTAAGCCCGAGGGCTATCCGAGTTCGAGCAAATTCTCACTTGAGGACCACGAAAAGGTCTAAGGATTAGCTTCATTTCGAGATCTTGCTCTCACCTAACTCGGGCTCGAGAATCCCAACATTCCAAGTTCAACTTAAGCTCAGCTCGAGGACTAACAAAAGCCTCAAAGTATATTGTATTGATCGATTAAAAACCTAAGGTTTTATTATGTCCTAAGTTCGATATTTGGGATAGTCATTGAAATCATAAAATCAAGTCTTTTACTAATAAAGACAGAATAAAATTCAGCATAGGCCGAAAGGGACACAAAAAGATCCTTTATATTTCCAAGAAATGATTACAAAGTATAAATATGGCACCCGCAAAGGATACTTACACAGGAACAAAGAAGAAAAAACAAAAGCTAAAAATCCTAATTCACTCTTAAGGCCATGATCTCGAGAGCATCATCTCCGGAAATCCTCTTCTCGGGGACACCATTTCCGATCTTTGGAAATATTAGGCAGATGGCCCTTGATAAATGTTACTATATCTTTGGCAGCAGAGATTGAGCATTCCATTGAAGTTTTGGGCCATAGTACATCAAGAAAGAGCAAAAGACAGAAGGGGTTGAAAGATGCACGAGCAACAGTCCAAGAGTATTAATCCTCGGAACTCTGTTCCCGTGCGGGATGTAAAAGTTAGTAGATGATAGTGCCACCTCACTCTATGGAAAGCAAAAGGAATGAAGTGCCACACCAGGTTGAAGTTAAGAGAGATGAGCAGCAGTGCAAAGTTCGCATATCTTCCGATACGGGAAGAATTCGACACTTTTCTCTCTTTGTCTCGAGCCAAAACTTTAAAAAAAGGAGCTTTGGCACAACTGGTGAGGTTGATGAAGCGCCACACCAGGTTGAAGTTAGGAGAGATGAGCAGCGGTATAAAGTGCTCATATCTTCTGATACGGGAAAAATTTGGTGCCTTTCTCTCATTGTTTCGAGCCAAAACATTAAAAAAGGGAGCCTTGCCGTAACTGGTAAAGTTATTGTCATGTGACCTTGTGATCACAGATTTGGACCATAAAAATAGATGAGGAAGAAATAGAGAAGGGAAGGGCTAAAAGTTGATGAAGAAGGAATGGGTGTAGTTTTTTTCGGCCAAGTAACCCCCTATTTATGGAAAGCCAATGACGGTTCGCCGGCATGCATTCAATGCTTTTAGGAAATGAACCGACGGGATGTTTCGATCACGTCAAGTGCCGCCGGCATTAATGGCCGACCAATGCTAGCATGCATTCAATATTTTTGGGGAAATGAACCGATGGGATGTTTCGATCATTTCGAGCGCCTACGTTACGAGCATGATGTTATCGCGAGAGGCTCGTGAAAATCGAGGTTCAAGTTGTTTCTTATCATCTTATTCTAAGAAACACGGGACTATCTGTATACGGTCAAAATAAGGGAGCCCGATTTCAAGGTCTTAAATTGAGTTATGAGCTCGAGTCCGGGCAACTCGAGAGTGAGGTCGAACCTGGCTGAGGGAGACGTGCCTCGAGGAAGCTGATCGAGGGCCTGGCACGACTTGCATCAAGGGAGTGCAATCTCGAAGCCAATCAAGAAAGAGCGAGAATTTCTCAAGGACACATGGACCAGGGCATAAATTAAAGGATAAGATTTGTACGAAATGGTACATGCCCGTACTAGGTTGTTATACACCTGTACCAATAGAATTCTTTACTACAATTAGGAATGTACTATATTGGGGTTTTCTCCTCCTATATAAAGGGGACCCCAATCATTTTGTAAGGATCATCTGATATTATTCTCTGCAATAGAACATTATATTCTTCTCTTGTTTAACGTGCTCAACAATTGTTCTTCAGCTTTATTGCCTTTTTACTTTATTGTTCATACTTTGTTGGTCTTAGCTGACCTCGACGTCCCTGAATAGCCGAGCTCGAGGCCCCTAATATTTCAACAACATTGATTTGGTTCATTATTTCTTCTTACTTAAGCTCAAAATTGCTTGTATAATCACTAGTATTAGAATATATCACATATCTTTAAAACCACAAATCCTCTTTAATTGTTACTTACATTTTTCAAGGTAAACAAGACCTTCAATTCCTTTACCTCCTTCAACACCCTGGACTTGGCTTGTGAGCTTCTTGAGCTCCTCTGCCATGTTCTTAATGAGCAGGTCCTTCTCGGCGTATTCTGGAGTGTATCAGATTGGCCAAGTAGAGTAAGGTACGGTTTTCACGTATATGGGATTGTTTTGGTGGGTGCCAGGCGTTGGAGCATAGTGGTGATCATTAGTTGAATTTTGCAGATCAGGGATAGGTTGTGGAGTATTCTGAGGAGTATGGAAAATGGTTTGTGGGTATTGAGTAGGAGGATGTTGGTGTTGAGGAGGAGTGGGTATTGGTGGTAGATTAGGATTTTGGGGAGGAGTTGCATATGGATGGGGTGCGGGAGGATTTTGTGGACGTTGGTTTGGTGCGTTTTGAGGAGGTGCTAGGTTTTGGGCATTTTGCTGGTTAATTTCTGGGACGTTTAGGGTGAGGGAGAGGTTTGCCAAGTTGCGGACCTGCTCAAGTTCCCGTTGCAATTCTAGTATTTTTTGTTCCAACCGTAGGACCAAATCCTTCTGGGCCGGAGTGCTCCGACCATCTGAAGTTTCAATATTTTCCACGTGCGCAGCATTTTCTTTCCGGATACCACTCATATCATCTATCTTAGCCTTTCCTTTGCTTTACAGATTACTTAGAGGAGGAGGAGGGGGGCCTCTAGATCTGGTGTGATATGTTGACGATGCCAGTATGTGCGAACCAACCTTAGGGGATGGGAATAATAAAAAAAGAAAAAAAAGATAAACAAGTCTGTAAGGATCCTGAGAAGCATTTGCAGTTTTAAACACGTATTGGGGAATTGTAAATTTGTGTCCTAATTTGGGGAACCTCGTTGTGCCCGAGGTAGGCCTAGCAACAAGTAGATTTGGAGAGATTTAATGCTGACAAATGCCTCATTTCATCAATGTAATAAATAAGACGAACCTAAAAACGACAATAAATAAATGAGTTACTAATGGCATATGCCTTATTACATTCGAATTCCAAAACGGCTCTAGAAAAGCAAATAATCCTAATCTACTTGGTCCTAGAGGGACCTTCTCCAGGCTTGGCATTCTTGGCCCCATCAATCAGATTTCCCAAGTCGCGCATGTCCAGCAGATTCAGACCATGCCGAACTTGGGGACTTCGTTCCTCATTTTCTCCAAAATAAATAGAGTTAGACCCTTGCCCCCTCTGGATTCGACTACTTAAACATTAACGATTAGCATGTCGGCATTTATCTCTCCAAATAATGCACATATCATGGTTGCGCCCGTTGGGATTATAGAAATCCCGGTGGACTTTGGTCAAGGCTTTCTTAGAGGTTATTATGCGGACAACATATTAACCCAGGCTAGGTTTGATCATGATGCATGTACAGTTATTATCAGAGTAAGGTTCCTATAGAAGTCTAGACTGGTAACCCCAAGCAGACAACTTGAGAGGGAAAGGCACGGAACCGTCGACTGCACCACTGATCGACTAGTGTTACCGCAAATAAGCCTTTTCGAATTTAAAGGGTGATTTTAGGAAGATTGCGGACACTCATCAAGCGCCGCTATAGTATTAGTACGCACTAGTGGAGTATGATGTTGAGCATGGAGTAATGCAAAAGAAAATAACATGTTGCCAAGTATTTACACGATGAACAATGATAAAATGCGGTATTTAATAATTGTAAAGACATTTTAAGAAAGAAAAACAAGGAGACAAGTCAGTTTCCGTAGTAAAAAGTGATAAACAGGGAAGAGAAATCATAAATGAAATGAAGATAGGCAAATAAATTCACATAGAGTGTGAAAGGGAAGGGGTGTGCAAGTACTAATGGAATAATAAAGACATGCTTAAAGACTAATTCACAGATAAGTTCGTTATGGTAAGAGCCTAAAGATCTTCCCAGCAGAGTCGCCATGCTTTCGGGCCCCCTTTTCTCGCGAAATCGGTTTTCGACATTTCTGGGACAACTCCTTTCCGAGAGGGTAGGGAATTGGATTTGAAAGAGTCGCCACCTAACGGATTAAGGTGCATTAGGGAACCTAGAGCAGATAACTCATATAACCAGTTTACATCACCAAAGATCGGGTAAGGGCTCAAAATTACCTTGAGGGGAAGGTGTTAGGCACCCCTTGAGGTCCACAACGGTGGGTCCCGGCCGAACTTAAATTAAGTGAATTAGTTTAAAAAAGGAGAGAGGACGATTTGGACAAATACAATATCTAATTTATTTTAAACATGGTATAAGGGGTGGTCCTAAGTTTTTTAGCCTATAGGATCATTCCATGCAATACTTTGTAACTCCCTCAAGTCGGGGTGTTACTCATAGCATTAGCGCACGGGCTATCATTTCCTTACTACCCAATTACTATCTTTGAGTTGTTACCTAAGCGTTCTAATAGCTTCTAGCTCGTTCCTTATGCATGCACTACCCATCCCTTGGCTATGGCCCTGGAGGTATTAGGGCCTCCATTTGGGATAGTTCTAGACCAACCTACATTGCTTAAAATGTGAAATCTAGACGACAAACAAAAACATGTAGGACTTTCAAATAAAGAACAAGTATGGGCTCACATTAACCTCGACACATAAACAACAAAAGCACGCAATTGAATCAGCAAACTTTGTTAATTTTGGAATCCTATAGGTAGGATATCTACGTGAGAAAAACAGAGTGTAAAAACAATTTTATTAAGGCGAGCATTGGGCCTATTTGTTTACCTACTGATTTTATTCAGCATGGATATGGGCATTTCAGGCAGTAGTATGTCACAATTTTAAACCCAGAATCATTAATAAGTCCTACAAATATATTGCCTAAGTGATTGACAATAGCGTTGGAATTCAGAATCGATTAACAGAGTCCTATAGGCATGATTTCTACGAGCTTATTAATTACAGACCTATAGGCATGGTTTCTAAGTGTAATACTGATTTTAACTTATAAAGATAATTTTTTATTCCATTTAGATCCTATAGGCATGCTTTCTAATTGCTGAATTGATTTAAACCCCTATAGGCATGATTTTTAATTGCTGACTTGATTTAAACCCCTATAGGCATGATTTCTAAGTTTCAGAACTGATTTTACCCTATAGGCATGATATCTATTAGTTTTAAATCCTATAAACATGATTTCTAGGTTTGAAACTGATTTTTATTCCTATAGGCATGATATCTATTAATCGTATTTGGACAGAAATTAATAGATTGTCATGAAAGATAATCAACAAAAGTCCTATAGACATGGTCACTATTACACATTGGGTTGAAAATATGTGTAGATCCTATGAACAAGATTTCTAATGCAGAATCAAGCGAAAGGTCCTATTGAGCAGGGTTTCTAGCATGCAAGCACAGAATCAGGAAAATGCTATAGGCAGGATCTCTAAACATAGTCCAACATTCACGTAATTCAATCAATATAATTAAACCTATAGGAAGGATTTCTACCCAGTTTTAACAAAGGTATAAGAAAACCCCCCAGCTTTTACTAATAGACCCCAAATCTGTTATTACAGAGATTATTACAGCCCAGAATGAATGAATTACATAATAGTAACGATTACATTATACGGAGCTTTCATAGGCCCAATCTAAACCAGGGAACCAAGCCTTCAAACACAACAACTCTGAAGCATAATAGTGATCCATCCATGGCCCATAAAAATTAGGTTTCCAATGTGTCAAAGTTCGGCCTCAGGGACCCTGGGCAATGCTCACACTAGAACCACACATTCAGCAAAGTGTTCATAAAAGAATGGAAGACCAGCCCCCAGTGTGTTAGAGTTCAAAGGAGTCTCAAGGACCCTAGGCAGTGCTCACACTGAGGTTGTTGAGAACCTAAGGGATAAGAGTAAGGACTTTTGAAATCAACACGTAAAAGGAATAAAGGGTAGGTTTTAAAACAGTTCAATTTCAAAAGAAGGAAAGTTCAGAACACAAAGTTGCAAGCAACGACCATGATTAGATTTTAGTTGGGGCGGGTTTAATTGGATGGGTATGTGTTGTTGGGTTAGTGTATTTGGTATTGGATTATTGGGCTGGATAGGGTATTGGGCTGGGGTAGGTCCAAAAAAATCAATTAAAAAGGGCTATGTTTTAAATACCCATTTAAATTAATAAAATAATTTATAAAAATACTTAATAAATGATAAAAATGCTATTTGTATATGAAAATGATTTAAAGTAATTACTTAATATTATAAAAATATATAAAGTCATTTTCCATGTAAATAATGTAATTATGCATATATGGGCTATTATTGCAATGTTATTGCAATTATAGCCTAAAGATACAAATAAAATTATGCGTAAAATGATTAAAGCTCAGTATAAATATAAATGATAAAAATTAAGCAATAAATCATTATAAAATTATTTGTGATGTAATTAGTAATTATTTAGATAATAAAATGCTAGAATAAATTAATTAAAATCCTTTTAAAATTACAGAAAATTTTGAAAAAAATACTGGTTGATGCTTATGCACTATTTTGAAAGTATATATGCATTTTTAAAAATATATGAGGAAAAAATTGGGTATGAACAGGTACGAGTTGATATGTCGTGTTGTTATGATGTTGGCACATGTAGATTTGTTGCATGGATTGATTGTTGCCATGCGGAGTATAAGGGTAGAATTTCACTGTTGTAGATTGTGCGGAGTGATACAAGTGGCTATTGATATAGTGTCTGGGCGGGGCGATACAGTTGACTATGGATATATTGTCTGGACGGAGGGATACATGTGGCTGTTGATATATTGCCGGGGTGGAGCGATACGTGTGGGTATTGATATATTGTCTAGGCGGAGCGATACAGGTGGCTATTGTGTTATTGTCTTGACGGAGCGATACGAGTGGCTATTGTGTTTATTGTCTAGGCGGAGTGATACAGGTGGCGATTATGATATTGTCAGTGCCTTGGGATAAGGGTGGCTATGTCAGGGATGGTATGTGATGGCTTGGGGGAATATTATTAATGATACTCGTGTGATGTGTGATAATCCTTGTGTGTGTCATGCACATTACGTGACTTGATGTGTTGTGTCCAATGGGCTACTCGATGTCTTTGATATCACTTGTTAACTTGGGTTGTATATGTATACTTGCACATGCATACATCGTAACATGTCATTTATTGAGTTCAGGAGTATGAGACTTGTATTCATTGATCATGCACATATATTCTTATATATATGATTTCAATATGTTATTGAGCCTGTGACCATGCCGACCGATTTGTGATAGTGAGCCTGTGACCATGCCAGGCGGATTGAGATAATAGCACGTGAGCTGTCCGTGCAGTAGTGATTGATAATGTGGACACAAGGTGGCATGTGTATATGATTTGTGATTTGGGACTCGTGGCTAGTGGTTATGAGGTGTGGTACCTCGGGGTGGTTTTGTTATAAATCATGTGTTAGAATGGCTTGATCATTTGGTTGTCATTTGTTTTCCTTATTGGTTTCACTAGTACTTTTATGATGTCCTGATTACTTTACTGTTTTATCACATGTTTATTCCTTGTTGTCATTTACTAATTCTTGGTGCCATTATTAGTTATATACTGATATAGTGCACATGTTATTATGTCTAGTAGGTATCTCGACTTCAACCTCGATACTACTCCGCCGAGGTTAGTCTTGATACTTGTTGGGTACCGGCTGTGGTGTACTCATACTACACTTATGCATATTTATGTGCAGATCCAGGTGTTGGAGGTTGTGGACCTAGGAAGTATTAGCTTCTTTGATCGCGAGGATTCAAGGTAGAGTTGCTCGATCGCATCAGTCCCTTGGAGACCTTTTTCCTTTTAGTTATATTGTTAATTTGCTATCCGAACAATATTATATTTTATTTTGAGATATTTTTATGTGTTCTACTAGAGTTCGTGACTCTGTACTGCCTAGTCTTGGGAAGATCGTTGTGATTATTGCCGAGTAGGCTTGTATAACCTTTATTTCGGTATTTATGTCAAACTTTGCTTTAAAAATATCATGTTAATTGGTTTAAGTGTTGTAAGTAAACGACTTACCTAGTTTTAAAGACTAGGTGCCATCACAATCCTTAAGGTGAGATTTTGGACCGCGACAAGTTGATATATATTATCTGGGCGGAGCGATACGGGTGGCTATTGAAATATGGTCCGGCGGAGCGATACGGGTGTTTATTAATATATTTTCTGGGCGGAGCAATACGGGTTGCTATTATGATATTATCAATGCGGTGGGATAAGGGTGGCTATGTCAGAGATGATATGTGATAGTCTGGGGGCATATTATTGATGATATTCTTGTGATGTGTGATTTTCCTTGTGTGTTTATGCACATTACGTGGCTTGTTGTGTTGTGTCCAATGGGCTACTCGATGTCTTTAATATCACTTGTTAACTAGGGTGTTAATAGTATACTTGCACATACATACACCATAACATATCATTTACAGCTCAGGAGTATAAAACATGATATTCATTGATCATGCACATGTATTCTTGTATATCTACTTTCAACGTGTTATTGAGCTTGTGACCACGCGGGCAAACTGTGATAGTGAGCTTGTGACCATGCTGGGCAGATTGAGATATTGGCACGTGAGTTGTCCGTGCGGTTATGATTGATAATGTGGACACGAGGTGCCATGTGTGTATGATTTGTGACTTAGGACTCGTGGCTTGTGGTTATGAGGTGTGGTACCTCGGGGTGATTTTGTTGTAAACCTTGTGTTATAACAGCTTGATTATTTGGTTGCCATTTATTTTCCTTATTTGGTTTCATTGGTACTTTAACGATGTCCCGATTATTTTACTATTTTATCACATGTTTAGTGATGCCACTAATAATACAAAATACAAGTCTGTAATGGAATATGTAATACTGTCTAGTACAATAAACTGTAGATAATGATAGGAAGGGGACTCCAAGATCTGCGAACGCCAAGCAGCACTAACTCAAGTCTCCTGAATCACCTCTGAACGCCATTGGGACCAACATCGGGATCTTCACAAGAAGTGCAGAACTGTAGTATGAGTACAACCGACCCCATGTACTCAGTAAGTATCGAGCCTAACCTCGACAAGGTAGTGACGAGGCTATGACAAGACACTCATTATAAACCAGTACGAGTAATAAGCAGATAAGCAATAACAATATAGAGAAACATATAACTACATAATGAACAGAATAAAGAAGTAGATAACACAGAGCTCCAGAATAACATCACCTCACAGCCTCCTTACACAACATGGTACTGGAGCATAAAAACCAAAAATCATTACATAATAACCTTTTCGTTGCGGCGCGCAACCCAATCCCAAATATCAATAACAACACAATTGCGGCGCGCAAACCATTCCAATACATATATAATAATACTGTTAATGCGCACAACCCAATCCAATATATATAACTATATTGTTGCGGGGTGCAAGCCGATCCGATATATACTGTTGATACCCAATTTTTCCCTCATATTTTAAGATTATATATATATACGTTCAAAATAGTATATTTGCATCATCATTTAGTTTATGAACTTATACAGGCATTTTACATAATTTTTAAAGCTTTTAAATTAATTTCTTTCTGCATTTTATTGTATAAATACCCAATAATTATCCTTCAAATTATTTATGGTGATTTAATCATCCAAATTCATCATTTATACCAATATGTATGTTTTTAAATATTTTACTGCATTTTTTATAATTATATTTGCATTTTTAGGCTAATTGCACATTTTACAATAATAACCCATATTCATGTAAAATTACGATATTTATGTAAAAAATACCTTTTTATATTTTTATAATGTTAAGTTATTATTTTTAATCATTTTAGTGCACAAATAATATTCTTTCTATTTATTAATTATTTTTGTAAATTATTTCTTGCTAAATATTGGGTATTTCAAAAAACAACCCAAATTTTACCTATTTTTGGACCTAAACTACCCAAACCTCAGCCCAATAACACCTAAGCCCAATCCTGCTCCATCCAAACCGACCTAGACCCCTTAAACGACAGCCATTGATAAAATATGATCAACGGCTCACAACCCTCAACCCCTCTTCTCTAACAACCCGACCCCAAACCCTAAAGAAATTGTCTCTGACCTGCCCCCCTCGTATGCTCTCATCTCCCCTTCTCTCTCTGTCGAACCCTAGCCTTCGTAATCCCTAATCCTCTCCTATTCTGGATCAAACATGGAATCAATCCATCATCTACTTACCTATTTGTGATACTCTATCATTATAAGCATGATTTTGGCATCACTTAGTTCTTGCCCTATTATTGGCAAGAGCTACCTCTTAAGAACGGGCCGATTCACTTTGATTCTATGAATATCTGGACGATGTTCCGTCTCTATATATGTTATATTGAACGGTCCTTGTATTTTAGTCCGATTCAAGGCGTCAGTCTCAACTAGGGTTTGACGTTTTCACTTATTCTTTGCTGATTTCTGATTGATACTCTTCCCTTTCTTGTGTTTGACTGATATTTTCCTTAATTTTTCTTAACCCGTTGTATTTTTCCTATTTTTCATTTTACTTACCTTAAAACGAACTCTAACTGATTTTCATACGCTGATGGTGTTAGTGGCATCTATTTGGGACTGTAGAATCACCTAGAAGTAGTAGAATGAGAATTGGGTGAAGAAAACACCATATTAGTGCTAATATTGGTTCCTCTTGATATGTATTGCCATAGATTATCGTTGAAAGAGGCGACGAACATTGTGATACGCTTAAAAAGGCCAAAGTCAAGGTATGTGAGGTTAACTCTCTATGTTCGGGAATATTAATGATTCTCCCTACACTACGCTTATTTTACAACGTTACTAATTGCCTAAAGAAATAGTTAAGCTTAGTTCCTTGAATAGTTGTAGAACTTCTATTCTCTAGCTGCTTAATTCGTTCATGAATTTCATTCCGAATGTTGTGATTTCAATGAATAATCAATACGGACTTATATTAGTGTTCCGCACTTGATTTATATCATTCAAACTTTCAGTATTATCTTTTATATTCAGTATGTTATGATATCACATGTTAATTCAGCCAACCAGTTAGTTCGCTCGGTCACATGTAGTCAGGCACCGACTGTCGTGTTACGTCCAGGCCTAGGTTCGGGGCATTACAATTTTGAGTGAAACTAGTATGGGTGGCCTCGTAGTTGAATGGGTTGATGTATTATGTGAGTTTTGTCAGGTTCCGAGGTGCGGGCTCGGGTTAGACTTTTTGGTTGACTTTGGGCTTTCGATTAAATATTCGACCTTTATCGATTGTGTTTGTTTCCTTTGGCAGTATTTGATGTTCTGAGTTGCTTTTGGCTAGTTTTGAGCCATTCGAAGGTTGGTACATGCGGGATGGCATTTCTATAGTATTGCTTGGCTTGCTCGGTATTAGTTCTGGCTTGTTCGAGGTAAGTAACACTTCCAAATTTGGTTATGAGGGTATGAATCCCTGAATATACGTGTTATGTGTTTGATGTTGAGGTGACCGACATGCTAGGTGACGGGCGTGTGGGCGTGCACCGTGTGAATTATGACTTGGTTGATTATGTGGTGTTGTGTAGTTACCTAATCTTATTTTTATCCATGAAATTTCTACGTGTTAGAGTAATTGAGATGTGATCCATGTTAGAAACCATGTTTAGGCTATGTGCTTATTCTGTAGGGACCCGCTGAGGTCATTTTTGTTGTTGAGTTATTTTCTTAAACTGTATTTACATACTCAGTCGTATTCAGTCATTTACATATCATATGTCAGTCTTTATTATCATTTGTTGTCATATCATGTTATCATTGTTTGGGCTGTTGGCATGAGATTTGTAAGCCCGAGAGACTGGAGAGATCGATGACTGAGTGAGGCCGAGGGCCTAATGGTGAATGATATTTATGGGATCGGGTTTCATGCCGCAACATGCCATGATTGGCTTATATTAGCGCTTGGGAAGGATCCTCCCCTCCAAAGTCTGACATACCTGCAGTGAGCGCATGTACGATGAGTGCGAGTGCCGAGCGATTGAGAGTGCTGAGTGATTGGGAGGTGCTGAGCGAATGAGAGTGTTTAGTGATTGGGAGGTGCTGAGTGATTGAGCTTGTTGAGTGAGGTTGAATACTCCGAGAGCATGAGCACATGAGTTTATCACTGTGGTGCATTACATTTGACATGCATACTTGGCACGTAGGCATAGAAATGCCTTTCCTTATGTGACTTCATATGCACATTGACATATAGGCATAGGGATGTATTTTCGTCATGCTATTTGATAATGAAAAATCTTATCTATTATTGGAAGTTATTTTTGGGAAAAATAACAGTTTTTCTAATATACTCATATTTTGGTGATTCTAGTGAAATATTTGGGTATTTGCTGTTATACTTGAGAAGCATGCCTATTTTTCGTAACTGTGAACGAGCTGAGCATTATATCTTTGAGTATTACTTGTATTGTTTTCATTATATTGTTACAAGTTGTTCTTGGCTGTTGGTGTTGGACTCTGACTGTTGTCCAAGCTCGTCACTGCTTTCAACCTAAAGTTAGGTTTGTTACGTATTGAGTACGTGGAGTCGGTTGTACTCATGCTACACTTCTGCACCTTGTGTGCAGATTTTAGAGTTGATGTTGCTGTGTATGGCGGGAGCTGGCATTGAAGATGTACATGCGTTCTGGTTGTATCTACCTCTTTTTCATGGTAGCTTTAGATTAATAAAAATATGTTTATGTACGTTTCGACCAGATGATGTATTTATTTCATACCATCTTTGTAAACTCTAAGTTGTAGAAGCTCATTGTTTGTACTGCTAACCCTTGGGAAGTTGTATGAAATTCAGTTATTTCATTCTTGACTCTTATCATTATCATTATATTGTGTTCTATTATTAATTGGCTTACCTAGCGGGCTGGGTTAGGTGCCATCACGACTAGTTGGATTTTAGGTCGTGACAAGTTGGTATCAGAGCTCTAGGTTCATAGGTTCGACGAGTCATGAGCAAGTGTCTAGTAGAGTCTTCCGGATCGATATGATGACGTCCATACCTATTTTCAAGATGCTACAGGGCATTTAGGATAAACTTCCCATCTTTCTTTCCTTATTATGCGACATTGATTCAACTTGAAGCGTATCTCTTTGATTTCCTTCTACTCACTCGTAGGCGCATGTAAGCGCTCGACATCAGCTGTACATCGACGGCTTGTAGAGTTCCATAGATGAGGTGCGAGATGTGTCTTCTAGGTTTCGGTGATGGGCCAGTCTAGACGACTTGAGGACGGGTTTGGACCGCAGCTTAGGCTTGGTAGTATCAATTGTGTGAGCATGTGATTTTGGATTCCTATGTCTAGTGGTGTCCTTATGAGTGGGACTAGTGGCTCGGTGAGTGGTTGGATGGCTATATGATGAGTAGGATGTGACTGCGGGAAGTGTTCAGATGGTTTGAATATGTTGAAAAGAGTTTGCTTGAGATGTGAAAAGGACTATTGGGTGCTCGATTTCTATGGATGTGTCATACAGTCTTGAGTTATGAACGTTTTTGAGAGATTCTTTCGTGTTATTTCATTTGTGTAACGAAGTAGATTTTCATGTCTTGTTGATGAGTTCCGACTCAAGAAGATTAAATGATTGTGTAGTAGTTGTGGTTGTGAAAGGGTATAAAGAGATGTCAGTTTGAGGCTAAGCAGCTGGATCATCACTTGCGGGGTAATCTATGGATGTGTGATCCTTATGATGTTGTGTGGAGGCTTTCTTTTCTACCAGTGGGTATAGGTATTTCGATTTGAGTTTGGATTGGTTGAGAAAGTTGACCTGACCGTCACGAGGATGAACGCGAGCTTAGCACATGATTTGAGGTATTATATGATTTATGTTACATAAGCTTATGGAGGATTTAGTGGAATCTCACCGCGGCATTAGGGCAGTAAAAAGAGTATGGGTATTATGAGTTATCGAATGTTGTGATCTGTGGTTTCAGCCAAGTGGGGGAGTCTTCTATCGATGATTTGATTTCATGGTTTTATGTTGTATTGGTTTTGGTCTGAGGCATGTTTATAGATCTGTTATAACTTGCAGATGTTGGTTTTGAGGATGACTTAAGAAAGGAAATTTCTTGATGCATAATGTATTACATCTTATGGATATATGGAAGTCTTGGGAGTGGTTTAAGGTTGCTATTGGAGATGGATGTGGTGTAGCAAGAAAAAGGGATTTGCTCGGTTGCTCAGAGGTATGGATTACTTTGTTGGGTGCTGGTGTGCTAATGGAGCACAAACCATTCGGCTCGTTTTGGCGGTTCATTTGAGATTTGAATAGGGTCGATGACCCTCGAGGAGGTTCTAAAGAGTTTAAGATTCATATGTGGCATTCGAGGATTTTTTGAATTTGTATATTGCTAAGATTTGAGATTTGCATTGGATTGTGCCTAGACTCGCGGTATTTCTGTACTATTATGGATTCGACATTTTAGTATCAAGAAGGTAAAGGAAACAACTTTAGATTCATAAAAGGCTTCAGAGTGGATGTCTTGGTTGTGGTACTTTTGGGGTGCTTAAGAGGGAATATATCAACTTATTGGCCTTAGGGAGGTGTGGTTTTATGTTAGGATCTCTTGCGGTGAGCATTGGGCAAGGATCATGGTGTTCTGGCAAGGATAAGTGTCGACTTAAGGGTAATTCAGAAGGAGCTCGGAGAAATAGGATAGCTTGGTAGTAGGTTAGATCAGCACGGTAATGGATATGATCGGTTCTTTGGGTACTTCTGATGTGGTGAGTCTCTACAGGTGCTTTGTGGCAACACTCTTGAGTTTGGCGACCTGCGTGGCTTGTTTGAGTTAGAGGGATTCAGTCCTGATGTCTTGGTTATGTGAAAATAGGTTTCGAAGAGTTCTCGATGGTTTCTACCACAGTTTGAGATGGATATTTCCTACCGGCGCGAGGAGCATGTTGTGGATTATGATTTCTCCTGGATGGGATCAAATGGAAGGTTTCTGACTGATCGGGTATGTATTTTGCTAGTGACTCATAGTTGATTATGAAATTCTCGTATTTTTCATATGATTCCATGATAGATGCTGTGTATTCTATGGGATTGAGATTTGCATGTGCAAGGTCACAATTCAGTTTTGAAGAGAAGGTCATGAATTCTTAGATAACATGGACGTTTCAGATGACTAGATGAATGCTATTACTACTTGGTATTGTCTGAGAAGGGTGCGCATTCCAGAAGGCGCATTGTGTTTTGACTTACGGATTCTTCATTGGTATTGTGATACTCGCCTGGTTGATAGACTACTAATGTTCAAATTTTGCTATATGGCATGGAAGAATTATAGAAGTATTTCTCGTGGGGATGATTATGTATGAGAGATGTTTTAGTCATTGGAGTGGTGGAGTTTGGATTGTCTATGGTGATTCATGTTTTCAATGGATTGGGGATTGGGAGTTATCAGAAGCAAATTGTTTTGGGGTTGCAGACTGTAAAGATGTGGCCAAAGTTAGCTAGATGGTAGTACATGCTATGGTTAGATCATTATGGACTTTTGGAGGGCCATTTATCTATTTGGGATGACTGTAGTTGATTTGGAGGCCCATTGATAGGCCCAATGAGGATGTGTATTCTACACTGATTTGTTGACTCAACACCGTTATTGCTGAAATGTGTGTCATTCGGTTAGAGCTTAGCTTGTTCGTGTTCTGATATGTTCTATGTGTTGCTCTTTTATTCCACGATGGGTTGTGATTTATTGGTTATATGCACACATGATGCGGTTCTGTTTGGGCCTTGCAGCGGAATTCAAGCGAGATGGTTATTGGGGTGTTGAATGCTTGATTAGTCCTTGGTTGTGTTCTTTCTGGGTTGTGGTATATTGTTTTATTTTCTTCTCCATGGTTATGCACTTCGTGTACTTGAGCTTGTATTACGTGTAGTTGTTGATTTTGAGCATTGTGGCTTGAGGTGTTTCATATAGACTAGTGTTTGGATGGGTCACACGTTGCAGCGAGGCTATGTTGGGATATGATCCTTTGCGTTAGATTCGTGTATCTTGGTCCTACTATGTGTGATGGGTTCATAGCATTGCTTTGTGGTGGTACTTGTTGAGCTTGTGGGACCGTTCTCTCATCTGAGTCATTTTTCATGATTGAGTACATTTGAATTATTGCTTATTGGTGCACGGATTGCACAGTTTGTGGCCTAGGTTGTATTGGTGTGGCACATCAATAGAATGGTTGTGTTTGATGAGATGAGGTCATTGGACCTAGAATGGGTACTATCGAATTTGATTACAGTATGTATGGAGGCATAATATCAGAAGTCGTCTTAGGATTTGGCTTTGGTTCTTGTCGGACGAGTGAGGGATCCATGACTTGTTGATCTGATGAGTAGTTATGAGTTTTTGTATGTTTCTTTCATCATCGGTAGTGTACGAAGGTTTTAAACGAGGTTTTATTTGATATGAAATTTATTATCGGTATTGGGTTTGTTTTGAGCGGCTACTGTGATTGGGAATTGTTGCTACAAGTGTGCGAGTTTTGTAGTATACCATGTGATTACATCTTGGGTTATGGATATAACTTGCTACAGCTTGTTTAGACTTATACAATGTGAAGATGCGAGATTGGGCCTTATAAGGAATTCCGGATATTGGGAAATTGGGTTCTAAGGTTGCAGGCTTACATGGATTGGGGTGGCATGGGATCACCCTCCGGTATGTGCATGGTAAGGTTACTCATCGATTTGATGGCTTTGGAACGACTCTGGGCACGTTCGAGGATGAACATATGTTTAAGTGGGGGAGAATGTAACGACCCGACCAGTCTTTTTTGAGCATTTGCATTTCGTTCAGCTAGTTGATGTCTTGAGCATCTTCATATGATGTATTATGACTTGTGTGAACCGTCGGTTTTGGTTTTTAGGTGTTTCGGAATTAGTTTGGAAGAATTAATTTCATGTTTGAAGCTTTAAGTTGGAAGAGTTGACCAAGTTTAACTTTTGAGTATTTGACCCGATCGGAGTTTTGATGGTTCCATTAGTTCCGGATGGTGATTTTGAATTTGGTCGTATGCTCGGATTTGCATTTGGATATTTCTAGAAGGTTTCAGCACTCATTGGCGAAAGATGGAAATTTGAAGGTTTGGAATATTCATATGTTTGACCGAGAGTTCACTTTGGTGATATTGGGTTCAGATTGTAGTTTTGGGAATTGAAAGAGCTTCTTTATGTCATTTGGACTTGTGTGCAAAATTTGAGTTTATTTCGAGTTGATTTGATATAGTTCGGCGCGAGTTTTGAAAGTTAAAAGTTCAAAAGTTCATTAAGTTCGATTTGAGGCGCGATTCATCGTTTTGATGTTGTTATGCGTGATTTGACGCCTCGAGTAGGTTCGTGTTATGTTATGGTACTTATTGGTATGTTCGGACGGGGTTTCGAGGGGCTCGATTGAGTTGCGGACGTGTTTCAGACCATTTTTCATTCATATGTGGTTGCTGGTACTGATGTTGTGCACCCGCGGCTAATTGTGCGCAGGTGCGGTGGTCGCAGAAGCGGAAATGTGAACGCACCTGCGAATAGGGACTGAGTTTGGAGTTATCGTAGATGCGGAGCTTGGGGCGCATACGCGGCCTCACAGAAGTGATGACCTTGGCGTAGGAGCAGAGCAACACTCGCACCTGCGATGTCGCAGAAGTGGAATATGTTCCCGTAGGTGCGAGGGGTTGGAGCTTAGTGTATTTCTGCAGAAGCGGGTTTTTTGTCGCAGAAGCGACGCTGCAAAAGCGGACGATATTGCGCAGATGCGAAAATGCTGGGCAGACTGTATATAATTCGAGGGTTTTGTTCATTTTAACATATTTTGAGCTACGAGCTCAGATTGAAGCGATTTTTAGGCGATTTTCACCATATTGGGTAAGTTTTCTCTACTCGGTTTTGATTATATTTCGTGAATCTATCTCTGTTGTTGGCATTTGGATTATCAATTTCATAGGGAAATTTGGGAGTTTAGTCTAAAATTTGATAAAGTGAATTTTTGAGTTTTGAATATCGATTAGGAGTTGGTTTTGAGTGAAACTAGTATGGTTGGACTCGTAACTGAATGAGTCGTCGGATTTTGTGAGTTTTGTCGGGTTCTGAGGTGCGCGCTCGGGTTTGACCTTATGGTTGACTTTGGGATTTCGATTAAAGATTCGGCCTTTATCGATTAGGTTTGATTCCATTGGCATTATTTGCTATTCATGAGTTACTTTTGGCTATTTCGAGCCATTCGGAGGTCGGTACACGCGAGATGGCGTTTCTAGAGTATTGCTTGGCTTGCTCGGTATTGGTTCTGGCTTGTTTGAGGTAAGTAATATTTCTAAGCTTAGTGTTGAGGGTATAAATTCCTTAATATACATGTTATGTGTTTGGTGTTGAGGTGACGCACATACTAGGTGACAGACATGTGGGCGTGCACCGTGTGAATTATGACTCGGTTGATTCTGTGGTATTGTGTAGTTACCTAATCTTGTTTTTATGCATAAAATTTCTACGTGCTAGAGTAATTGAGTTGTGATCCATGTTAGAAACTATGTTTAGGCTATGTGCTTATTCTGTTGGGACCCACTGAGGTCATTTTTGTTGTTGAGTTATTTGCTTAAATTGCATTTACATACTCGGTCATATTCATTCATTTGCATATCATATACAATCTCTGTTATCATTTGTTGTCACGTCATGTTATTATTGTTTGGGCTGATTGGCATGAGATTTATGAGCCCGGGAGACTGGAGAGATTGATGACTGCATGAGGCCGAGGGCCTGATGGTGAGTGATATTTATGGGATCGGGCTGCCCGCCGCAGCAGACTCTATTGATTCATGATGGGATCGGGCTACACGCCGCAACATGCCATGATTGGCTTATATTAGCGCATGGGCAGGATCCGCCCCTCCGGAGTCTGACATACTAGCAACGAGCGTAGGTACCCATGAGTGCGAGTGCCGAGCGATTAAGAGTGTTGAGTGATTGGGAGGTGCTGAGTGATTGAGCATGCTGAGTGAGGTTGAATACTCCGAAAGTGAGCACATGAGTTTATCACCGTGGTGCATTACATTTATGACATGCATACTTGGCATGTAGGCATAGAGATGCATTTTCTTATGATGTACGGTATTGTGACATTCATGACTTTACATGCACATTGACATGTAAAGCATAGAGATGTATTTTTCTCATGCTATCTCAGAATGACACATCTTATCTGTTGTTGAAGGTTTTTTTGGGAAAAATAACAGTTTTTCAGATGTACTTATATTTTGACTATTCCGATGAAAGATTTGGGTTTTTACTGTTATACCTAAGAAGCATGCCTATTTTTCGTAACTGTGAACAAGCTGAGCATCATATCTTTGAGTATTACTTGTATTGTTTTCATTATATTGTTACGAGTTATTCTTGGCTGTTGGTGTTGGACTCTGACCGTTGTCCAAGCTCGTCAATGCTTTCAACCTAAGATTAGGTTTATTACTTATTGAGTACATGGGGTCGGTTGTACTCATACTGCACTTCTGCACCTTGCGTGCCGATTTTGGAGCTGATGTTGCTGTGTATGGTAGGATCTGGCATTGAAGATGTACCTATGTTTCGGTTGTAGTTGCCTCTTTTTCATGGTAGCTTTAGATTTATAAAAATCTGTTTATGTACGTTTCGAATAGATGATGTATTTATTTCATACAAGCTTTATAAACTCTAAGTCTTAGAAGCTCATGATTTGTACTACTAGTCCTTGGAGAGTTGTATAAAGTTCAATTATTTCATTCTTCACTCTTATCATTATTATTATATTGTGGGTTATTGTTAATTGGCTTACCTACCGGATTGGGTTAGGTGTCATCACGACTAGTTGAATTTTGGATTTTGACATTAAATGAGCTACAAAATAGGAAAATATTCATGATAAGTTTCTCGTGAGATTAAAACCATCAATGTTCAAATGTTCATAGAGTTTTCAGATAGTTTATTTCTTGGTAGTGAGAGTTTATTTGAATGAGCAATCTTAACTTTGAGAATAGTTTGATTAACTAGTGAATTCATGAGAATTAATAGTAATTTAGAAGTAAAATATGAACAATAAATAGATCCTGAGATAATAATATTACACATGTGTCGTCAGTTGCCCTTATTTATGTCATTGATAATTATTTTTTTCCTTAGCTCTCAATTTTCCTGCCATCAATTTTACTTGTTTACAGTTTCTGTCTACTTCGGTTTATAACCACTTCAATCTCAAGTGTTATTCATCCTGAATAGTGTTAAGTCGAGAATTATAATATTATTTAACCCAATCCCTCTGAATACGATATTTCTCTATACTATATTGGACTAGCAATCATTCAATTTATACTTGTGTTTCGCGTTGGTCAAAAGGTAACTGTAATGACTTGGATATATATGAGCTCCCAACCCCTTCACCTCCATCTACCCTGCAATGAATGAAACAGTGGCTGCACCTTCTCGCATGTGTCTCTACTCTCTTTGAGTTATTCATATCAGTATATCTCCAATATTACACAAGTTCTCTCCTTGTTCAGTATTGTCTTTTAAGCATGTCAAGATGAAATTAACAATAAGTTTATTATCTCATTATACATGATGAGATAAATGAAAAAATGACACAACTCATTCTTTCTGATGTTACTTTTTTGTTTTGTCTTTCTTTTCTAAATGAAGTCTCTTTTGCTTTTTTTTTCCTTTGTCTATAAAGCCTTTTTTGCTTAGTTAACTATACTTAGATCAATATCTTTTGTATAAATGAGATTCCACTTGCTTTCCTTCACCGCGTTTCAAGCATTTTCGCACTTTGGTATGCCGCTTCCTATGTTTTAGAAGGTGGTCGTTTTGAGAAATTTATAAGACGAACTCCCTATCATTTTAAATATATTCGCACTTCAGAGTTTTTACTTTCTCTTAAAGGGCAAATTATCATTTTCAAAGTTTTGTTGTTGTTTACCCTAAAATTTGAGTAACAATTAAACTTGTAATGTGGTTTTAAAGATATGCGATTTCATCTAATACCTATTGATAAACATAAAGATAAATGATGCAAATTGACAATAATACAAAGCAAACCAATGTTTGGTCAATGCCCTCGAGCTAATGAACCCTCGAGCTTGGTAAAGTAAGAACAGTTAAAGAGCAGCAAGTTGATGAGCAAAAGAGAGGGATATTATATTGCTTTGATATTCGTGAATGTAAGGTGTCTACAAATGATGGGGACTCCTCTTTATATACTACAGGAATCCTAATTATAGTACAACTCTAATTACGGAAGTAAATCCCATGATTGGTACAAATAACCGCCCTTGATTTGATCCGTTCCGAGATTTCCGCCGTGATCTCCGACCGGTTACGGATATCTCGCCTTTCCGTTGTTGCACTTCACTCGAAGTCGGTCATACTTAGTCTCGATTGCTGTTGGCTTCGGTCTCGACGGACATCTCGATTCTAGAACTCGACACCTCATCTTCGTGTTGTAGCCCAATTCATTTCGAGGTTAACCCTCGACATGATCTCCTGATCTCGATTAAATAACAAAACTGGGTAGGCCCGATTTTAACCGTATACAGATAGTCCCCTCGTTTCTTGGAGTGTAATGAGAAGAAACGACCCGAGTCTTCAATTTTATACTTCGACCAATCATGTGTCATTCTTATGATGTAAACGACAGAAACGACTGAAGCGTCGCGTCGGTGCGGTTCCCAGGATCATTAATTAGCGCAAGTTGATGGTCGGCCACTAGTGCCTTTGAACCGTCATAGCAAATATTATAAATAGATCATCTTCATAATTTTCCCAAACTTTACTTCCAAAATCTCTTCTAATCTTCCAAGCGCTTCTTCTCCTTTCAAGTTTTTCAATTATTCGAATCCCGTTTGCCAACTTTATCATCAAATAACAAGTTTTATCTTCTTCCGTCCCTGAACTCATAAAAAATGGCGAAAACATCAAAAGTCGTTCCTCAAAAGGAGAAAGCTTCCTCATTGCGGCCGCCCGGAGATAAAACGCCGGTGGAGCCACGCATCGAGGAGTGCATTCCCGGGTGTGCGATCTCACTTCCGATTTCAAGATCGAGAAAAACTCATCGGTCCCTGGCAGATGTGAGCCGACGTCGAGATATATATGCTATAACTGAGGGTGACCTGAAGCAGGTGAAAGAAGATTGCCATTGGGAAGGCAAAGAGGTGGTAATTTCGACCTCCGAAGAGGACATCACCACCCACGTGAAAAGGTTCTTGAGTGTTTACACTTACCCTCTTATGCTGGGTCCCATTGACCCCGTTATCCTCAATTTCCGTCGCCAATACCAAATAACCCTAGGCCAGATCCATCATTCCTTCTGGCGTATTGTTATTTTGCTCTGATTCTTCGTGAGCAAAGCGAGGGAATGCCTTTTACCTTTGACCATCTCATCAAAATGTACAGCCCCCGTCTATATCGAGGTGGACTAATAAGGCTCCAGCATCGGGCCACCAAGGTACTGTTCTCGAGCATAGATGAGGACAAGGACCGCGGATGGATGGGCCGGTTTGTCCAAGTGAGGACCTCCAACATAATTCCGGCTGAAAAGATGCCACTCCCTGAAGAGTGGAACATGAAGCGTAAGTACAAACCCAACTATAGCTTTCGTTTACCGTTTTGTTTCTTTTGCCTTTTTTTATTGACTCCTTTCCTATGATGCAGTAGTTGCTTGGGTGCTGGTGCAATCCCGAACCTTGAAAGCTGGGTTCGAAAACTGGCCTCGACTTCTTCGTACGCTGAGCACTCATGGCGCGATTTGGTAAGGGGCCGATGGGAGGCTAAAAATCACGGTAAGCTTCTCTATCCGTGTTTGATGCCCTTCTGTGAAATGTCTCTTTTTTATTTTTACTTGATTCCCCCCCCCCCC